>NW_028258465.1:3974233-4298466 GCF_053883595.1 Heterocephalus glaber
TTTTCATGGTCATTACTGTTTGTTATTTGGTGCATATATACTCATGATTGTCATCTCATCCTCTTATATTGTTCTCTTTACAAGAACATAGTGACCTTCTTTGTCTCTCTCAATCAGTCTTGGCTTGAAATCCACTTTGTCAGCGAAGAGAATAGGTATCCCCTGCCTTTTTCTGGGTTTCTGTCACATGGAGTATTATTTTCCATCCTTTGACTTTCAGTCTGTGAGGTTTTTTTTGAATTAAATGTTTTTCTTGTGTGTAGCATATTATTGGATCTTGCTTGTTGATCCATTCTGCCAGTCTCTTTCAATGGTGAATTGAGACCATTTACATTGATGGTTATAACTGAGATGTATTGACTTTTGTTTGTCATGTTATTTTCCTGTTGTTGGTACACACACACACCCTCCCCCATTCACTTGCTTCCCTTGCCTGGCAGATTCTTAATGTTGGGCTTCATGCAGTTGTAGTCTTTATTATCTCTTTCTAGAATGTCCTTCAGAACATTTTGGAGTTCTGGTTTGGTGGTCATGAGTTTCTTCAGGTGCTCTTTATCATGGAAGTATCTTATTTCTCCCATCAATTTTGAAAGATAGTTTTGCAGGGTACCTCATTCTGGGCTGGAGATTGTTTTCTTTTAGAGCTTGAAATACTTCAAGCTTTCCTTGACTTGAGGGTTTGTGTTGAGAAGTCTGCTGTAATTCTGATGTGCTTTCCTTTATATATGATTTGTTTCTTTAACAGCTTTTAATATTTATTCTTCTGTGTGTTGAGTTTCTGGAATCTTGATTATTATATGCCTTAGTGTAGATTTTATTTGATCATGACTAATTGGAATTCTATATGACTCACTTAACTGTATGTCAAATTATTTTTCCCTGTTTGGGAAGTTTTCTACCATCCTGTGGACAGGTTTTTAATGTCATTTGTGCTATCTCCTTTTTTTCATTGACTTGGATCTTTCTTATGTTATTCTTCTTTGTATCATCTAGCAGCTGCTGGACTGACTTTTTGTGGTCCTTTGCTTTGCTTTTTTATGATTGCTAGCCCCATGCTTGTCTTCTTGATCTGATATTCTGTCCTCACGTTGGCTCGTTCTTCTGCATATACTTTCAGTGGAATTTTTAATCTCCTGGATATCTGTTTGAATCTGTTTCATGGCTTCCATTTCTTTACTATGTTGGGCATTCATGGTTTCCATCATTTTCCTGAGCTCCTGTATTGTTTTTTTGTGTATCTCTGCTCTAGAGTCACTAACTATGTCCTTCTTTATAGTCTCCATCTCTGTAGTTATCTCAGAAATTATTTCTGATGTGATTTTTTTCTAGAGTTTCATTCATCTGCTTTGTTACTTCCTCTGTTACCACTTCAGAGAGTCTAGGTGGGTGGCTTTCGAATTGTTCCACCTCATTGTCCCTTCCATTTGCCTTTGGTGAGCTGGAAGTCTGGGGTTGCTTCTTGCTTGAGTGTCTTCTCATTTTCTTTTCTTTTTTTTTAGTTTAATTCCTGGGTTGATGCTTATAAATTGCCTATAGCAGGTATCTTTATTGCTAGTATTGAGAACCCTTAGGAAATGACTTCTTCCAGGTGTCTCTGGCTTTAGGGTTTTGAGTCTGTTGAAAGATCTTACTTCTTTGCTTTATTGGGGATGAGCAGTTCTAGCCTATTTGACCTAGCCTCTGATTTTTTGGTACTGGCCTTTAGTATTGTTTATGACTCTCAGGCAATCTCAGTCTTGGCATACCAGGAAGAACAACTGATGAGAACAATTATGTTACCTTGGCTAAAGTAGTACAATCACTAATAACAATAGCATCAAACACAGCCTAGAAAATGACAAAATTTGTTAACTATTAATTTGCCACCTTTAACCAAAAGAACTAGATTTATAGTTAGATAATAAAATCTAAAACATACCAGAAAGTTGTATACAGCAAATATCCCTTCAGTATGGTGATTTTACCCTCAGTGGAGAAAAATGTAAAAGGGTTAGGGAGGAAAAAAATAGAGAAATAGAACAAGAGGAAGAGATAAGCAAGGCCAGAGGACAAAGGAAGAGTACACGAACTCTGGGAAACTGGTGAAGACAGGAGGAAAAGAGAGAAGAAGAAATAAAAACAAGTTCGGTTCAGAACAATAGCAAAAAACTAGAAACAACGTTCACACTCATATAAAAACAAAAACAATCAAAAAATGTCCACTTCAGGGCATGTCTCTGCTGTCACTGGTCCAGGGATTAGGCAGGCAGAGCCTAGCTCTTTGTTGAATAATCCCTGTAATCCAGCTGTAGATTTTCAGCAGGGTAGTGGATAATCTCAGCAAGACTGCACCTTTAGTTGCACTGAAGTTCAGGCTGGGTTCTGGCTTTGAAGCTGGATCCTGATTTGTTTAGCCTGCAACACTCCATGTGCCTCCTGCCAGTTTGAACTCATTAACTTCCTGCTGATTTGAACTTGGTTTTGCCTTGCCTTGATACTAGCTGCTGCTAGATGGAGCCAGCCTGTAACTGCTCTGAGTTCCAAGCTTAGTTGGCCCTTAAAGATGGCTGCCTGCCAATTGCCCTCTCTTTGGGGACATCTGAAACTGAATAACTCACCAACCACTGCAGTCTGCTGCATCCACTGCTCGGTTTCACTGGTATATTTCTCTGTGGAGGCCTCTGGGGTCACCAATAGTCACTGGGCACCTGCAGTTCAAGCTGCCCTTCCCAGGAAGTGAGTTGGGGCTCAAGAAGAAATTCCCGTTTGCCACCTCAGTCTTCTGCCTTGAGGTCTCTCTCCTCTCTCTTCTTGTGGGCTTCAATTCTCCCTTCAGATCCTTGGTGGGTTCCAGGGACCGACTTCCCTCCTCCTCTTCCTCACATTGCTCCGTTCCAGCATCTGGACACCAAATCTCAGAGAGGCTTTTTCTCTGCTGTTCACCACTCCGTCACCTTCCCAGAAGTCTGAACACACCTTTTAAAAGAAGTATCCTTTCTTGAAGTTCAGATGTTGCTGTCAGCCTGCTTTATTGCATTTGCCATATAAACTGTCTGAAAGAAGCAGGGAACATTTGAGAACTCCATGATTAAAAGCCGTTCTGGATGTTCCTTCGGCAGGGTGTTCTCCATAAGTGGTGAAGAGTCAGTGGTGTCGCCCACAGTGACCTGGCCAGTCACCAGGAAGTTGGGGTGCAGTCTGGACCCTGGCAATACGACATTTGAGAATCGTCACTAACTTCTGATCCTCTTATTTCATGTATGAAACTAGAGGCTTGGGTGATTTATCATATACGTATCAGATTCTGCCCAAAAACCGTATACACACTTCTGGAAAAGAAAAATAATGAATGTCTGAACGCTCATGCCCACCACCTTGAGCACCTCTTGTAACTGTAGAGGCCACAGGTAAGTGGTATTACTGGCGGATGCCTGTGTATATGTGTACATGTTAAGTACATGTTTTAATATTTAGTAAATGTGTATTTACATTTTAAATACATATTTAACATTTTAATAGCGTATAATCATAATGCCCAGAAATCTTGTATAGTTTTTGAGCCTAATGCCCCCAAAATAATTTTTATAGCCTTTATTTTTTTCCATTTGTAATGTTTTCTTGCCTATTGGTAGACTTGCTACTGTAATACTAACCTGTAAACCTTTCTGCTGGTGCTGGACTTCCTTCATTTTTATTTTATTTTATTTTTTAAAAATTTTTTATTTTTTTTGGTACTGGCAATCAAACTCTGTCCTTGAGCTTTGGAGGCAGGCAGCGGAACCACTGAGCTAAATCCCTGGCCCCACTTCCTTCATTTTTAATCTTCCTGCTCACTGCCCCTTCCCTCCCTGTTCCAGACATTACCATCTGGTTACGGTGGATTGTTTCAACAGCAGGTATTGTGTTTACATAGCAGTGTCGTGTTCTGTCTGCTCAGTTATTACCTTAGGTTGCTCACCTTTGTGTTTCCACTGACACAGTGCCAACTTTGCGCCCTGGTCCCTGTGGCCCCGTCCAGGAGTAGAGCTGAGCACTGCCAGGGTGTGGACACCTGAGAAGCCACTGTGTCACCATCCAGAGTGGCTCCTTCAGTGCCGTTTTCAACCAGCAACACCCAGGAGTGCCTGCTGCCTCAGCCCTGCCAGTATTGGGGTTAGCTCCTCAGTTTTGCTGATCTGAAGTGACATCTCTTTGTTATTTTAGTTGGTGTTTGTTCCTTAGCAGTGTTCTCTTCACTCCATGCCCAGACATGCTCTGTTTCCTCTTCTATAATATGCTGAAAACAGCAGCTAAGGAAGCAAGTGTGTGTTCGCATGGGAACTCAGGAAAGTGGAGACAGCGCTGATTGAAGGAAATCAGCTCTGCATTTGGAATATCTAAATTTCTTCAAGCTGTCTTTCTAATTTCTATTGAAAATTCATCAGTGTAAAATGTGCCATTTGACTAATTGCCTTGATTGGTGGTAACGGTCATTGCTCACTTGGAGTAGAATGTATTCAGGTAACAACTGCTGACTCCCTGGTCCCCTCTCCCGGGGCCCCACTCTGGGGCGCGTCTGGCTGGACACCTGCACAGCCGCAGGCTTCTTTCTCCCAGACTGTTCACCCAACCCAGTCTTCTGCCCGGCGCTTGGCCTGGGCTCCTGCTCTCGGCGGATGCCTGTGGCTTCCAGGGAGCGCTCCGTGCTGTCTCCGGGAACCCGTTTCCCGGGTGCTTCCCTGGGCCTGAAGTAGATTCCTCCGTCCGGCCCTCTGCCTTTCCGCCTGGCTTCAGCCCCATTCCGTGGCTTCTGCCTCCCAAGTGCAGCTCAGCACGTGTGTGCAGTGGGGGTGCTGCCCCTCGCACACCGGATTTTGCGGAGACCTCCATCCACAGCTGGTCGCGTCGCGTCTTCTTCCAGGTCACCACCCCTGACCTCACGTCTCCAACTGCTCTTCCCTGTGAACTTTGTCGGCTCCTCTGGGTCTTGTAGACTTAACATACTCCTTTTCAGGGGTCTTACTTCCTAAATTGGAGCTTTTCATGTGTGTAATGTACTGCATCTTGTACCTTCTCTAACTGCCAGATACTCCCGGTAGCCCTGTTCTGTAGCAAAACAATGAAGACTGTCTGTCCATTTTTATGTGTGAGTAACATGCAGCCTCATATTTTAATCTCACTTTTTAAAAAATCTTAGTAATAGACTTGGATAATCACATACACACACACCTCCAAGTACTGGGAAAATCTCCAGCTTCCCCCTTGCTCACCGGCCAAGTGCTGTCAGAAGGGAGTGTGGCAGCCAATTCCTATTGAATGGACACTATCCAGGGATTCCAGTTTGGCCCAGAATTGAAACCAGGGAGTTTTGGAGATGAGAGATGGTTGCCCCCCCCCCCACCCCCGTTTTGCAACACATGAAGAATGCTAATTAATTCAGCCGGGATGTGGTGGTGCACCTCTGTAATCCCAGCACTGGGGAAGCTGAGGCAGGAGGATCACCTATCACCGGGAGTTTCAGCCCAGTCTGGGCTACACAGCGAGACCCTATCAGAGTTAGAAAAGAAAAAAGACCGCTAGCTGCAAAACGAGCACACCGCACCACCTGTATTTTTCTGCTGCCTGGCTCCCGGAGTCGGGCCATGACGTCCACCGCCCATTCTCTGGCGGGGCCCAGGGCTGGAGCGCGCAGAGCCAGCAGCAGTCAGCAGGAAGTGAAAGCGGCACTGTGGAGCCCGTTTTGCCTCAGGGCGCACTGGTGAGGCTACAAGTCCCTCTTCGGAGGGGAGGAACGGGAATGCAGCAAGCGTGGCCCTCGGCAGGGAAGACCTCCGGGCCAGCCCGAGCACTGTACTGCGGGAGCTGGGGCTGGGTAAGGCCGGCAGTGCGGCCCCTCTCGCGCCCACTGGCCCCCACCTTCCCACACTGAAGCCTTTGCCCAGGGACGCCAGGCCACAGACAGCGACGGTGCCACCACCCAGCCCTGCCCTGGTGCGCCCTCGCTCCACTCCTCCCGCGGTTCCTCTCCCCAGTGCCCAGCCGGTTGGGGGGAGGGGGGAGAAAGCCCCCCCCCCCGCAGGGCCAGGCAGGGGACCAGCAGACCTTGCCCTGGGGGGGCGGGTGGGGTTGGGGGGAAACTGCAAGTCACCGCTCTTGCTCTCCTTGTTTTGGCCAAGCCGGTGCGGGAGAATTTAAGTTTCTTAGTTTATTCTCTCCAGTTCTCCCCTCTGTCCTTCAATAAGGAACTGTTAGAAGCATTTGAAAAATCATTTGTGAGAAAACCTTCAGGAGGACCTAGAAGGAGCAGGCACACTTGGGGTCGTCCACTCTCTTCTTGGTGTAGTGTGTTTTAACTTCAACATTTTTAAGACTCGACTCAGAGGGGCTGTCGCACTGTAACATGTCTCCTCACTGTATCAAGGGTTAATTGAAATTCAAGATGAAATTTTTATAATGTGCTAAATTGTCCAGGAAAAATTGAACACTCACTGAATAGATTTCATATGTTCGCAAGCATTTAAGACAAGAATGAAGAACCTTAAAATACCACCAACATCATTACCAGCACCACCCCGCCACCCTTGGTGATACTGGGGATGGACCCAGGGCTTTCCCAGCCCATTTTGCTGTCTAATTGCCCAGGCTCGGCTTAAACTTGGGGTCCTCTGTTGTGCCCAGATCGCGAGGTCCCCAAAGACCACCAAGGAACCGATTCCGATGTAAACACACGAGGGTCGTTTATTCAAGCTTGAGCAGGGACTCTCAGCTGTCACCGACGCAGCGGGTCAAGATTGAGAGCCCTGGCTCTAAAACACCAGGGGTTTTTATAGAGGTTACAGCAGGGCGCGGGGTTTCAAATCACACGCAAATCACACAGTTGGCTAGCATTTAGCAAGTTTTGAAAGTTTAAACCTAATTGGCTGGGCCTTGCGCACTGAACTGCAAACAGCTGCTCAAGTCATCGAAAAGAACATCTGGGATACTGGGGTATTGGGGTAACTACTGATTAGCTGTTGCAGGCCATCAAGAAGAGCATCTGGGACATTGAGGCAGCTACCGATTAGCTGTCGCTAGGCTAGTTGCTAGGGGACTGCTGGACATTATCACAGGCAGGTGGCCAAAGTGCATCTTGTGGTTTTTCTCGGAACTAGAATTTATGTCCAGGCCACCTTTACTCTAAAATGAGGCCAAAACTTTAAAATGGAGTCACTCAGGTCTCACACCTCCCACCCCAGTTTCCTAGAGAATTGGAACTACAGGCAGCACACCACCAGCTCAGCAGATGTTCACGTAACTACAGCCCTGGATCACATTAATATTACAGCTTGGCAGACACACCTCATTCCCTGTGCTAATGAAATCCTTTGACAGCAGGAAGGAAAGAGTATTGGTTTATCAAAAGATGAGTAGAGTTACAAGCTTAGTTAAGCTATTTATACTTAGTTGTGCTAAGCTATTCCCTTAGTTATGGGAAGTCCTTTATTTTTAAGATGTGCATATAGGTTCTTACTGAAAAGGGAGGTTTGGAGAAAGAAGAAAATAGGCAGAACTCTGAGAATTTGTAAGCTGAATTAAGACTAGGACAAAAGACATTTCAAATGAACTGATTGACTTGCCCAAAGATTATTACACAAAAACATCTATACTGCCATATATCAGTCCACAACTGGAAGTTTAAACTTAAAAATTATTGTTTACTGTAGCACTAAAATCATGAGATATTCAGCTTAATCTAACACAATGTGCATAATGTGTGCTGAAAACCACTGCTCACCAACAAGACAAGGGAGCAGGGTTGCGGGGAGGAAGTGAGAGAGGCAGGTCTGTGGGCCAGGAGGCCTGAAGCTTCACTGTTGGTAAGGTGTCGGTCCTTGCAGATTTACTTAGTGAATTCACTTTGTGGAAAGGGAAAGAACTTGAAGAGCCAGGAACTTTGAAAAAGGAAAACAAAGTTGGCATCAGAACCTCCTTACTGTAGAGCTGGAGTAATTACAACTGTTGGGATTGTTAAAAGGATGATTGCACAGGTAGTGAAGCTGATTAGACAGCGTCTGACAATTAGATGTCCACTTACCAGGAAAGAAGGCTTGGCTTTTACCCATTCCTCAAGCCACAGACAAAAATGAACTCAAATAGGTCGCTCTGACTGGAGAACTTAAAGACGTAAAACTTGTAAAAGAAAACACAAGATAAACTTTCTTCGTGTCCTTGGGCCAGACTAATTGTTCTCTGACACAGCACTGAAAGCAAGATCTATTACGGAAAAGAGTAATAAGATGAACTTAAATAAGTAAAGTGGAATTAAAAACTTCAGAAGACACCGTTAAAAGAATGCAAAGATGAGCTATAGACTGAAAGATTATTTGGAAATTACAAATCTGACGAAAGTCCATAAGGACCAGAATATTCAAAGACCTCTTAACTTTAGTAATAGGAGAACAACCCAACAGCAACAACAGCTGGCCGAAAGATTTGAATAGATATTTCACTAACGAAGGTATGCAAATGGCAAACGAGCTTTCAGCTGTGGAATTTGTCATAGGCTAGTGAGGAGGGGGAGCAATTAGAACTCTTGCACATTCCTCGTGGGAATGCAGTTTCTTATAACGTTTGAAATATGCTACTGTGTGGCCCAGAAATCCCACTTATGTATCTCGCTGCCCCAGGAATGAAAGTCAGAGCTGACCCAGGAGCATGTTTATGACTGTGTGTAGTGTCTGTCTTCAAAATTACCAAAAGCAGGGAACAAAGGTGTGGTTCATCTGTGGGGTGAATGTTCCGGGCAATAGGAAGGAATTTCCTAAATACACAGAATCTTACATGCATTATGCTAAGAAAAACCCAAACTCATGAAACTGTGTTTTAAATAATTCCATTCATGTGATGTCTGGAAAAGGCAAAACTATAGGGCCGGAAAGCACACCCTTGATTGTAGGGATGAGGGACCTGAGGGAATTTTGGAGGAAGATGAAACAGTTTGCAGGTTTGGTGGTTAAGGTTACAGAGTGTGTGTGTTTCTCAGAATTCATAGAACTCCACATCAAAAAATGCAAACTAGAAAAAATTGCAAGTTTACAGTATTTGTTTTAAGAGGGATTAGGTAAGAATAATTCATCCTGAAGTTGCTACTCAGAAGTGAAGGCAGTCTTTGTGCATGTATGTCAGAGAAAGCAACCATCTTACAGTTTGTTACTGTAACAGTGTTGCTCATTGGATGCTAAGTCATGCCTCCTTTAAGCCACATGATAAAAGGAAACGATATAGTATTGCATAATCTTTAAGCTCTCCTGCAGTCTTTTTGTGTTACCTAACCCCTTGCTAAGTGAAATTACTCCCTTAGAAAAGTTTGTCGAACCATTGACACCACCGGAGTGAAGTTGTGGAGGAAGAAGTCAGGGAGCTCTTTCTTTGAAGGGAGCTGGGGAGAAAAGCCATGCAGAGATTAAACCAACTCTAGGGGAGGGTAAAAGCTGAAATGAAGTCCAAGTTTCAGCAGGAGAATGAAGGTACAGTATTTAGGGTCCGAGGAGGGAATACATAAGGAGAGTAGTATTGGGCTGAACTAGAGAATGGCAGCTTAGAAGCCATTGGAAATCTACTCTCCTCGGCATGTTAACTTGACTTTGCAAAAGGACGCTGCCTGTAGTCGGTGGCAGTTTGTTGGATCATAGAAACAATGCCTGTGTGATTTGTTGACGACGTCTACTTATCTGTTGTGGACTAGAACTTCCGTAGCCTTGAGGACCTGCAAGAAGAGATGGTGTATTTTTAGATTGTTTCTTAAAGGAAAGCAACAAGCTAGTCAGTGGTCTGCGCAGCACCTGGCATGTATTGAGTGTTCAGTGGGTGATTGGATGTTGATACATTTGGTAACTAAAGGAGAGAGAACTGTTTGTAAGTAAACCTATCGCTTTTGACTCTTGAGATTGAGGAATGTTATCTCTAACGCCACTTTGCTCTCCTGACATCTGTCTGAGCGGAAATTAATCATGTTCCAGCTTGAGTCAGGCAAGTGGGGAAAAGAATCCTAGGACATTTTCCTCTGTGCTTTTGTCTTGCTTCAGCTCTGTGACCAGTGATTTCCTGTGTGCCCACCCGTGCTTCTTGGTTTCAGGGAGAGGCTGGAGTGGGACCTCGGGCAGTGTCCTCGAGACTGGAGTTGTCTGTGGCCTGGGGCCTCATGAGCCCTATGAGGCTGCACGGAAGCGTGTGTGTTTTCTCCTCTTACATTGTGAGGATTTTCAGAATTAAAGTTGGATGGAGGAAAACATAGGTGTAAATACCAGAACACATACTTAGGGCGCTGGTTACCTCTCTTACACACACACGCCATTTCTCTTTGAAGAAGAGAAGTCAGAGCAGAGAGCTCTTACTGCCTTAAAAAAAAGAGCAGCAACTCTTTTTTTCTTTTGTATCTTTCTTGTTTTTCTTTCTAAAAAGTCATTTTTAGTTCTCGTACAGTGAAATTGACCTTTTTATGCACACAGTTCTTTGAATGTTGGCAGGTATGAGGACAGAGCAGCTCTGTCACCCCCGCAGTCCCTGTCCTCGCTTGCCCATTGTTAACAAGGCGTCTGTAACGCCGCTGGTTCTCTGCACTGAGACGTGGCTTCTGAGCTGTCCGTCATGTCTTGGCTGCAGGTGACTTCGCCGTGCTCCTCAAGGCCGGCATGACCGTGAAGCAGGCCATTGTGTACAACCTCCTCTCCGCCATGATGGCGTACGTGGGCATGCTCATCGGCACGGCAGTGGGCCAGTACGCAAACAACATCACGCTCTGGATCTTCGCCGTCACCGCGGGCATGTTCCTCTATGTAGCCCTGGTGGACATGGTAAGGCGCTCCATGTGTTCTTCTTGTCCTGAATCTGCAAGTAGAATGCAGCTTTCAAAAAGGGAGGGAATCCTAGAGTGGTTTGAAACCAAACTGTCCTTAAAAATATAACCCATGTTGAAGAATGCAGTATCCTATATAATCTGTTGTGGAGAGGCATTAAGGTAGGATCTCTTTTCCAAAACAGTTGGGATGCTGAAAACTTCTGAGCAAGTGATGTCTAAAACACCAGTAGTAGTATATGCAATTACAGAACAGTTACACCGCTCTGCAGATACTGGGACAGCAGTGTTTTATTGCTCTTTTTTCAAGCTTGGTGTATGGTAAAAAATGGAGAAATACGACACCTGTCTGGTAAGCCAGCCTTCTTTGGGAAATTGGTATGTATTCCAAGAGATTCCTGTCAACTTTCTTATTGCTAACTTCAGCTTAAAGCTGATAAAGCTAAAACGCTGCAAGTGAGGTTTACTTCAATTTTGTTGTAATACCCTAAATATGACAGTGTTTCTACAAAACTAGCAGTTTGGTTTGTTTTTAACTAGGTAGTACATTCGCTTCTACCCCTAGTAGACTATCACATAGTCTGATTTCATAGCTACGCAGCCTATTTTTTTTTTCTTTCTTTTTTTTTTTTTTTTTTGGTGCTGGGGATTGAACTCGGGTCCTTGTGGTTGCGAAGCAGGTAGCGGAACCGCTGAGCTAAATCCCTGGCGGCCTAAATTCTAATCATAGAATCAACGCCTGTTCTCAAAAGTTGCAAACCATGAAGAAGGAGAAGCGATAAATCTAATTTACACTGTTCTGTCTGGGTAGCCCTCTGCTCTCCTCAGACCTCTGACTTCCTCCGCTCCCCTCCCCTCCCCTCCCCTCCCCCAGGGCCCCTTACTTCCTGGGCCCCGCAGCCCCTGCCGGCCAGTGTCCATGTCCCTCTGGCCCCATGTCCCTGTGGGCACATGGCCTGAGTGTCCTGCCCTCGGGAGAGGCTCTGTTAACTTGGCTTCCCCTCCAGCTGTCGCCCTCTTCCCTGGTTCAGCAGATTGATCGCTGCGTATTCTCTTTTCTTCCTTGAGTCTGATGCTGTCAGTTTCCCCGACTGCTCTGCCAGGCAGAATTCCCTGTGAAATCTGCCGTGGTCCTCAGCGAGCCTTAGCCCACTGGTCATCTGGTTGTCCTGGCGGCAGCACCCACCAGTTGCTCTCTCCTTCCTCTTTGTGGAAGGCGTTCCTGCCTCATTCTGATCTGTGGGAACAGGTGCCGAGCAGTGCCGGGGTGGGGGAGTGTCACAGTAAGGCGGTGGTTGGAGAAGAGCCGCCGTCCACTGCAGTTCTTGAGCACGTTGTGATGCCATGATGCACCGTGTTTGCTGCTGGGGAGAGGAGGCTGGGGCTGCACTGGGGCTGCTCTGTGACAGGGCGTCTGAGGGAGGCTGGGAATGGGCAGGGCGCCCTGGACTGAGGGAAGGGCATCGCGAAAGCCCACGATGCTTGGTGACGTCCCTTTGGCTGCACCTTTGCCCCCAGGCTTGTGCGCTGAGGAAATAACTACTAGCAGGACAAGCCAGCAAACACAGTGGCATTCTTTGCAATTTCACAGTCACATTGGAAGTGCTGTCGGTGTTTAAGAGAAAGGGAACAAAGTCTGTCTATTTTCTAATATTTTTATTGACAACCACAGTTACCATTTTCTAAATGTTGAATGTAGAAATGGCATGCATGTTGTCACCGAGTGGCTGTCACACATCGTGGCAGGCCATGCCCCCGTGTAACTCTGGGAGCCATTAGATGGCCTGGCCACCTGGGCTGTGGGAAGATTTTTATTTATTTAATTTAAAGCTCTTTGAGAAGACAGCAGCGCCAGACAGTTTACTTTGAGGCTCCCGCAGGATGTCCCGGTGGATCTGGGACTCAGCAGGTGGTCTGTAGGCCGGTCCAGAAGCCGTGCCAGGGTGTCAGTGCCAGGCCGGAACTGCCCTGGGGAGGCGCGCTGCCTGCTGTGCTGGGGCTGCAGGACTGATGGGAGGTGGTGCGGCACTCTGGACAGGTTTTCCCACAAAACCAAGGAGAAGGGAGAAGAAAGAAGCAGCCTTTCACTAGAGCTGGCGCAGGGGCTGCCACTTGTGAACTGCGAGCTTTGAGCTGTCCCTAAAGATGTGCTTCCTTTCTGCAGCTCCCGGAAATGTTGCACGGTGATGGCGACAGTGAGGAACACGGCTTCTGCCCTGTGGGGCAGTTCGTCCTGCAGAATTTAGGGCTGCTGTTTGGGTTCGCCATCATGCTGATCATCGCGCTCTATGAAGACAAAATCGTGCTTGACATTCAGTTCTGAGGGCTCCAGGAGCCCTGAGGATGCAAGGGTCCCTCGCGCCTTGGTGCCATCCGTCCGCCAGTGGCTTGCAGTGCTCACGAGTCCCGCAGTTGAGCCTTGCCCTGAGACTGGTGCTCAGTACTCTCTCCCCGAGTACAGGGATATTTTAAAGTTTGAGACAGGAGAAAGTGGGACTCCATGAACTAATGTCAATGTATGTTTGATTAAGACTTTTTAAAAAGTAATCATATAAAACACTAAAGTAGTCTCCTTACTAGTAGAAACTTCTGTGGCTATGCAGAAATAAAAACTGAACCAAAAAAATCATTTAAACCTTGAGAATATATGAAATGAACTGTGAGCGGATATGTCGTGTGCTAAGGATGGCACGTGGTGCCCTTTGTTTCAGCTCCGTGCCTGCCGCCATAGGGACCAGCTCAACACAACTTTGAAACCACGTAGTAGATAAGAACTAGAGGAAAGCTCAGGCTGCGGTAGGGTATGAATTAGCATCGGGGAAAACCCTTATTCTTGAATCTAGAGTTACTATTTTTGTATATATTTGCATAGTGTTTAAACCTGCAGCCTAAACTACTGAAATTTGTGATTGTATGTTTGTGTGAGCTTTGGTTTAATGACAGATTCATAATGGTTCTTTGTACTGTTATACTACTTGGTGTTTGGGGGTATTTTTCTGTTTTTTAAGACTATAATTTTGCTTTTGTTTGGGGGAGGTGGGGGGTGTCAGCATGTGGTCAAATGGTTTTTCCTTACGATTACAACCTTCTAGAACATATCAAAGAAATGAACCCAAACATGGTCTAAATTACTCAGTTTTCCAACTTGACAGTACTAACTCAGTTGGTTGGGAAACTGGATTTCCAAATGTTCGCATCCTAGTTTGGCACCGGAAGCCAGGCACCGGCTGTGAATGGCTGTGCGTTGCAAGGCACAAAGTGCAAGTTTGCAGCTGCCTGCTGTGGGCGTGAAGTGTTGCCTGCACAGTGCCAGGGCAGATGCGTCATGCCGGACGGGTGTGGGGCGGAGGCTGAGCCCAGCTCTCTCGATCCTCTGTGCCAAGACGCGCTGCTGGTTCCCAGCAGGGACCGGTTCCTTCCTGGGTGCCCGTTCTCCTGCCAGTCGCACTTGCAGCGACTGAGAAGCGCAAGCCACGTTTCTCCCCCATTTGGCGGGTCATGTGTAGTGCTAGTCGTGCATGTAGGCTTCGTTTACACTCCTTGCCATGTGGTTTCACCTAGCACGTCAGGCCAGTGCCTGGCGCTGTGCCTGCCACCGTGTCTCCATCTGCCTGGCAGCCAGTGTAGCTCCTTATTGATCTTCCCGCTAGACATGGAAGAGCCAGACTCTCCATTCCATGTGAAACGTCTCCATTGCATCCTCTCCTCCTCCCAGTTCCTCTCCTCTTACTCTGTGGATTTTTAAAAAACAACCAAACTTCAAGAGCAGCACACCTATCCTGGTGTTAATAGATTATTGCCAGTGTTTCTGCTTTACGCTGCAGCACAGGAGTAGATGGTGTTACATCCTTGAGTTATGCTTGAATCTGAAAATTACTTTTGCTTTTCTCGTGGCCTCTTTGTAATAACCACATAGATTGTTTTCAGCGTTGGGCACTGAATCGAGACAGCCCTCATTTCATTGCTTGGCCCTTCAAGCAACCTAGTGAAAAGGTGCTGACATTTTATTTAGTACTGCCAACTGTACGTGATCTTGCTTTTGGAACCAGGAAATACTTACCAATCACTTTTTTGGGTTTTACACCCAACGAGGATTCTGCATTCCAGCTTTAAATCTGCTGCATTTAAAAGCAACAGCTGGAATATATTCCCAGTCTTAAAAGAAATGCCTCATTCAAAGCAGATAGGTTATGCTAAGGTATACAAAGTTTTATATTCTCTCAGAAGTGGTATTATCTTTCTTTGCTAGATTTTCTTAACTTCGTAAGAGGTCTGTAACAGTTGCTGCTAGTATTTTGATAAGGTTCCACCAGTGGTTAGTTTTCACATCATTTTTCTAGTGCATAGTTTCGAGTCTTACTAGACAATCTTAATTCCACTACATTTCTGTTTGGCTCCAACATTCCATTAGCTTAACCAGTCTAATTTTAACATGCGTTTGTTGGAGGTCATTAATGTTACTTGTACAACGCTGTCACTGTGTGACATCCATATGAATTTTGATGTATATCACATTGCATTCAATCAGCTGTGATTATGCTTAGAAATACTATAGTAACTATGTGCAGTGTGAATTTTTACCATTAACAGTAAGTCAGTGGCTTAAATGTGATTATGGTTCTGCAAGGTGATCTTGCTAAAATATCTAAGCTTTTGTTGTAACTGATATCATTTTTTAAAAATTTATAAAGCTGGAAATGATCATATGCTGTTTTTTTCATTGTCAACAGTGCTGTGTCATTTTATGTATGTTCCTGATGCTTATGGAACTCTCCCAGAATAAAGTTATTCCAAAAGAGCAAATACATCAGCGTGTTTCCCTTACTGTTCTATGAAGTTTCCTTACGTTATATATCAATCATTGTAAATGTGGGCTGCATTTGCACAGAGTAAACTCATAGTTAAGAATATTACTCAGATTTATTGAAGCCAAAACACTTGCTTGAACAAAACGTTCTTTCAACAACCCTAACGAGAAACGAGACCAAGGGAATGAGCTCTTGCTCGAGTTTAGGAGTTGAGTTGGCACAGCAGCGCGACGCCGCGGCTGATCCAGTGCTCCCTGGGGTGGTCGGAGGGGAGAGTCACGGCGATCACGAAGTTGGTGGAGTGGCCTGTGGTGGACAGTGTTCCTCTCCGCTCGCTGGTCTTGTACAGTGGCGCCACATAGCTCGGTCGTTCGGGTATGTCTGCCCTCTTACAGGGCTTCAGCCACATCTGGAAGAAAGTGCATGACACCTTCACACCGAGGTTAAGGTTAGGGACATCTGGCAGTGTCTGTGGCCCTGGTGGATTTCCTTTTTCTCAGCCCTGCTGTGATTGCGCAAAAATAGAGTAGCAAGAGTGCTGCAGGAGTGGCACACGGGTGCTGTGTGTGAGAACCAGGCATCTGGCCCTGCCCTGGAGACTGGGAGGTGGCCAGCTGCAGGTTCTATGCGGGGCTGGCTCAGGGTGGTTGCCCTTGAGCCTCCTTTCCCTGTCTCCCAGCCCCTCACAGACTTCTGTTGCTAACAAGAGGACAGCTGCTGGTACTGCTGCTGCTCACCACCCACAGAGATGTGCTGCAGCCGCAGGGCCTAGAAAGTCCATAGAGAAACCGCCCTAGGGCTGGTCTTGCTCAGCTAGCACCGTTCCCTCCTGCAGCCACCTCAGCCAAGGTGAGTTCTACCCATCTCTGTTCCAAAGCTGTCCCACTGGATCACCAGCGACCACTACAGAGGAGGGAACTGGGAGAGAAAGCCCCCAGCTGCTGCCCTGCCTTCAGGGCACCACAGCCTAAGGTCTGGAGAGAAGCTGCCAGTGCTGGATGCTGTCTGCTCTTGCTCTTGCCTGTGAGCACCAGGCAGAGAGGATGTGTGCCCAGCTCTGTCCACAGCCCACTCCTGCTCCATCCCTAGCAGGCACAGCCACTGCAAGAATCCAGGAAGAAAGTCCCTGTCACCCATCTCCCAGCATGCACAGCTAGGGAGCGTCCTGCACACACGCACGGGAGAGAGGAGTAACGTTTTGCTTCTGGTGCTCCTTCACAGGTCTCCTACATCCACTGACTGCACCTCATCTGCTCCCTCACTGCTGACAAGATGGTATGAGTGCCACAGAGGGTTCTGTGACCACTGAACCTGTGCCTCCCAGTGAAGGACCTGGACTCACACCACGGGCTAATCCAAGGGCAGGTGCTCCAGATCCCTCATTAGCATTAATCAGCCAATAACAGAGATCCTCCCAATTAACAACCAATATTGACAGTGCCTGAGGAAACCCACCACTCATGAGGGGTCACCACTCCTTTACAGCTGGAACCACACAGGTGCACCCCATAGACTTTCCTAGCTACACTGCATTTGCCTGAACTGCTAGTGTCCTATCCTTGCAGGTCTCACAGAGATGACTCTCCAGCTCTGATATGGCACATACTGTCCAAACTATAATCACAGCCAAAGAAGCTATAGGGAGATGACACTGTGGCACACAACTGCAAATAAACACTGCATAACAAAACAATACTCTACAACGCATCTTCAGGATAGTGCCCCTTACTAAGAAGGCCATCCCTAAGAGTGGTAGATACTCGTTCCACCATATGCACCTAGGACTATAAGAAAGGCAGAAAAAATGTTAATATGACACCTAAAATTCATAATACTATAGTAACATCTCAAAGATACAAAAAAAAAAATTCCTGATGAATTTAAGAGAATGATTTTTTTTCAAGTGCCATGACAGCCAAGAGACTACAGATAAATAGTTAAATTAGGAAGACAATGTAGGATATAAATGAGAAATTGAGCAGAGATTTTTTTTTTGGTACTGGGGATCAAACTCGGGTCCTTCCGCTTGCGAGGCAGGCGGCCAAACCACTGAGCTAAATCCCCAGCCCTCAGCAGAGATTTTGAAAAAGATCTTTGAAATGCAGAGCTTTCCAGGTCAGATTAAAAAAAAAAAATTTAGTTGAAAGATTTGAACAACAGACTAGATCAAGGAAAGGAAAGAATACTGCAGCTTGAAGACAAGTCTTTTGCAATATTCACATAGAAATAAAGGGGGGAAAATGAAGAGAGCACATAAGATCTTTCGGACAGCCTTAAAAATAAAATATTTACATCATCAGCATACCCAAGGGGAAAGAAAGGTTAGGGGCATAGAAAATCCATTCAATGAAATCACAGTACAAAACTTTACTAATCTCGGGGAAGCTCCAAGTAGACATAACCAAAAAAGATCCTCATCATGATATAGTTAAACCATCAAATGAAATTTGCAAGAGAAAACTGCCAAGTCCCATTCAAGGGCAATCCTGTTAGATTGACAGATTTATCCCTATGAGCCAGGTGGCATGAAATAATTTTATTTTAAGTCCTGAAAAAAAAGTCACATGATTACTATACCTAGCAAAGCTATCTTTCAGGATCAAAAGAAAAATACAAACCTTCCAAGATAAGCAAAACCTAAGGGAAATCATTCCCACCAGATTAGCCTTACAAAAGAGATTCTATAAGGGACTCCTTAAGGGAGTCCTACACCAAAAAGTGGAAGAAAGATAAATACCATCACAGTAGCATGTGACTATAAATCTTTTAGAGGAGTAGATACACAAATGAAAAAAGTCAAACTTTATCAGCACAGTAAAACATCAAACCACATAGATGAAAAAGTGGAAGAAATGAGCAAAGAATATTCAAAACAACTAGAAGAAAATCAGGATGATAGGCACAAGTTCATATCTTTCACTAATAACTATGTAAATCATCTTAATTCTCCAATTAAAAGATGCCGACTGGCTCCAATAAAAGATATACTGCCTAGAAGAAACTCACCTCACCAGTAAGGACATAGTTCACACACTGTGATGGTTAAGGTGGACTGTCAATTGACTTGGGAGCCACCGTGGGAAATTAGCACACTTCTGGGTGTGTCTGGGTGTGTCATGGAGGGTCACATTGCGGTCCTCTCCCCTTTCTCTCTTGATAAATAGTATTTTTTGTTTTGTTTTGCTTTTTTGGTACCAGAGGTCAAACTCAGGATCTTGTGCTTGCGAGGAAGGTGCAGTGTCACTAAGCTAGATCCCTGGCCCTACTTTTTTTTTTTTTTTTTTTTTTTTTTTGGAGACAAGGTCTCACTTTGTAGTTCAGGCTCACCGTGAACTCACTATGTAGCCCAGGTTGGCCTCAAGCTCAGTGGTGATCCTCCTGCCTCAGCCTCCTGAGTGCTGGGATTACAGCCACCACAGCAAGCTTTCCCTTCCTTCTCCTGTACTGTTCGCCTGCTATGTTTTCCAGCCACCATGACATGAACAGTTTTGCTCCACCATGTTTCTGCCTTGGAGCCAGCTGTCCAAGGATTGAATCCTCTGAAGCCATGAGCTGAATAAACTTTAAGGTGTGGGCTTCAGTATTGTGTACCAGAAACAGAAAAGCTGATTGGTACATACACCATGATCAAGCTGGTTCTATTCCAAAAGTGCAAGGATGGTTCAAAGTGCAGACAAACATAATACATCACATAAATGGAGTGAAGGATAAAAGTCATGTTCATCACAATAGATTCCGAAAAAGCCTTTGATGAAATTCAACATCCTTTCTTGATAAAAGTCCTGAACAAATGAGTTATAGAAGAATCATACCTCAGTGTAATAAAGGCTATGTATGAGAAACCCATAGCAATAGAGAAAAATTGAAAGCATTTCTTCTAAGAACAGGACAAAGTTATCCACTTTCACCACTCTTATTCAATATAGTATTTGAAAGTTTACCCAGATCAAATAACAGATGAGAGACAGTAAAACTGAGGTTACAAACAAGAAAGAAGGAAGTCAGGCTATCCCTATTTGCAGATGATAAATTCTATACATGCAAAAGTCTGAATACTACCACAAAACTAGAGCTTTCAAAAAGTTTTCCAACACACAAAATTAGAACTTTTAAAAAAGAGGCATAGAAATAATTTGTTAGGCAGAGTTAAAGAAGTACACACAGGAAACAATGCAGGGCCTGAGCAGAAAGGTGCATTGTGCCCTGACTCTGGGTGCATTCATGTGTTTTGGGGTGGATACCTGTGAAGTCTGTGAGTCTGCAGAAAGTATGGGCTCACCTGTTGGGCAAGGGGTTTCCTCCGCATCAGTGGAAGGTACCAAGTATACTACAATAACCTAAAATAATAGTTGGTTATTCAACCGTTATAAACCAATTATTTTAAAGACTTTGTAAGAGACATTTAAATAAACCTTACGTATCTTAAAACTCTGAAGCAATCAACAGCCTGATAGCAGAAAACACAAGAAATTATCTTGGTAAAATAAAATACCTTTGTTTTTAGGCCAGGTTTTGTGAGCTCTTTATGAGGATCAGATCTGTCCAGGCAGCTACCCCTCTCAGCCTTGGAGGGAGTTAGCTGTCCTTGGTCCCTGAGGTCCAGTGGTTCCTCCTTAGGTGGAAACTTTTCCTTGTTTATAATTTTTTACCCAGAATCACACATTATAATTTTAACCCTTGCTAACCCTAAGAGAGCAATCTTAAGTCTTTACGTAGTAATAATTTACGAAAATACACCCACCTGTCTTCTTTTTACAAACCTCAAGAAGCCAAGAACACCTGAATTGACATTTAGCGACTGCTCACTCACATGCTTTATTATAAACACTTCTATTTTAATCACCTGTCCTAAGAACTAATTTTATATTTCTTGTGAAATCAAAATATTAGAGAAACTTAATACTTAAGTTGTTTCTCTGCCCAAGGAAACCCTAAAGGCTGTTATACTTGAAACAGAAAGCAGCAGATGTTGTGTCTTTCTAATAAAGGTAAATAGTAACGTGACTGGCAAATAACCTAGGCAAAATGTGTCAGTAATTTTAAGGACATTTTATTTTACCAGCCAGCTTAAATTAACTTGTTTGTTATGCCATGTGAACCAAAGGTATTGGGCTAATTACATGAGTGTCTACTTATCCAAAGGCCAATCTATTGTTGTTTTTTTTTGGTACTGGGGATCGAACTCGGGTCCTTGCGCTTGCACAGCAGGCGGCGAAACCATTGAGCTAAATCCCCGGCCCCCAAAGGCCAATTTAAATTTTTAGGAGAACACATGTGTTCCTGGGTGCATACAGAACCATGTATATTAACCACATTTATTCACCTACGCTTTATGTCACTAAATTTTAAGACTTTCATTTGTAAGCTTTATGTAATGCTGATCCCAGCATTTTTTCATCATCATCGCTGGGTTTTACAGAGACTCTTTTAATTGTTTTTTAATAGCTCAAATATAGAGAGATCTGTAAAGGAAAAATCTGTAAGGGGAAAAAAAGAAAGAAAATAATAGGAGATTAAAAAAACAAAATGGAGCAGCTGCAAACACTTGAGCCAATTATTACAAACACAGCTTATTAGCAAGCAGGCAAAAAACAATGGAAGACCTGTAATACACTGCATTCAATCAGAGTGCTTTACAATGTACACTGAGCATGCTGGATTCCAATCCCCCTCGCCTGTTTCAAGTTCGATTATAATAGACTAATCAGAGGTCCCCCAGGGTTACCAGGAGCCTTCGACTTTGCGCCTGTGAACCACCAACAGTACGTTTGGGGGCTCTGTTAACGTCGCTCTCCTGTCACGGGGCTACGTCATGAAGGATGGGAAGGGACAGAAGAGCTGCAATCGCTGGATGGGCTGGTATTGCATTTCCCGTCCTTGTTACAAAAAGAAATGTGGAAGAAGGACAGGGATTGGCGAGAGGAGAGGTGTGACCAGCCAGGCCAGAGAGAAGAGGCTGTGGAGAGGGTCTCAGAGAAGACAGCACCAGCTGAAACAGCCTGGCCCTGGGGCTGGGGGCGAAGCTGTCACCCGGGGCCTCAGCAGGAGTCCGCCTGGCGAGGGTGGAGTGCTGGCTGGGACAGAGAGGGACTGATGGCCTTGGGCCTGCCACAGATGGTGACCAGGGGCCCAGTGGCCGTCTTCCCCTCCCGACAGCATCTCCTCGGGCAGAACGTGCAGGGAGGGTGTCCTCCCCAGGGACTGCATTCTGCAGACCTAGGGAAAAGGACTGAACATCAATCAGTGTTTGATTCACAGATCAAGGGAAGAAGGAGCTTTCTCTGAAGGGAGAGAGATCACACAGTAAGGCAGGCCCACAGACCTTCTCTTATTTGGCTTTAGGAGCCTCTGACTGCTGGAAAGGGAAACTGTGAGGTAGAGGTCGGCAGGGGAGAGAGAGCACGCCATGCAGTCAGAGGGCAAAGATGAAGAGAAAGTTGAGGCCTCAGTTTACCTCCTGGTGGCTCCGTGAGAGACATCACTGGATGGCGTCTGAGGACAGTGCCCCAGGAGGAGCTGGGAACTCAACTTACCCACCCCGGGAGCAGGTTCACCACTTCCCATCAGAGAAAGAGTTTTCAGGACATGTCAGTGAAGGGCAGAGGAGAGATTAGGCGGGGGTGAGGAAGTGCACATCCCAAGAGAAGTGCAGGCCAGGCCGCCAGAGCTCGCAAGCGAGTCCATTCCAGGAGCAGAATATAAAATCGACATAAAGAATCAGTGTCTCTTCTGTACACCAATGATGGAGTTTAAAAAAAAATGTGAAAGCAATCCCATTCACAACAGCCATCAAAATAATTTAAAATACGTAGGAAGAAACTTAAGGAAGTGAAAGAACTCTCCAACGGCAATTACAAAACACTAAAAAAAAAAAAATTGAGGAGGACACTACAAGTTGGAAAGACTCCCTCAGATCATGGATTAGAAGAATTAATATTCAAATGGGCACGCCACTGAAGGAGATCTACAGATTCAATGCAGTCACCATGAAAATATCAGTATTGTTCTTCACAAAAGTAGAGAAAGCAACCCTAAAACTCATAGAGAAGCGGAAACGACCCTGAATAGACAAAGCAATCCCGAGCAAAAGGAGCGCAGCCGGAGATACCGTGATAACTGGTTCAAAACACGCCACAGGGCCATGGTGACAAGGCAGCCCAAAAGGACCCAGAAGTAAACCAGTGCACAGCCAGCCATCTTACTCCCAACTGGGAACCCAGAGCAGGCATTGGAGAAGAGACAGCCCTGCAACAGCAGTGTGGGAGGATGGGTGTCAACCCGTAGGAGGCTCAAACTGGGTCTCTGTCTCTCACCCTGTAAAGACTCATCTCACAATGGGCCAGTGGCGTGAATTTAAGGCCTGAAACTTTAAAGCTGCTAGAAGAAAGCACACGGGGATGCTTCAAGATACTGAATACGACTCCAACAGCTTAGGAAACAATAGCAAGAATTGACAAATGGGGTTGCATCAAATTAAAAACATTCTCCACAGCAAAGGAAACAATCCACAGAGCAGAGAGCCAGCCAACAGAGTGAAAGCAATGTCAGCCACTCCTCTGACAGAGGATTAATAATAGCAGAATATATAATCCAAGAGACACCTAAGGAACAAGCATTCCAGTCAATCAGCAGGCAAATGAACTGAAAAGGCATCTCAAAGGCCAATACTGAATGAAGTACAAAGGCCAATAACTGCATAAAAAGATGTTCATCATCACTAGCCATCAGGGAAATGCAAATCACCCGTCACGTGGCTATCAAGAACACACGGAAAAATAATAAATGCTGGCAAGGAGAAAGGAACCTTTAGACTTCGTGGCAGGGAAAGGGAATTCGTACAGCCCCTAGGAATCAGTGTGCAGGTTCCTCACATGGCTGAGAGCACAAACGGTCTTGGGCTCCAGCTGTACAATCCTGGGCACACGACCAGAGGAATCCCAGTCAGCACAGCCTGCAGAGACTTGTGTGCTCCAGTCCACCTGGCATAGCGCACGCCGGGCGGTGCAGGATCGATCGGCCCAGGGGCTGCCAAGGAGCCAGCAGAGTGCACGGCATTCCCCACAGCATAAACCGTGGATCAGCGGGACAAGATCCGGTGGACCTGAAGTTCGGCGTGTTCAGGGAGGCAGGCCGGAGCAGGGAGCAGTGTTCTCTCACGCGTGTGAGGCGGGGGAGGGAAAGGGCAGACGTGTGACCAGTGCACAGTGTGTGCAAATGCCATGGGGAACCCGACTGACTGCATAGCCGCCATGTGCTAATACTTACGATGAGAAAGTTTCTCCCTGCTGTTGTACAAGAACTGTTCCCTCACTAAAGCACAATCAAGTTTCCCACTTACCATACACAAGCAGAACGTAGCTCCCTCCTTGTATTTACCACAGCCTTGTAGTCATTAGCCAAGTTCCCAGAATGTGGAGCATACAATTTATGGTTGAACTCACCAGTCTTAAACATAAGATTGGAAGGCAAGCAGGTTGGTCCTTGAATAGAAGGGCAAAGAAGCGACTGTGTCAACGCGTCTCAGCACTTAAGTGAACGCGTGTTTTCTAGCAGCTGTCTGCTGCACTAATCCTGCAGGTGTGGGACTCACTGTCCCACTGTGCACAGCCTTCCTGTGGGGTCCTCAGGTCAGAGCAGAGTTTTCATGAAGGAGCCGAAAAGGACGAAGGTCTCTGTTCCTCCCACATAACTGTGGGGTCGGGGTTACCATAGGGAAGCCCCAAAGAGCTTCTGCAGCTGTCAGCTACCCCAGGAGACTCAACATTCTCTCCAAACGCTTGTGGGCGCAAATTTTAAACCAATGGGAGAGTTTTCTAATGAGCATTTTTATTTCTTACTAGCTGACTTGAAAGGAATCACTACTCAATTATAAAACATACCTTCTACTCTCAGCAAGCTGCTTAAGAGCCTTCATGTAAAAGAAAAAAAAACACTGAACTCCTAGTGACAAACACGGACTTTCCCTTGTGACCCTCAGTTTGAGCCGTGTGCTAGGCTGTCTCCGCCCCTAGGGTCTTGGGGTCCCACTGGCCTCTCACCAACCAGGCTGCAGCCGGAACAGCACCGCTGGACTGAATCACTGACTGGGTAAAAAGCTAACCACTTCCTCATGCCGCAGTGACACTGGCAACATCGCTAGATGTGGTTGTTCTTGAATCCCTCCCATATTTGCAAGTTTCCTACTGGCTGAGCTGATTTCTAACCCAAAACCAGCACAGCTCTGGGCAGAGCACAAGGCTACAGGCCAAGGTTTTGGATCTTAGCCGAGCTGGGCAGGTGAAGCTCCACCTTGTCCTGGCTTTGCAGTCATGAATGAGCGGTCCCCCCATCCTTGTGCTTCTTGGTGTGGAGTTTGTCCTGACACCCCAGTGGGTGCCGCAGGGGGTTTGAGTCCCCCTAGGAGCAGGAGGGCTGGGAGGTGCTGGGAGGAACGACAGGGCTAAGAGCCCCGTTAAGTAATCAAGAATAAATAAACACCAGGTCTTTAAACAGAAACAACACAAGACTGCATCTCAATCAGCTGACAGAAGAGGAACCTGAACCCCACCTGCCCCCTGAGCAATGGTTCAGAGCTCCCTAATTCAACTTTACGGAGCACAATTGCCATGAATATACATATATGGGGTGCGTTTCATACACATGTGTGCATAGCATGTGTGTATCATTAGGAAATACTAACCACAGGCACTGTGTCATAAAGAATTTTGGGGTAGGATTCTGCGAGTTTCTTGATCTTCCTGTTCCAAGAAGCTCCATCCAGAAACAGTCCGTGAATGTAAACACCTAAATGCAAAATGAAAAGTTAAGGGAACATTCAGTATTCAGATTTGATTGTGTTCTGGATCTGAGAGACCTACCTGTGAATACATGGGGGGCGGGGGACAGCCCGAGGCTTGTCCTATAGCAAAAGCAATCTCCAGTGTTTTGTTTCAAATCCACCTTTCAAACACATCCCTGCTTGGCCTTGTAGAAAAATGCAATGGTAAAATTAGGTGAGGAGAACTACAGGAAGGGAATTTTAAAGTAGCCAATGGGAAGTGCTTGGTGTGTGTGAATTAAGATTTATGTTTTTAATTCACCAATGATTATAATATGGTGACAGAAGCCACGAAATTAGCAAAAATAAGTTCTTAATGTGAATATTGGGCCCCAATGATGACTGGGCAGCATAAGAACAAAATACTCCTCTGCAGACTCCGGATGTCCTCCTCCCCTCTTAGGTTCTAGTCCCACTGCCAAGCCCCCTTGCTCTGTGTAATGCAGGGGTGCACAGATGAGCTCTCTCTAGAATCACATCAGCAGTTAAAGAGGAGCATCCAGGCTGGGCGTGGCAGAACACCTGTAATCCCAGCACACAGGAGGCTGAGGCAGGAGGATGCTGCAAGTTCAAGGCCAGCCTGAACTTCACAGTGAGACCCTGTCTCAAAAAAAAAAAAAAAAAAAAAAGAGCACGCATTAGGAATCAATCACACGGGGTCATTTTCTCTGGCTCAACACAGCTACAAAGCCTTATGGCCACTGCAGACAGGCAGGTCTGGGCACGCCCTACCGAGGTCCCGAGTCGCACGGAACATGCAGAATCAGCCCGCACCCAGGCAACAATCCACTGGACACCCCCCCCCCCCCGCTCCTCTGTATAGCGACCTGGTTCCGCACTACAAAAACGCAGAGGACACCAGACCACCAGACCACGGTACTGAGTCCCACTGCTCCTGGACCAGAGGAAGGGGCTTCCCAGCCACCATCCCTCCCGCTGCTCCTGGCCCCTGTCCCACCTCTCCCAGCTCAGAGGAGGTAATCCGTGCAGGCGCCAACAGCCCCCACCCCAGATGAAATGAGAAAACATGTAAATAAGTCTCAAAACCAGACTTCCAGATCACCTACAGCAACCCCAAAGGGAAATGAGATGGAACAATCTGATACTCAACCACCTGGACCCACTGAACTGGCAAAAAAAGGGGATATGGAAAAAATGAAATCAGAAATAATTTCTCAGATAACAGGAGAAATTGTGCCCCTAGTGCAAGACATGATTAATAAATCCAGAGAGGAGCTCAGGAACATGATGGAATCCCAACATAGGAAACAAATGGAATCCATAAAACAGATGCAAATAGGTTTCCAGGAGATGAATACCTCCATTGAGAGTCTACACAGCAGAATGAGCCAATGTGAGGACAGAATTTCAGATATAGAAGATAAGATTGCAATTAATGACCAGGAAAAGAAAAATTGCTTCAAAATTATAAGGGAACATGAGAAATCAATCCAGCAGCTGCTAGATGATGCAAAGAAGAGTAACATAAGACTAACTGGAGTCAATGAAGAAAGAGGAGAGAGTGCAGATGACATAAAAAAATCTCTTCACAGAAATAATGGCAGAAAACTTCCCAAGCAGGGGAAAAGAACTTGACATACAGATAAATGAGGCATATAGGACTCCAAATAGCCTTGATCAAAAAAAATCTACACATAGGCATATAATTGTTAAGATTCCAGAAACTCAACAGAAGAACAAAGTTCTACAAGCAGTCAGAGAAAAGAAACAAATCACATACAAAGGAAAGCCCATCAGAATCACAGCAGACTTCTCAACACAAACCATCAAGGCAAGAAGAGCTTGGAGTGACATATTCCAAGCCCTAAAAGAAAACAGCCTCCAACCCAGATTGATGTACCTGGCAAAACTATCTTTCAAAATGGATGGAGAAATAAGATACTTTCATGACAAAGAGCACCTTAGGAACTTCATGAATACCAAACCAGCACTCCAAAGAATTTTACACAATATCCTAGGAACAGACATTGAGGATCACAACCCCAGGAAGCAAAGCAGAATGAACCCATCTGGCATGACAAGAAATTAAATGTAAAGGAGGAGAACCCAACAAAAAGAAAAAGTCATGGCAATGACAAGTCAATACGTTTCAGTTATAACCATCAATGTTAATGGTCTCAATTCACCAATCAAAAGAAATAGACTGGCAGAATGGGTCAAGAAGCAAAATCCAACAATATGCTGCATACAAGAAACACACTTAATTCAAAAGGAAACTCATAGACTGAAAGTGAAAGGCTGGAAAACAATACTCCATGTGACAGGAACCCCCAAAAAAGCAGAAGTAGCTATCCTCTTTGCAGATCAAGTAGATTTCAAACCAACGCTGATTAAGAGAGATGAATAAGGACACTACATCCTTGTAAAGGGAACAATCCAAGAGGAAGAGATGACAATCATAAATATCTATGCACCAAACACTAGTGTGCCCAACTATATAAAACAAATACTAATGGACATGAAAAGTCATATATGCACTAATACAATTGTAGTGGGGGACCTCAGCACCCCACTGTCACAAATAGATAGATCAACTAGACTAAAACTAAGTAATGAAATACTAGAACTCAATCGAACTCTTGAACAAATGAACTTAACAGATGTTTACAGAGTCTTCCACCCCACAAAATCAGAATACACATTCTTCTCAGCTGCACATCGGTCATTCTCAAAAATAGACCACATCCGCACACATAGAACATGTTTAAGTAAGTGCAAAGGAATTGAACTTATCCCCTGTATATTATCAGACCATAGTGCAATGAAATTGGAGATCCATAGCAAAAGAAACTCAAAAAATTTCATAAACAGGTGGAAATTGAACAACACACTTCTGAATAACCAATGGGTCACAGAGAAAATTAAAGAAGAAATCAGACAGTTCCTTCAATTAAATGACAATGACAATACAACATATCGGAATCTATGGGACACAATGAAAGCAGTCTTAGGAGGGAAATTCATAGCAGTGAATACGCATATTAGGAAAACAGAACGAGGCCAATTAAACAACCTGATGCTGCACCTCAAGCTTGTAGAAAAAGAAGGACAACCCCAGAGCTCATACAAGGGAGGAAATTATAAAGATCAGAGGAGAAATCAATGCAATGGAGACTAAGAGAACGATACAAAAAAATCAATGGAAGCCGAGTTGGTTCTTCAAAAGAATCAACAAAATTGATAAACCCTTAGCCAACCTTGTCAGAAAAAGGAAAGAAAAGGCCCAAATCCATGCAATTAGGAATGAAAAGGGTGAAATGACAACAGACCCAGCAGAAATCCAGAGGATCATCAATACCTACTTCCAGAACCTATATGCCAATAAGATGGACAACACAGAAGAAATGGACAGATTCCTAGATACATATGAATTACCAAAGTTGAACGAAGAAGACCTAAAAATTCTGAACAACTCAATATCAACCAATGAAATTGAAAATGTAATTAAAAACTTATCAACTAAGAAAAGCCCGGGCCCTGATGGCTTCACTGCTGAATTCTACAATACATTTAGAGAGGAACTGCTGCCACTACTGTTTAAACTCTTCAATGAAATTGAAAGGGAAGCAATACTCCCAAATTCATTCCTGGAAGAAGCATCACCTTGATCCCCAAAGCAGAGAAAGACCCAACCGAAAAGGAGAACTATAGGCCAATCTCACTAATGAACAAAGATGCAAAAATCCTTAATGAGATACTGGCAAACAGAATGCAGAAGATCATCAAGAAGATCATACACTCTGATCAAGTGGGATTCATCCCAGGGATTCAGGGATGGTTCAATATATGCAAATCAATCAATGTAATACACTATATCAACAGAGCCAAGGACAAAAACCATATGATTATTTCCATAGATGCAGGAAAAGCCTTTGGCAAAATCGAACAGGCATTTATGAGAAAAAACCCTACAAAAAATTGGAATAGATGGTCTCTACCTCAAACTGATAGAAGCCATCTATGAAAAACCAACAGCCAATATCATACTAAATGGTCAAAAACTGAAATCCTTCACACTAAAATTAGGAACAAGACAAGGATGTCCACTATCACCACTCTTGTTCAATATAGTTCTGGAAACATTAGCCATGGCAATTAGACAAGAGAAAGAAATAAAAGGAATAAAGATAGGAAATGAAGAAGTCAAATTGTCATTATTTGCAGATAACACGACACTCTATATAGAAGACCCCAAGAACTCCACCAAAAGTCTTCTAGACTTAATAACCAAATTCAGTCAAGTAGCTGGTTACAAGGTCAACACACAAAAACCAATAGCTTTCCTCTACACAAATGACAGACTCATTGAGAGAGAAATAGGGCAAATAATTCCTTTCACAATAGCATCCAAAAAACTGAAATACCTAGGAATCAACCTAATGAAAGAAATCAAAGACCTCTTCTCTGAAAACTATGGCATTCTAAGAAGAGATATTGAAGATGATATCAGAAAATGGACAGACATCCCCTGCTCCTGGGTAGGAAGGATTAATATAGTGAAAATGGCCATACTTCCAAAATTGCTATATAGATTTAAAGGAATTCCAATTGAGATCCCACCAGCATACTTCATGGACCTTGAGAAAACAATCCAAAAATTCATTTGGAACAAGAAGAGACCCAGAATAGCAAAAGCAATTCTAGGTAACAGAGACATGGCAGGGGGTATCACAATCCCCAACCTGCAACTCTACTACAAAGCTACTGTGATAAAAACAGCATGGTACTGACAAATAAACAGACCTGAGGACCAGGGGAACAGATTAGAAGATGCAGAAACAACACCAGACACACTCAGCCATCTCATCTTTGATAAAGGAGCCAAATACCCTCACTGGAGGAAAGATAGCCTCTTTAATAAATGGTGCTGGAAAAATTGGGCTTCAACTTGCCAAAGATTAAAACTAGACCTATATCTCTTGCCATGCACTAAACTAAAATCAAAATGGATTAAAGATCTAAATATTAAAATAGAAACTCTGAACCAGTTGGAACAGAGGTTAGGTAGAACCCTTGAAGACATCGGTATAGGAAAAGATTTTATGAACAAAACCTCAGTTGCCTGTGAACTAGCACAAACAATCAAGAAGTGGGATCTCTTCTTATTAAAAGGCTTCTGCACAGCAAGAGAAACCACCAGCAGTGTGAAGAGACAACCCACAATATGGGAAAAAATCTTAACCTGCTCTTCCTCAGACAAAGGTCTACTATCTCAAATCTATAAAGAACTTAAAAAGATCAGACCTCCCCAATTCAAAGACCCAATCTGAAAACGGGCATCTGAAATGAACAGACATTTCTCAGACAAAGAAGTAGAAATAGCAAATAAACAGATGAAAAAATGTTCAACATCACTGGTTATTCGAGAGATGCAAATGAAAACAATGCTGAGATTCCACTTCACTCCAGAAAGAATGGCTGCTATCATGAAATCAACCAATAACAAATGCTGGCGGGGCTGTGGGGAAAGAGGAACCCTGTTCCACTCCTGGTGGGAGTGTAGATTGGTGCAACCACTGTAGAAATCAGTATGGAGATACCTCAAAGAACTAGGACTGGAAGTCCCATTTGACCCAGCTATTCCACTGCTGGGGATCTTCCCCAAAGAATTAAAAGAATCACCACAGTGATATATGTGTGCCCATGTTCATAGCAGCCCAGTTTGTGATAGCTAAAACTTGGAAACAGCCCAAATGCCCATCAATTGGAGACTGGATAAAGAAAATGTGGTTTTTTTATAAAATGGAGTACTACTCAGCCATAAAAAATGAGAAATTAGAGACATTTATAGCTAAGTGGATGCACATTGAGGCAATACTCTTAAGTGAAATAAATAAGACACACATGTGTAAATACCGAATAGTTTCTCTGGTGTGAGAAACCGAAATTGTAAATAAGGACTAAATGTATAATAGGTAATGTGAAATAGGAAGAAAAGGGGCAAAGGGGAAGGAAGTGGGAGGGCTAGGGGAAAGGATAGAAGGGAATGGGATTAATAGGAGAAAATGGAAAACTAGGAACAAAATCTTTGTAAATAGGGAGGAATGGAGGGGTTGAAGGGAGGGCTGGGCAAGGGTGAAAAATAAGAACCAAGAGAGACTATGTAAAGGTGCAAATTTCCAATGATGAATGTCATTATATTGTATACCTAAAATGTACCAATGATTAGAATGAATAATCGATAATGCAAAATAGGAAGAAAAGGTCCAAAGGGGTAGGGGTAGTGGGAGGGGCAGGGGAAAGGAAAGAAGGGAAAGGAAAATGATGAGAAATGGAAAAAATGGAAATAAAGTCTTTGTAAATAGGGAAGGGTGGAGGGGGGTGAAGGGAGGGCTAGGAATGGGGAAAAAATAAGAACCAAGATGCATTATGTAAAGGTACAATTCCCAATGAGAAATGTAATTGTGTTGTATACCTACAATGTACCAATAAAAGAATTTAATAAAAAAAAAGCCTCATGGACTGAATACAGGTATCTGTACATAAAGATACTGGAATTGTTGTGTGGATGCCATGGGAAGCAGTGTAGAATTTACAGAGGATGAAGTGTTTGCTCCTAATTTGCTGTATGGCCTTGATCAATTCATTTAACCTCTGAACCTGTTTAGCCACTGTAGAGCAACTTGGAAATCATTGTAGAGCCTCGGCGCCTGCTTTGTCTGCCTCCTGGAGCTGTTACTGTCACCATCACCGGCCGAAGAGGGCAGAGCCTAAGGGGAGTGGAGTGCTGTGTGACAGCACTCTGAGCTGACCAGATGCTCCGTCCCTTGCCCTGCAGTGTGCTGGCTGTCGGTAGCGTAGGCTCGGGAACACTTGCTGCTGACGGGTGTTTGGGAAAACCCACCCTTTCTCTCTGTTGGGTTTTAACTGATAAAATAATTTGAAGTAAAATTTAGTGGGCAAAGCATTTGTCCCATCGCTGCCAAAGTATAACTCTGGTGAAGCTGAGTGGGAAGCAGCCGTGACCCAGGGGGCCCATGGGAGGCAACCTTCCTGAGGGGACAGGTCCCCGACATCCCAACCTCCCAGCCACTCCCAGGCTGCAGGCCAGCGACCATGACAGGTGGAGGGGGACAGAGCGGAACGTCACAGTACAGTAGTCCTCGGGAGGCAGAGCCCAGGGAATCTCTGCCTGTAGCCAATCTGATTATTTTTCTTCACTTGAGAATCATGATAACATCATAACAAGTAAACAGAAGGGCCCAACACCTAGAAGAGGGGAAACAGGGACGAACGTTCCTTCTGCCCCAGTGGTTTTATAGGAAATGTGAGGTGGGGGCTCAAAGGCACCCTTATTTCTCATGGCCAGTGAAGGCCAGAGGAAAGCACCAGATATACAGTGACGCAGCTTTTGGGTTCTTGCTTACAGCTGCTCTAACTCTAGGGGCCCACCTCTGCCTCCTGGGAAATGGACCAGTCCCTGGTGACACCCACAGACCCCCAGTCCCTCCTCATCCACTCTGCCTGTGCAGGGCTCTCAACTGATGACTACGAGTCACCTGGAAGTGGCAATTCCGGTAAGAGGAGCCCCAGACACACACATCTGGAAGTGCCCGTATTGTGTGTAAACAGACCTGCAGTGGCACTGTAGCTTCAAACTGACTTTTTACAATCATGTTTTAACTTAATCTTAGGTGACTAAGGCGGACTTGTTCTTGAGGCCCAGCAGCCAGAAGCAGCCACATGTTAAAGTGTGGATAAAGGAGAGAGACTGATGCGGGGGAGAGATTGGAAAGAAAGAAACTTTGGTTCTAGCCCACGCTGTTCTCAGGGAGGTAATCATGTCCTTCTGTTAGGGTCCTGTGAGAAAGCAATTCCTTGGGAAAAACCCCATTTCTCCAACTCATTTCACAGAGTCTCACTGTCTTTCTGATACTATGAAAGTTGGGAGGGAAGACCGGGAGGACAGGTAGGTAGGCTAACTCTGGGTCTGCGTGTTTATGGGTGAGCATGTCTATGTCTGTCTGTGGGCACGAATAATAACATCCGTGACTTAGTAAATATCTATCAGCAGTTATCTATCAACCCTCACTAGCCCACACATGGGTAGCTAGTAAAATGGTTTCTTACGCAGATGGTTATAGTCTACCGCACAATCTTGGAACACCAATTTGTCTTTGTTGATCATTAAATAAGTTGGGTTATATGTCCTACTCCACTGTTTTCCAGGTAATACTGGGTGTTAATGCCTCCTTTAACAAGAACAGCTAAAGGTTAAATTAGTAAACCATGGTAAAAAGAAATATGAAATATCCTAGACTGTTGTAAAAAGAAATGTCAACAACTAGTCCGTGCAGTGTCTGACTTCAGTGTATACTGCTGGGGAATCCCATCTTGCATCTCGGGTAGTTGCTAGTTTACGGACTCTATTCATGCTTTTATAAATTCAGTCTTTTAGCCGAGTCCAGTGATGAATCACTGAGACATCAGCAGCTCTGCTCAGACTTGAACCCAAATGGTGCCTTCTGCCTTCTATCACAGTGACACAGGGAAAGCTTACAGGGAAAGAAAATCCTCCTGCACTCGAGTTAAATACCTAAGAATGAACCACAGCTTTTTTGAGACACATTCCTTAAGAAATGTGACATTCTCAAACTTCTGCTAAATACTCTGTAGGCTGCGAAGGAAGCAGCTAAGCATGAGGGCCAGGTGGCCGGAGTTCCAGTCCCAACTCTGCCTGTGGCTGCTGTCAGCCCTTTGCAAATCACACCCCCTCTCTTAGCCTTAGCTTCCCTGGGATGATGGGGACAGTCCTAGTGGCTGTGTGACAGGGTCACGAGGCGGATCAGTGAGAGGCTATGCAGTTCCCAAACCAGTCAAGGGACAGAGACCGCCACGCCGTGCCCTGCCCGAGATTTGCCTTTTCTTTACACTCCTCAGCCTCCCTCCTTGTCCTCAAAACTTTGCTTGGACCCAAATTACTTCTCCTTCATGGCACGTTGCTAGATCTATCTATGTATTGAGTTTTAGGATGGTGAGGGATCAAACTATTAATATCTTTTATACCACGTAATAGAGTATGCTGTTCGAGAAGAAATTTTTAAAAAGCTTATGTAATTAAGGAAACAATAAGCAAAACAAGTTGGTAGAAGTTCACTAAACTCCCTTCAGGCTTTTGCAATATGCCCATTCCAGGCACACTAGAGCACAGGGACTGAGCAGACAGATTAGTGACACTAGGCATCTGGAGCTGGCAGAAACAATTAGTTACAAGACAATATGGGGCCCCACAACCATTCCCCTTGTGTGTATTGTTCTTAAATGCACTTCCGTAGTAAAGCTGCCTGAATGAAATATTCACGATTGGAATACAAGGTGGTTTTTAAAAGGTTGAGTTGGCGTTGTGACTGTGTAGTGGGTTTAAGCAGCACGGTGTTTGGTTGAGTTCCTACAGCAGATCTGAGGGCCTATGATGTGCCAGACACTGAGGGACACTGCGCGAAGAGGCGAGAGGACAAACAAGGTCACCGCTCTGTCGTGCGGGAGAGACCCTGAAGAGGGTAGCATACAATGACTGCAGAGGTTAAGAAGCAGAGTCGTAAGAGAGGAGGGCTGCAGCTGTGCGGGTCTTTTTCCGGTGACCTGTAACTTTTCACGATGAAATGTGAAGGTCTGGGCTTAGCAGCAGCATGGACATAGGACCAGGAGAAGAGCGTCCAACACTGCAAAGCCAGTGTGTACCGGCCAGGCCAGGTGAGCAGAGTGGGACACTAGAGGGTCCCCGGCCGCACAGGGGCCAGAACCAGAATGTGCCTGACCTAGCCATGGCAAGGGCCTGCATCTATTGCGAAGGGGCAGAGGTCACTAATAACCTGCTCAGCTGCTGGTTTTTCAATGGAGTCCAAGGGCTGACATGAGCTATGCACAATGTTCAAATCTGTGTGGCTCCTGTATAAGTGCAGGGTCATAATTAGGCAGTGACACTCGGGGGATGCTAGAGAGGATGGCGGTGGCAGTAGGGCTACAGGGGAGCAACTGCATTCGATGTGACAGCATACCGGGGAGCAGAAGGGTGAGAAGCCCCGTCTTTCTGGATGGATGGTGGTGACACTTACTGAAGTCGATTACAAGTTTTGCATATTCAGGAGACACCAAGGGGAGATGTCAGGTTACCGGCTGGGTACAGGTGTGTGGATTGCAGAGCCAAGATCTGGACTGGAGATCGGAAGACATCAGCAAGGAAACGTCTAAAGACCCCAAAAAGATTGGGTCACGCGGAGAGACGATGCAACTAGAAAAGATAATGAGTACCAGGAGCACATCCTTGGAAACTCTAGTATTTAGAGAAACGTAAGCCAAAAAAGAAGCATGAATGCGGCCAATAAGAAAAATCAAGAGAAGGTGATATTCTAGAAACAAAGAGAGAAGAATGCATCTAGAAAGACAAAATTGGCCCCTGGGGGAAATTACATAGAGGTTAAGATGGAGATAAGAGGGAACTAATGGGATTTGCCAACATAGAAGCCATCGGTAACTGCGAACAGTACCAGCGGACTCCAGCAGATGCAAGGTAGACAGGAAACAGGAGGCGAGAATGCAGAGGCAGCAGGTGAAAACAGCTCTTTCTGAGAGATTTTGCTACAAAAGGGAGCAGAAATATGAGATAGTCGTGGAGGGGTCACAGATGTGAAGATAATTGGAATCGTGTGTCAAAGGGATTGAATTGGGGGAATTCTTGAAGGCCTGCTCTGCTTTGTTAGAGGTTATCCAGTCCTGAGACAGATATTGCTGATTCTGGAAAGAAAAGGCACAATTAAATAAGTAAAATCCTAAAGAAAAGAAAGGAAATGGGATGTGGATTCCCAGGGGTGCTAAAGTTGACAGGCTTATGGATTCGGTGGTGCTACAAGCTCGCTTCTGACAGGTTTTGACTTTTGTAATGAAGGATGAGGTAACCGGGTAGAGAGAAGGACAAAGAGGGCGAATGAGGTCGTCTGAGAGTGGGAAAACAGATTTCCCAGGGGAGCAGCAATAGGCTTGCTCCCTCCTGAGAGCTGTGGCAACCAGATGAAAGGAAAACCACTTAGCACAGTAACGTGCATATCAGACACTGTTGTGATTACTCACCTTTGTGCCTGGAACTCCCAGGAGTGTACATTAATCAAGGGACAAGATCCTAAATTGTCCCCTGTTGATTTCTTGGGTGCCCAAGAGACTGAGCAGGGAGTTCACAGCTCAGCGGCCCCTAACGGAAGTATGTTGGTTAAAGCAATATACATTAACAGTCATTCAGACACTCACACAACTCATGTAAAGTCAGCACCATTTTGGTAAAATATAGAATCCATAGCATTTAACAAATAATACTGTTTAGCCGGGGATTTAACTCAGTGGTTCCGCCACCTGCCTCGAAAGTGCAAGGTCCTGAGTTTGATTCCCCGGTACCAAAAGAAAAAAAAATACTGTTTAAAGTAGTGGTCCTCCCCACTGAATTGAAATAAGACATCAGAGTATTGAAAAGATAATCAATTAAGGAAATAAAGATTTTATCACGATCAGTCTGCCAAACAAAACAAATGCTCCTGACTGCCTGTAAATTTGGATGATGCACAGTGTATGAGAGAACACACACTTCGGGAGTCCATCCAGGGCCACCAAAGCCCCTTCTCTTCAATTCTGCCTCACTCTGATTCCCCAAGGCCAGCACAAGATTATGGTTGACTATCCCACACACCATGAATTTGATGATTATTTTCTTCTTAACTTACTAGAAATCATGTCTAACTTTATAGAATTTTGAAAAAAGTACAAAAAACATATCCTCTCTATCCAGAGTCACCTACTGTTCCGTGTCCTTCCTCCATTTGCGTTATCATTGAGCCTTCTCGCACCATGAACATTTCCCCAGCCATTGGATGGCACACACGCATTACCTTCTTCACACCCAAGAAAAGGAGGCAGAAATATCCTGCTTCCCTCAGTGCCCACTCACTCTGATGCACTCACCGTCTTCCGGGCCCTGCCTGTACTCCTTGTCCTCCATCACCTCATAGTCGAAGCCGAGGAGGTCGATGGGAATTGTGTGCTTCCGGGCGAAGTTCTGCTGAGCGCTGGTCAGGAAGGCTTGTGTGAAGAAGAAGCCAGACAGCCAGAAGACCGGGGGAGGCCCCACCTCATACCACTGCTGTGGGGACGAACACAAGGGCACCATGAGAGCTCTCCATGCCAGAGCCCGGCCCTGCGTAGGGAGAGGAGTCTGCAGACGCTCTTGTCTCTCGCAGGGAAGCTAGGCACACTTTCAAGGTTTTCCGAACACAGAGGAACATTTTCAGGGTTTGTTCCCGCTTCAGCTTCTCGTCTGTCACAAATGTGTGAGTTCACATGGAGGGGTCTGCTTTACACGTGCCCAGTGGTTCCTTAAAAAAAAATCTCCAAACCACAGCGACCCTCCCATATGCACTGTTGCAGTCTGTCACGTTTTAGGGACGAACTGAAGATACACCCACAGGGTCTGGTCACGTGGGAACTGTTTTCACTTTTTTCTCTCTAATTAATCATTAGCACCCAGTAGAATATTCTGGAAGTTTTTCCTCTTTCCTCACCAAAATACAATGAAATCCACCATATGGAAGCACAATACTGTGCAGAACTTCTGAAACAGCCAGGGTAGTGAGAGCTTAAGGCACGTAGAAATATCAAGATAGCTTCATTACCTGTTTGACAGGTATTCTAATCATGAGCTAGTGAAGTAATGATTTTAGCTAAATAGGAAATTATAGAAGCCGAAAGAAATGAATTTGAAGTTTTCCCTGTAAGAGCCCAAGGCAGAGCCTCATCTTTCAAGAATAATCTTAACCCCTTAACATCTTACTCTCATACAAGAGAGGCCCTGTATTATGAAAAAGGAGTTGAGCCGTTTTATCCGTGCAGCTTCTGATCCTTCCACAGTTTATGTGGGAAATTGCTAATAAGGACACAGCTAAGCACAACACTGCCAGGTAAACAGGAGGCAGGCTGTGCCATTCAGCATCCCTAAGACAGTCCCCGAGGTCACTTCTGTCTCGGATTGAAACAGGTGTCCAGTGATTTCCTCTCTAGAGGTGGCCGAGCACAGAGACTCAATACGCCATGCCGGAAGCCCGTCTTCTACAGCGGTCTTTTTAAGGCTAAACATTTAATGTGGAAATCCATATGCCAAATGTTTCCTTCCTGTCAGATGTCACTGACTTGAAAGTCTGATTTCACCGAACATGAGCACCTGCCCCCAAAGAAGGTTTTAGGCAGAATTTCCACCTCCCACCCAGTAATCGGACCGATTGAGCTAACAGTTACTGTGTTATGTGAAATATTAAGTATTGGCCATCTGGGCCTGGATATTCAAGGCATTTCAGGGACAGAAACAAAGCCCGAAGACGCTCAGCAAGATGTGCTCGTTTGGGATGAACTTACCTGCAAGAATTTTAGTCTTGAAAGGAGGTCATTCACGTAGCTGCCCAGAGGTTTGAGGCTGGGGTAGGATTTGCCCATCCACATGCCTGGGATTTTGACGTTCAGAATGCTGCTCACCACCTCTTCCAGCTCCGTGGACATCACCACCAGCCCCTGAGAGACATTCACAGTGTTAGCGGGACATGAAGCTCCCGGCAGCCCTGTTCTGAGCAGTGTTTCATCGGCAGCCTTTGTCTACAGAGAGCGCACTCTTCTTTGCTCATGAGGGACGCAGTCTTTGAACGATTCCCCAGAAAATACCAAGTTTTACTCTTACCAAATTTTAGTGGAATGCATTCATCGAAACTTGGCTACTCACTTTAAAATCCCAGTCTAACTTTGACGTCAGTTACTGGAGGGCAAGCAGATGAGTAACGTAATTCCAGTCTGCCTCTTTAAAGTGAGAGCGATGGAGGGTGAGAACCCCGGAGCGGCTTGGAGCCCCCGCTCAATCGGGCAGCGTGAAGCCCCCGCTCCCCTCTGGCTCTGCTTAGCCGCTTGGGCGCCTGCAGGGACCCGTCCTGCCCGCCCGCCCCCCCCCCCCCGGCCTCCTGGCTCTTCTGCTACCTGGTTCCACACTACAGAGGCACAGGGGAGCATAAAGGCCCTTGTCCTGAGCTCCACAAGATACAGCAGAAATGAGCAACAGAAAGAGGGCCTCTCTGAGGCTCGCTCATGAAAACTGAAGCTCAGCGGAAAAGTGAAGAGAATCTCTGCAATAAAGGCACACCAGACCACCATAGTTGGTAAGTTGGAGGGATCACCACCTCCCTTCGGAACCTGGACTATCTTCAGGGGAAGGGCAGCTGGAACCTGCAGTAGAACCTTGCGGAGTTCAAACCTGCAGGAGGACAGGGAGCTTAACTTGGGACTAGCAGTCAGAAATCTGCTTGAATCTCTCGGGTTTGCTACTGGCTTGCTGAGACTCATTGACTTGTGTATGCCCACTGCTGCCCATGTTGTCTATTGTGACAGCAGAGACACACCCTGAAGGAGGCCCTTCATTTTTATTTTTTGTTACTTGCAAAAAAGAAAAAAAATTTTTTTCTTTTATTTTTAATTCTTAACTTTTATTTTTTTCTACTCTTTTCAAATTTTTATTTTTCTCTTCCTTTTTTTCTTTCTTTTCTCTTTTCTTTCTCTGCCCCCCACCCCTTGCTGTCCCACCTTGCTCTTCACCTCCCTTTTTGTTCCATTCTGGACCGAATTCGGATTTCTCCTTTATTTTTCTTTTCTTCTCTTTTTCCTTCTCTCAATTATCATTAGTTTTAAATGAAAGTAAATATAGTATCTAGCCTCCCTATTGCTGTTAGGTGGTTCTGTTCATGTCTTTGTTCTTTCATTCTGCCTCTTCCTCTTGCCTTCAACAGTTTCTTAGGGTTTGCGTGATCTTCTTGTGTCTTCTGGCCTCACCGTTAACCTTTCCTGATCCTTCTACCTATCTATCCCTCCCTTCCCCACTCCTTCTAACTCACATCCCAAAGGGTAAAGTTGCTATTTTTTTTTTTTTTTTTGGTACCGGGGATTGAACTTGGGCCCTTGTGCTTGCGAGGTAGGCGGCAGAACCACTGAGCTAAATCCCTGGCTAAAGTTGCTATATTGAAGAGTTTAGTCACTATAAACATATGTTGGGTTGGTCCTTGATTTTGATTTAATTCACACAGTTAAATGTGATTAGATTAACAACTACCACACAGTGTCATTTTCTAAGTTGTCCTTATGCTATGGTGTTGCTGATTGTATCATTTGGGCTAAGATGTTGTGATTGCCTTCCTGGTATAATGAAAATGAGATAGCCTAAGAGTCATTAGAGTCTCAAAACCTAAAGACCAGCTATATCTGGAAGACACCTCTGAAATGCAATCATTCCACAAGGCTTCTAAACACAAGCAACAAAGATACTTACAATAAACAATTTTGAAATATCAGCCCAGGAATTAAACCAAGGACAGTACCAAAAACAAAAATGAGAAGACATTTAAGCAAGGCACAAACTCAGGCTTCCACCCCACAAAAGGCAAATTCTGGGGGAAACAAGGTGGAAAAGACTGATAATCAACCACCTGGACACCCTGAACTGATAGCACAGGAAGTAACAAAACAGATGAATGAGGCTCTAGAAAAATTCAAAGCAGAAATAATCTTCTAGATAACTACAGAGATAGGGAGCAGAGTGAAAGACATGATTAGAGGCTCTAGAACAGAAACAGAAAAAAACCCAGATGAGATCAGAAACATGCTGGAAGCCATGAATGTCCAGCATGAGAAAGAAATGGAAACCATGAAGCAGATTCAAACAGATATTCAGGAGATTAAAAACTCCATTGAAAGCATGCAGAGCAGATTAAGAGAATCTGCAGACAGAATATCAGATATAGAAGACAGGATTGCAGTTAAGGACCGTGAAAACAGATTTCTTAAAAATAGTAAGGGACCATGAAAAATCAATCCAGCAGCAGCTAGATGATACAAAGAAGAATCACATAAGACTGATAGGAGTCCATGAAAAAACAGGAGAAGTACAATTGACATTAAAAACTGTTCACAGAAGTAATAGTAGAAAACTTCCCAGACAGAGGTGGAGAATTGGATATACAGATAAGGGAGGCATATAGAACTTCAACTAGCCATGATCAAAAAAAATCTACACCTAGACTTTTAATAGTCAAGATCCTAGAAACCCAACAGAAGAACAAAATCCTACAGGCAGTTAGAGAAAAGAAACAAATCACCCACAAAGAAAAGCCCATCAGAATCACGGCAGACTTTTCAACACAAACCCTCAACTCAAGGAGAGCCTGGAGTGAAGTATTTCAAGCCCTAAAAGAAAATAACTTTCAACCTAAATAGTTGTATCCTGCAAAATTATCTTTCAAAATCGATGGGGAAATTAGATACTTCCACGACAAAGAACACCTGAGAAAGTTCATGAATACCAAACCAGCACTCCAAACAATTCTAAGCAATATCCTAGAAAAAGACAGTGAAGGTCACAACTCCATGAGGCTCAACAGAGGGAAGACACCAGGCAAGGTAAGAAACTAAATGGAAAGGGGGGAAAAAAATAAGAAATAAAAGAGCCAACACCAGCAAAACATTGTGACAAGGATGAGTCAATATCTATCAATTGTAATTCTCAATGTTAATGGCCTCAATTCACCAATCAAAAGAAACAGACTGACAGAATGGATTAAGAAGCAAAATCCAGCAATATGCTATATATAAGAAATACACCTAGGAACTTCATGAATACCAAACCAGCACTCCAAAAAATTTTAGACAATATCCTAGGAAAAGACAATGAGGATCACAACCCCAGGAAGCCCAGCAGAACGAATCCACTGGGTGTGACAAATTAAACGCAAAGGGGGAGAATCCAACAAAAAGAAAAAGTCATGACTTTTTAAACTATTAGCTTCATCTCCCTAATGAGTGTATAATTCAATCTTATTATTGTACTGATTAGTATTTTTCGGATTCTAGAGTTGCACACCTTTCCTTATGCTGTACTGGCTATTTATCATCTTCTTATGTCTACTTTTTAATTGGGTTGTCTATTAATGAGCTGTAAGAGTTCTTTATATATACTGGTCATAGGTTACATGCATTGTAAATATGATCTAAGGACTACTTTTCATTTTAATGATGTCATTTAAAGTTCTAAATTTTGATGGAATTTCATTTATCAATTCTTTTCTTTTATACATCATGTTTTTTGTATCCTAGGTAGTTCTTGCCTACCCTAAATTCATAAACATTTTCCCTTATAATTTCTTCTTAAAGTTTTATACTTTTAGGCTTTCATATTTAGGTTCATAGATCCCTTCAAGTTATTTTTATGTATGGAAATAAAGGGTTGAGGTTAATTTTTTATATACGGATACCAGGTGCTCTAGTGCCGTTTGCTGAAAACACTATCTTTTCCTCAGCTCTTGGATTGAGTTTATTATTCTATAAAATGTTAATGTTAAATAATCTTTCAAAACTCAGTGGACCATATATGTGTGGTTCTATATCTAGATTCTCTGTTTTATTCCAATGATTTACATGTCTTTCCTAACACCAACACTACCTTGATTACTGTAGCTTTAGAAGAAGTCTTAAAATTAGGTACTACATGTCTTCCAACACACTGGGGTTTTTTTTCTTTTTACTTTTGTAGGTCCTTTGTACTCCTACATAACTTTTAAATTTCAATATCCAATTCTTCATTTGTAGCAAGTATATACAGACCTGAATTTTTATATATATCTTGTGTTTTCTGATCCTGCTAAATTCAAATGCAAGTTCTAGGGGCTCCTAGAGATTTCTTAGTATTTTCTCTGTAGATAATCATTTAATCTACATATAAAAATTTTGCTTCTACCTTGCCAATCCTATCCTAATTGTGTCATTTTATTGCCAGACTATTTTGGTGGGGCCTAGGTTTCAAAGTTTAATGGACAGATGAAGAGTAGGCATATCCGCCCTTGTTCCCCACCTTAGGGAGAAAGCATTGTATCTTCTCCATTCATATAAGGTGTTCTCTCTGGAAGCATGGAGTACATGTCTTTAATCTGCTGAGAAGTTTCTGTTCTACTTCTAGTCTCCTGATAGCTTTTACCATGAACAGCTGTGGAATTTAGTCCAATACTTTTTCTCCAACTAGTGACAGGATCATATGGCTTTTTCCTTTCCTCTGTTAAAATGATGACTTCTGGGGGTGGATCTTTCAATGCTGAACCAACACTGCCATCCCTATAATAAAACCACTTTCTACATACTGCCAGATCTGACTTCTAATAGTTTGTTTTGTTAAACAATTTTCTATCTATGTTCATATCTTTTTCTTCTATTATCTTCATCCAGTTTTAGGATTAGCACAATGTTGATTTCCTGAAATGAGGGGAGAAGTGTTCCTTTTTTTTCTGCTTTAATTGTTTAATATAATTTATCAGTTAAAATGTATATGAGCCTGTTGTCATGTAGGTAGGTTCTCAAGCTAGGAATATACTTTCTTTAAAAGGTGCTATTCAAATTTTATATTTCCTCCAGAGTCAGTTTCATTAATTTGTCTTCCAAGGTACTTCTTAGAAGTTGTCAAATTTATTTCAAAACAGATTTTTGCAATATGCTTTCTATATCCTTTTAAATTCTGTAAAGTCTGTGGTAATGTCTCTTAGGTCTTGATATTTTAATTTTAAAAATGTATAATTGATATTGTGTAATAGGAAGTAAAGGTATAAAGGAGCAGGGGAAGTGGGAGCGGTAGGAGAAGGGAAAGAAGGGAAAAGAAAAAACATGAGAAAAGGAAAAAAATGGAAAGAAAACCTTTCCAAATAGGGAAGGGTGGAGAGGGTGAAGGGAAGGCAGGGGAAGGGGAAAAAAAAAAGAACCTAGATACTCATGTAATGGTACAAGATCCCAATGATGTATGTAACTGTATTTCATACCTAAAATGTACCAACAAACTTAATGGGGCGGGGGGGGGGGCACACCTACCTCAAAAAGGAATTCATAGACTGAAAGTAAAAGGATGGAAAACAGTTCTCCACACCACAGGAACCCAGAAAAAAGCAGGGGTAGCAATCTTATTTGCAGACAAAGTAGATTTCAAACCAAAACTAATTAAGAGAGACAAAGATGGTCACTACATCCTTGTGAAGGAACAATCCAAGAGGAAGAGATGACAATCCTAAATATATCTGCACCAAATATGAATGCCCCCAACTATACAAAACAAATATTAGTGGACATGAAAAATCAAATAAGCACTAACACAATTGTAGTGGGGGACCTCAATACCCCACTATCACAAATAGACAGATCATCTAGACAAAAAATTAACAAGAAAATTCTAGAACTGAACCAAGCTATTGAACAAATGGACTTAACAGACGTTTATAGAGTGTTCCACCCCACAAAATCAGAATACACATTCTTTTTGGCTGTACATGGGTCATTCTTCTCCAAAATAGACCACATGCTAGCTCATAGGACATGTCTAAGTCAATGTAAAAGAAATGAAATTAACCCCTGTATATCATCAGACCATAGTGCATTAAAATTGGAGATCAATAACATAAGAACCCACAAAACTCCCACAAACACCTGGAAATTGAATAACACCCTCCTGAACAACCAATGGGTCACAGAGGAAATTAAAGAAGAAATTAGATGATTTCTACAAGTAAATGATAATGCCAGTACAACATACAGGAATCTATGGGACGCAATGAAAGCAGTTCTATGTGGGAAATTCATAGCAGTGAATGCCCATATTAGGAAAACAGAGAGAACTCAGGTAAATAACCTAATGCAGAACCTCAAGCTCCTACAAAAAGAAGAGCATAACAAACCCAAAGCTCATACAAGAGAGGAAATTATAAAGATCAGAGAAGAAATCAATGCAATGGAGACTAAGAGAATGATACAAAAAATTAACGAATCAAGGAGTTGGTTTTTTGAAAGAATAAATAAAATCGATAAACCTTTAGCCAACCTTATCAAAAAAAGGAAAGAAAAGGCTCAAATCCATGCAATTAAGAACAAAAAAGGTAAAGTCACAACAGACCCAGCAGAAATCCAGAGGATCATTACTACCTACTTTGAGAACCTGTACTCTAATAAAATGGAAAACACAGAAGAATTGGACAGATTCCTAGATACATACGAATTGCCAAAGTTAAAGGAAGAAAATATAGAAATTCTAAACACCCCAATTACATAAGTGAAATTGAAAATGTAATAAAAAATTTACCAAAAAAAAAAAAAAAAAAGCCCAGGTCCTGATGGCTTCACTGCTGAATTCTACAAGACATTTAAAGAAGAACTATCACCATTACTCTTTAAACTCGTCAAGGAAATTGAAAGGGAAGCAAGGCTTCCAAATTCTTTCCTGGAAGCAAGTGTTACTTTGATTCCAAAACCCGGGAAAGACCCAACCCAAAAAGCGAACTACAGGCCAATCTCCCTAATGAACATATATGCAAAAATCCTCAACAAGATACTGGCAAACAGAATACAGAGGGTCATCAAGAAGATCATACACCCTGACCAAGTTGGATTTATCCCAGGGATGCAAGGATGGTTCAACATTCATAAATCAATAAATGTAATACACTATATTAACAGAGTCAAGGACAAAAACTATATGATCATCTCAACAGATGCAGAAAAGGTATGTGACGAAATCCAACAACCCATTCATGATAAAAACCCCACAGAAAATTGGCATAGAAGGTCTTTATCTCAACCTGATTAAGGCTGTCTATGAAAAACCAACAGCCAACATCATACTAAATGTTCAAAAACTGAAAACTTTCACGCTAAAATCAGGAACAAGACAAGGATGCCCACTATCACCACACCTGTTCAATGTAGTTATGGAAACATTAGGCACAGCAATTAGAAAAGAGAAAGAAATAAAAGGAATAAAGATAGGAAAGGAAGAAGTTAAACTGTCATTATTTGCTGATGATATGATACTTTACATAGAAGACTCAAAAAACTTGGCCAAAGGACTTCTAGACCTAACTGACAGATTCAGTAGAGTAGCTGGATATAAGGTCAACACTCAAAAAACAATAGCCTTCGTACACACAAATAGCAGACTCACTGAGAGAAAAATTAGGGAAACAATTCCTTTTACAATAGCATCCAAGAAAATGAAATATCTAGGAATCAATCTAACAAAGGAAGCAAAAGACCTCTACACTGAAAACTACAGCACTCTGAAAAAGGAGATCGAAGAGGATACAAGAAAATGGAAAGACATCCCCTGTTTCTGGGTAGGAAGAAATAATATAGTGAAAATGGCCATACTTTCAAAACTACCATATAGATTCAATGCAATGCTGACTGAAATTCCAATATACTTCACAGAACTAGAGAAAACAATCCAAAAATTCATTTGGAACAAGGAGAGACCTAGAATAGCAAAAGCAATTCTAGGCAACAGAGACATGGCAGGGGGTATCACAATCCCCAACTTGAAACTATACTACAAAGCTACTGTGATAAAAGCAGCACGGTACTGGCAAAGAAACAGACCCGAGGATCAGTGGAATAGATTAGAAGATGCAGAAACAACTCCAGACATACTCAGCCACCTCATCTTTGACAAAGGAGCCAACCACCCTCATTGGAGGAAAGATGGCCTATTTAATAAACGGTGTTGGAAAAACTGGATTTCAACCTGCCAAAGATTAAAACTAGACCCATACCTCTCACCATGCACTAAGCTAAGATTGAAGTGGATTAGAGATCTAAATATCAAGGCAGAAACACTAAAGTTGCTGGAAGATAGGTAGAACTCTTGAAGACATTGGCATAGGAAAAGACTTTATGAACAAAATCTCAGTAGCACGGGAACTAGCAGAAAGAATCAACAACTGGGATCTCATCTTATTAGAAAGCTTTTGCACTGCAAGAGAAACCACCAACAGAGCTAAGAGACAACCTACAATGGGGGAAAAAATTTTTAGCAGCTGTACCTTAGGCAGAGAACTACTATCTACAATATATAAAGAACTGAAAAAATCAGACCTCCCAAATTCAAAGACCCAATTCAAAAATGAGCATCTGAAATGAACAGACACTTCTCAGACAAAGTAAAAGCAGCAAATAAATATATGAAAGAATGTTCAACATCACTGGTCATTCGAGAGTTACAGATGAAAACAACACTGAGATTCCACCTCACTCCACAAAGAATGGCTGCTATCAAGAAATCAACCAATAACTAATGTTGGTGGGGGTGTGGGGAGAAAGGAACCCTTCTACATTGTTGGTAGGAGTGCAGACTGGTGCAACCGCTGTGGAAATCAGTATGGAGATACCTCAAAGAAATAGGACTAGAGGTCCCATTTGACTCAGCTATTCCCCTGCTGGGTATCTTCCCTAAAGAATTAAAAGAATCATACCACAGCGATATATGTGCACCCTTGTTTATAGCGGCACAGTTAGTAATAGCTAAAGCTTGGAAACAGCCCTAGTGCTCATCAACTGGAAACTGGATAAAGAAGATGTGGTGTTTTTTTTTTTATAAAATGGAGTAGAACTCAGCCATAAAGACCGAGAAACTAGAGACATTTATAGCTAAATGGAAGCGTATTGAGGCAATACTGTTCAGTGAAATAAATAGGACACACATGTGTAAATACCAAATAGTTTCTCTAGTGTGAGAAACTAAAAGTGTAAATAAGGGTTAAAAAGACTAAAATGAATAATGATAAGTTGAAATAGGTAAAGGTCCAAAGGGGTAGGGGTGGTGGGTGGGGAAGGGGAAAGGAAAAAAAGGAAAGGAAAAATTATGAGAAAAGAAGAAAATGTGGAAACGAAATTTATGTAAATAGGGAAGGGTGGAGGGGGTGAAGGGCACACAGGTAATGGGAAAAAATAAGAATCAAGATGCATCATGTACAGGTACAAGCACCCAATGATAAATGTAAATGAATTGTATGCCTAAAATGTACCCATAGAAGAATTTAAGGAGAAAAAAAATAAAGTGAGAGTGATGAATATAAAATTAGGAAAATTACATGAAATCCTTTGAAAGGTTAAAATATTCTGAAATTCAGCTGTGAAGACCAAGAAACCTTGCTCTTGGGACTCACTGGTGCCACATGGCGAGATTTTGAGGCTGTTGCAAATTGGGCCACTTGTAATTGTCATTTCTATTTTTCCTGCAATCAAAAATATTATTCAAGGTAACATGCAGAGAAGATTTTAGAGGAAATTCTGTGGACTAAGCAAGCTAATTTTTTCCCTTCTTTTCAAAATCCCACTGAAACAATAGTAAAGGTATATTTTTTAAAGGCATAAGCCAGCGATGGTGAACCTTTTAGAGAGGAGTGGGCAAACTGCAGCCCCAAACCCATTTATTTATCACAACATACCAACACTGCAATTGAACCTGAACACTGAGGTTTTAGTTTAGAAAAAACAACTCTACATTAACATCTTTTGTCCTAAAAGAAAGACCACACGCGTGCTATAGGTTCTCCACTGCTGGCATAAGGCTACAGATGCAGAAAGTAAACAGGGAAAGGAACAATAAATGACAACACTGCTTTGGGAGCTAGAAGGCATATGGACTGCTGAAATTTGATCCTGAACTGGCAGAGAGGAAAGCCAAGAGTGGTTCAAGGAGGACTATTCAGAACTCTGAGGCACTGATGGCTAAAGACATTTCTGAAAGCGAGGAAAGGAGAGAGGTGTTAAATGAAAAGAATTCTGAGACCTGGTTTACAAAGCAAACTCTTAGCTGTTCTTCCCGCAAAGTCCACAGCACCCATTTGAATGTAACCGGGAAAAGCAAATACGAAAGTTCCCAGAGCAGGGGGAGCCAGTTCAGCTGAGGCCCGGGTACCACAGTGAGTGTAGGGTGCTGAGTGAGTGCATGGCGACAGGATGTCGAGCTCCCCGGGGCTTCTTTCCCCCTTTGGCTCCCAGAGTGTTGGGGTTCGGCAGTCTCTTCCAGGAAGAGACGGGAAGAGCCAGATCAAGGAGAAACACACAGCAGTACTGAGTGTTTCTCAGCCCGACCATGCCTGGTCACGCCACAGCGACACAAGCACAGCCAACCCCCAGGCTTTCATGGGACTCACTCAAGATGACAATTTCCCACTGGTAAATGAGAGAGACAGGGAAATTGTCTGAGACAGAGGAAGCCTCCCCATGTGAAGGAGGCATTTCCAATGAAGCATTCAAGTTCTACACATGAAAGGGACTACAGATTTTGTTTATTCTCATGTTGCCTTTGTGACGTGTTTCCTCAAGAATTCGTCGGCATCATTTACACTTTTTAAATTTTTTGCCATAAACTGATTCATGATACCATCTGCAGACCCCTTAGACTATAATATCTACTCAGATGGACTTTTTTCTCTTGCAGGTGAAGTATTTCTTATCTGAAACTCTTGCAACCAGAAGTATTTCCATTTTGGATTTTTTTTTCAGGTTTTCGAATATTTGTATGTTGGGTGGGACCCAAGTCTGAACATGAAATTCATTTATGTTTCCCATGTACCTTATACACATAGCCTGAAGGTCGTTTTACACAACCGCTTTTTAGGCACCTTTTTTGACTGTAAGGCTGGGTATGAAATTCTCCACTTGTGGGATCATGCTGGCAGTGGAGAAGTTTTGGATTTTGAAACACCTCAGATTGCAAATTTTCATTAATTTTTTGCTACCTTTTTTTCTTGGTCACTTTTATTAGTCTTTTAACATAAGGACCACTTGGCCTTGAAATATTTTCTTTCCCAAATTGCAGAAACAGGAAGAGAATGATGAAAGATTATGACAAAAGAAGAAATTTTAAGGCGTTCATGAGTTAAATGGTCAGATGGGAGAAACTGGTGCTTCCAAGTAGCCTATGCTCATCGGAACTACCAAAATATTTGACATCATTTATTTGTCTCTTTTCTAAATATAACCAATATGCTACAGGCTGAGACTTAACTCCAGCTTTGACTTCCTTCTTGAACTCTAAAGCCCCTTATCTAACAGAAACTCAAGTCTCCATGGAGTCTCGGAGGCATTTTAAAATTAATCTAGCCCCAATTCCTGGACTTCTCCCTTAAGCCTGATCCTTCTCCAGAGCTTCCGCTTGCTTGGGCCAAACATGTAGAAGTGGTCCTTGACCTCTCTGTGGTTCCCACAACAGTCACCCAGCAGACTCTTCAGTGGGCACTTCTCTCGGCTACAAGTGACAAGCCGGGTAGGGGACACCAGCCACTCCAGGGCCCTCTGTCTTGATGCCTCCTGTTCCCCTTTCTAAAGTGGTCAGAGTGAACACTAAAAATGTATAACAGACCACTCCACACCACTGTTTAAAGCCCTCAGAAGCCTTCCCTTTACCTCTGGGTTTTGAACATAATCCAGATCCCAACATGGCTGACCACGCCGTCAGGACCGGGTACGCCTCTGCACCTCAGTGCTCTTGGTGCTGCTGGACCAGGCCCAGTGCTTCTCTGGCTTTTACATGCGTTAGGCCCCTTCCCAGAATGCTCTTTCTCCGATGGCTCCACAGCTTCCCCCTTTACTGTCGTTTAGGCCTCTGTCCTGGCTCAGCTTCTCAGAGGGGCCTGACAGAAAGCTTCCCACCGTCAGTCTCTGCCCCTCTATCCTGCTTTCTTTACTTCCTGTGGGACTTATCACTATCAACACTGCTCCTGTGTGTTTGTTTTGTCTTTCTTACTCCTCAGCACTCTGTCTCCTCAGCATGCATCCTATAGTGGTGTTTGTGCACATCTGTGCCTGAGAAGTATTCGCTAAAGAGATGGATGCTGTTTTTGACTCAGTGATTCTGTGTTACCTATCACCTTACCTTGACCGCTTTCTTAATATTCACACACGATTCTCTGATGGTCGAGAGCAGCTTGTTGAACCGTACCATCTCCTGGACAAGAACTGTGTTCATGCTCTGGTTGTACGTCATTGGGTATCTCCCCATTGCGGCCTCGATGTCAAAGTTGTTTGGAAGTTTACCCAGAATATCACCGGCCACCTCATTGACGACCTCTTCTGATGATTTTGCACCAGCACCTGCAGAACGAGACTGAAGAATCCAAGCCATGAGTCAGAAAGCTTCCTAACAGCCTAAGAAGAAGCTTTGTGGTTACTTTATTTGTGATTCGTCTCCATACAAGATCTATTAAAGTAATGATAACAGCCATGGGGATGCACTGGAGAGGAGACAATTGTGAGAGCAGCCGGGAGAGCGTGTGATGCGCTCAGTAGTGAAGAGGACATGGAGGAGACAGACAGCAAGGAGCGGTAGGCTCTGCCACGCAGGTAGGGAGGAGACAGAGAAGGCGCCCACTTGGCTGGCGTGAAGCCCAGAGGAGGAAGTCCGATCGTGCCTGAGAGCACCGGCCCCGAGTGGACTTGCCAATAACTGGTGCCCGGCGGAGGCCAGAGCATGGCTAGAGTTTTCTCCTAGAGCCCTTGGGGCGGAGAGAATCAGCTTAGCTCCTCCATGCGGCCGAAGAGTTATGGACAGGACGGACATCTGTGGTTCACGCTGCAGGCCAGGAAGGAGAATTCCACTCCATTTTGTTCTTTATGTTTACAGTTGCACAGTGTAAGTGAATCCATATTTTCTGGAAAGTCTCTTTAAATCTTTAGAACAAATGAATGTATGTGTGTGAGTGTGGATAGGATAATACTGCCAAATATGAATGAACATATTTTTCCAGTCCAAGGAAATGGTGTTTAGTCTTCAGATTTTATATTTCCTGGTTTCTATGCTATATTAAAAATTCTATAAATCCATTCAATAAATATTAACTATTACTTTTACTTACATTTCTACCTACCTATGACATTCCACTTTAAGATTCTATAGGGATGGGCCAGGATTTAGCTCAGTGGTTTCGCTGCCTGCTGCGCAAGCACAAGGACCCAAGTTTAATCCCCGGTACCAAAAAAATAAAAAATAAAAAAAAGATTCTATAGGGCCGGGGATTTAGCTCAGTGGTGCTGCCACCTGCCTCGCAAGTGCAAGGTCCTGAGTTTGATCCCCAGCACTAAAAAAAAAATCCTATAAAGTTGCATAATAATATAATTCAGTGTTGCTCAGTTTTAATTATGGGCTAGTAATAAAGAGATATGCTCATGTAATAATCCTTTACTACAATCCCAAGGAACTTGGTTTACAACTAAGTACATAAAACTAATCACAGAGAACAAAAGAGACAGAGAAGATTTGGCCCAAACTAGTGAAATATGTATTTACACTGTATTTAAAGAATCATATGCTGATTTCAATTTGTATTGGACATATCATTAAAAATGTTCCTATTTTCTAACAAGAGCCATGTCCCCATAAAAACAAAACTAAAATAAAAACCCAGCCCTCTAACATTAAAAAAAATTCAGAAAAATATTTTAGTAATATTTAATACCTCTCCTTACTTATTTCTCATATATTAAAATCATGGATGTAGGGTATCAGGTTTTTAAATTAATATCCAACTAATATTAAGAATTAAGAGCAATCAAGTCCTATTTATTTGTAATTGTTTCTTAGCGTTTTCCTTTTTTTGGGGGGTGCTGGGGATTGAACTCAGGTCTTTGCACCTGTGACAGGCGGCAGAACCACTGAGCTAAATCCCCAGCCCCGAATTTTCCTATTAACTATCTTTGCCGTTATTTTTCTTTTGTTAAGTAACAAAAAGTGGAGTTTATTTTTAAAGAGACATCACAGAATTTAGCCTTTTCCAAGATCCTAGGCCATTTTAGTTTAGTAATGTTTTAAGTGGAAACAATGTTCCTATTCAAAATAGAGCGCGGAGGTTAAAGCATAAGCCAAAGATCTCTGCCAAGAGGGCAGCCTCAGCTCTGAAAATTGCCCTCTCAATTTTTCCTCTCAAAATGTCTGACTTAAACACCATCACACGGAAGTGTCATCACCATTAACTTGCTGCCCGCTCTGCAGTTCCGTTCTCTTTGCCACAAATCGTGACTGTCAGGCCTACTGCGATAGCTGCACTTGCTGGTCTGGCCTGGAGGGCCTGAGGGAGGTGGCTTAGTCACACACCAAGAAGATGCCCCGTGATCCACGCGTATTCCTTTGAGCCTGAGTCATCTTCTGCTGGAATGGGCCCACCGTGCTCTGTACTGTGATGCGCACCATCGGGTCTGAATAAAGCTGGGGACAAGGAGACGTCCTGTTCTCAGACCACTGCGTGCTGCATGCAACTCACGTTCCTAAAGGCTTGCTTATTTGTGTTTTTCATATGCTTTTATACCCGCCAGGCAGTAACTGGTTTTAGGGCTCTCCATGTGCACAGTGGACATAAGAAGGCTTTTCGCCTCATTGGAAAATGCCACCGTGGAGTAGACTGGAAACAGGAGCTTCACGGACTCTTTCATCACTCAGCGCAGCTCGCTACCTCCAGAGCTTTGGGTTTCTCAGAGTCTTTGGCTCTTTGTCTTTTAGGACTGACCCAGGTTTAGACTCTGGAAGAAGAGCCCAGGACAGCGACTCAGGACACAGGCTCTGGAGCCCGAACCCGGAAGCCAGACTGCTTGGTGTGCGTGCTGACTCCACACTGTACTCGGTGACTTTGAGAAAACTACTTAATCTTTCTGTGCCTGTTTTCTACCTGTAAATGGGGGCTCATAAAAGTTCCGCCCTCATAGGACTGTCGAAAGGAGGGCACTGTGCTACACCCAGGACTCAGAACAGCACTGACACACAGTAACTACTATGAAAATGTTAATCAATATCAGCTTTACCCAGAGATGCGACACCCATCCTCATTTATTACAGTATCCTTCAGTCACTGCAGAAACTCTTGCAATTTGGATCCACTTGCTTTGAAGCATTAAAAAGCAAGCAAGTCAGCAATCTTCTCAAGGGAGGGTGATGCAGGTGAAGCTCTCCTAGTACACAGCCTAGTGAGAGTAGGTGTCCTGGTCATGTGCGTGTGTGTCACATTCTGCCCTCGAGGATCTGTCTCCTCCACTGTGCGCGCTTGCTCACCCTCACCGCCAGGGCTGTTGCCACCCACAAGCGCTCTGTCCTCTCCCACCCCTTGTTGTTCTTCCTGCACTTACTACTGCAATCTCATACCTTAGATATTGTGTAATTTCAAAAAATATTAGTGTGAGGAACTATTACTATGTAAACCAAAAATACTATGGAATGTTCTCTAAAGAGGAGTCATTAAAAACAGTGGTTGTTAAATTACTGGAGACTAATTTAACTTCTAGATGGATTATGTTTCCTGAGTGTTTTTGAAATTGTTTTTCCATTTTGAAGAAGTTAAAAAGGACATTACATATAATGTATTGGGAAATAGCTTACACAAGAAAGACAAACTGGAATTCCTAGAAGCACAGTAATATTCAAAGAAAAGGTCTTGGTTCCAAAACAGATTAGTGGGAAAAAACTCCATTCATCCACGTACTCTGTTTAAAGCCATATTTCAGGTATGTACAAGGTGTGATAGAATTCTGTGTTGACTGATTTTAAAATTTTATTACAGTAAAAGACACATTGCCATGAATCCCCTTAAAATACTGCCCTTGGTTTGAGCACACTTTCAGAAGCAGGTCTGTTCCATGAGCATCTTGCTCAGCCGTTGTGGCTGCCTCGATGTTCTGAATCAATTCGAAACGCTTACCTTTCATGGTCATGAAGTCAGAAGGTGCACTGTGCCAGAGCTTGTGAACAAGGTGGCTGAGGACAAGGCATTGTGTTTTTACGAGTCTGCCTTTCCTTTGGTGGTGCTCAGCAGCAGCAGTCTCGTATTTCTGATCACACCTTGCAGACACTCAGGAAAGAGTGCTCCAGAGCTGCTTCAGAAAGCGGCAGAGCAATGGGCTGTGTGTCTGAGGTGAAGGGAGGATGTGGGGGATCTGTGGAAATGTCTTACTGCAGTCATGCACTCGATCGCACCTCGAGGGTGCTTCTCTTTGTCTAGACGCTCCTGCGTCTCGCCAGCCTTGTGTCTGGGGCACCCAGCAGGCCTGCACACGTCACACACCTGTGTGAGAAGAATGTTGTCGAACAGTAGCTGCGTTTCCACCTGGTCTTTCATGATGTCGGCATTGGCATTCATCCCAAAGATCTCCGGCGCCGGCGTCAGTGGCAGGGTCTTGGTGTACTCGATGTAGCTCTTGTGCTGTGAGGATGAAGACGGACAGGCCGAGAGGCTGGGTGTCAATTACACTGTAGGATTTCTCCCTGAAAAGAGGGCTTTCAAGGCTCGGGTGGGTTACTGAGCTGACGGGGCCCTGAGGCTGCACTGAGGGCCCTGCTTTCATTGTCTGCAAGCCAGGGACAAAGCTTCAAAACAATCTGGAGCATTTTGAGAGAAGGGGACCTAGAAGGGGCGTTCAAAGGAAATTCTGGCACCTTAACTTAGAGATGTCTTCCAGCAAATGTCTGTGTTGCCTTTTGCCTGTGTGTGTTCCTTCACATCAACGTCTGCTGCGTGCTAGCGTCCACCTAGAGGACGGCAGGTCTGAGGTAGAGCTATAGGACTCATCTCTGTCGCCCCTGGCCAGGTGTCAGCAGCAGCGAGGTTGCCCTGGCGGTCCCCAGAGGTCTACCGAGTGGGACGGAGCCTCGGGAAAGCAGCCCCGGGTGGCTCGTGTGTCACTCCCTGCACCTTCTCCCTGGTGGCCTTGGTCCAGTCATTCAGCCCTGGAGGCCCTGCTTCCCCTTGGGTACAAGCACTAAGGTAGTGCTCCCGAGTTGGTGCTCTAGGGAGGTAACTACTTGCACCTGACCTGTCAATAACTGTGACGTAGTATTAGCTGTCACAGTCCCTAACATGTCGTAACCCTCTTGTGTATCTTCAATTGGCTTGAGGACAAGGTCTTTCCACCCCGGCCTGAGTTCCTGAGGACACTGCTCAGGTCCCTCAGGTGAGGACGCTTTGCAGCCTTCACCTCCCAGCAAGCTGGGCCGCTAACTGCGTCTGGGTGTGCACCGTCCCAGCACCAGGGAAGGCAGGCCAGGCGATAGCCCTCGAGGCCCAGGGGAGTCCCACTCCAGAAGCCGTCACCCTGCTGCCTGACGGGCACACTCACATCGCCCGCGGGAGGAACGCAGTAGATGCCGCTCGAGTCAAACTGGTAGTCGGCCTTGGCCACCAGCTCAGGGCTGAAAAACTTGCTCAGGATGGTGCGCAGCGTGCGGCGGTCCCAGTCGTCGGTCACGCGGCCCCCGTAATTGCACTCCCCGGTCATGTAGCGTAGCGCGTCGAAGGGCAGGTCCTGGGGAGGGGGGGTGCGGTCAGAGAGGTGCCTTTGTCTGCTCAGTTTCCCTCCAAACTCCCGGCTACTCGCTGGCTGCGGTCCCTCCCTGCTGCTGTCGCTTCGTTCCCACTCAGTCAGTGCTGCGACTCCAACCCTCAGTCCACTGGTGAGCGCCTCCCTGCTCAGCCCTGCCTTTCTCTGTCCCTCTGTGCCCTGAGTTGGAATCACGCCATCTGTTCAACTCTACATTTATTTTTATCACCAAATCTTATACGATTTTCAAGCCATTTCATGAATCCTCTATGGGAAAACTCTGAAATTACTATTTCTTTTCCAAGAAAAAGGAGCTTACAAAAGCAATTTGTAAATGTGACCACACTGCTTTTCTAAGAGGCTGTGCCAAATTGTACCAACCAGATATAAACTCCTTGTTACTGTTTATTTATTTATTTATTTTTTTGGTACTGGGGATCGAACTCAGGACCTTGCGCTTTCGAGGCAGGCAGTGGAACCACTGAGCTAAATCCCCGGCCATTTCGTGCTACTTTGATAGGTCAGAGAAAATGTATTACTTCTTAATACGGGTGAAGTTTCTTGTTCTTTCACATGCTTAGAACCACCTGTCCTGGGCACTAGCCTCTTGTTTACTTTCTCTGCTAAAGTTTTAACAGTCTTTATTTCTGTAAGCTCTTACTGACTGGCATTTATTCAATTTATGAAAACTGCTTTTTTTGTTTTCTGTTTTCCTTTTCATTATATTTTCTAGTATATAGAATTTTAAATGTTTGCAAATGCATATGATATTGATTTTTCACATTGCAATTTATTTTATCCTGAGCATAAATATTTATGTACTCACCAGAAGTATAGAGAATTCTATTTCTCACAGCTCCCAACAGAACTGAGTATTATCATAAAGGGAAAAAACAATTGATAGTTTTTTAAATTTTGAGACAGGGTCTCACTAAGTTACTAAATTGCCCAGGCTGGGCTTAAACTTGCAACCTCCCTGACTCAGCCTCCCAAGTAGTGGGATTACAGGTGTGCACCACAGCACCTGGCAACAGCTAAACCACAAAATTGTTAATTTTTATGTTGACATTTAAAAATGTTTGTAATTGACTTAAATGTTTTATAAATTATCTACTCTGTTATGTGTTTTCTAAGTTGAATATATATATAATTTTGGAGACAGGGTCTCACTGTGTTGACCAGCTGGCCTTGAACTTGTAGTCCTCCTGCCTCAGCCTCCTAAGTATCTGGGATTTTCTTTCTTTCTTTTTTTCTCAGTACCAGGGATCGAACTCAGGATCTTTCACTAGGCAGATCCGGAGCCACTGAGCTACATCCCCAGCGCTAAGTATCTGAGATTACAGGCGTGCATTTTTCTTCTCATTAAAAGCTCTTTGTAAAGACTTTAAATCAGCCTGTCAGATAAATATTAGGTATTTCCTCCAACTTTTACTTGTCTTTAATTTGCACCATGTTCAATTGTTTATGGAATTTTAACATGGCAATACTTTATACTAATGTGCAGCCATATTTTACCTAAGGATCTTTTCATCGTCTTTGTGCTTTTTAATCCTCTTCCTGCAGTTAGTCCCCTTTGGTGAAAATTCGGTTTTCAGAGCCTCCATCCTGAGCTCGCACAGGAGGAGGCGGTGGAGGTGAGCGGAGGGTGCAGACACCTTAGGGGTCAGAATGAGGAGCTCTGCCAACGCCTGGACAGTGAATCCAGTAGGCGCGGCCGTGGGCGGCACCGAGGGACAAACATCCCGAATGGGGGAGTGGGCTGCACAGCGAGGAGTCTGAAACGGGCCGGGTCCCTCGGGTCACAGGCGCCCAGCCCGTGAAAACGCAAACGCAGCAGAGGAAGGAGGGAGATCTCACGCCGGGTTCAGGGAGTGGGACGCCAGGCAGAGCGTGGCCCGTGGCCCGGAAGGGGGGGGGGCGGCAACTCTGTGTGGGTGTAAGGGGCACACGTGGCCACGGGAGGTGGGGCTGCGGCTGCTCTCCCGCTCAGGGCCAAGCAGGACAGGCCCCTGGGGTCTCCCTGGTGAGACCCCGAGTCCAGGCAGGGCAGCAGGGCAGGCCGCAGCGAGGAGTCCTCAGGGTGAAATGGAAAAAACAAAAGGCAGAGCAGAGACCGACAGTCCCAGAGCTTGGCGGGGCTGAGGTCTCGAGGCTGATGGGCTAGGCTCGCCTCTCCTGCTACACCCACGAAGTCACCTTGCCCAGAAGATGAACTGCTGAGACACAGCTGCCCGCCTCCCTGTGTCTCAAAGATAAGCTCTAAAACATTACCTCCACCTCCCTACCCTCTGCTAAGTGCTGCTTCTGTAAAATCCTGCTTGCTCCCCCGCCCTGGCTAAAGAACAGATAAATGTGAGAACAAACGGAGAAACGGGGCTCAGGCCCTGGACGGCGACTCCCGCTGGGCCCCTGGCTAGGCTACGAAAAACCTGCCTTCCCTCCAGTTCTCTGAGAGAGTGCGGGTCTCCTCCTGCCGTTCCAGTTCCAAGGACGGCATCTGCAGCAGCTCACCAGGCCCTGGCCAGAGAGGAAGTGACACTTAGGCGAGCAGGACAAGCCTGGCTCCGAGGGAAAGGTCCAGGTGCCCGGCCCCAGGGGGTGAAGCCGGAGCTGAAGCTGGGGGAGGCCGTGGGCGGCCAAATATCCTTCTGCACATGCTGACGCCGGTCACATTGGGCACCATTTCAGCCGATGTCAGCGACCGCAAACTGCAAGTTCTCTTTTTAGGGTCCAGGAAGCTCCCCTCTATTCCCACTGTCTGTTCCCACTCTACTGAGGGTGCTTTTAATCATGAATGAGAGTTGGATTTTGTCAAATGCTTTTTCTGCACCTGTTGATATGATTGGGATATTTTTCCTCACTAGTCTGTTGATGTGATAGATGATGTTGGTTGATTTTTGGATGCTGAACTAGACTTTTGTAACTGCATACATTTAACTGACTTCATTACAGACTGCTTTAAATTAGCATATACTCTCCAGGTACTGGGAACAAATTGCTAAATGAAAGAGCTCCTCATTCTGTATTTTTCATACTGAAAAGTATAATCCTTTTAGGTGAAACACTTCCTCCATTATGGTATCATCGTATTTTTGCCTCTATTATTAGCATGTGTTTTGGAGAATGTTACAACAAGAAAGAAACCCAGCAAATGTATGATTCACCTGCATGTCTCACTCATTTTAGATGCTGTAAGCCTGGAGACTTTCTCAACTTGTCCACTGAATCCTGAACAGCAATTTATTCAATGACACACAAAAGCTCAGATAAAAGATTTTTCACAGGCTTACATATGCCACTGAGCTCTGAGCATTTATTTGCTGAGTCCCTTTTTAGTTTTTATATAGAATTCAATGCCTTCCTGTCTACACATCTTTTTAAAGTCACAATTTCACTAAAGGTTTAAAAAACTTGAGTTGTTCATACCCTATTTATTTAATGAGTTAAATATTTCCAACTAAAATTTCAACAAAATTATACCGAAGTTTAGAAAACTTGTTCTTTATAAAAAGCTCCTTATCTTTATAGGTGCTGAGTTGACTCACCAATAGTTCTTTAAAGGTGCAAACGTGTTAGAAATTCAATCAATGAACAAGTGTTAGTAAAGCGTACCATAGGCTACAAGTGTGTATGTGTGAGAGACAGACAGACAGACAGAGACAGAGAGAGCCAGAGAGAGAGCCAGAGAATGGCCAATGTGACATTGGCCTGTTGGCTTCTTCTGGAGTCTATATGTCAGGTTAATACCAATGGCTTAAACAATTTGTTTTCCTGACAAATGCTGCAAATGCTGGAATGAAAATATAGTGACATTCCTATAAAAATAAAGTCACACTCCAGAAAAGAACAGAATTGGTCTGATGATTTTTTTTCCATTTTGAAACCTGGCTGATTCATGGTCTTCTTAAGTCCTTTGCAAAATGAATGTAATCAGATTCCTTTTCAGATCTCCACAGATGTTTATGTGTCAGAATAAATGATAAAATATAGATTCCTGCAAGGCAAACTGGCATCCTAGCTCAGCAGAGTTCAGGAGAAGTCCCTGCATCCGTACATATAGACACCCTCAGGCAGAAGCAGCACGGGGCTCACCCACCTCATACTGGTTCAGGAACATGTGCAGCTGCTGGACGCTGATCCTAAGGTCAGTCTCATTGAACTCGTAAGGAATGTTCCAGCCCAGGGGGCCGAACTTCCGCCTCTCTTGAACCAAAGCATGAAAGAAGCAGAGGCTGTAGAGCAATTTCTTGAATTCCTCCTGCAACGAGAAGGAATTGTTCCACATCATTGTTTCCTCCAACATTATGTTATATTTTCCTTTTTAAAACATCAAAGTAATTAAATGCCTTAGCTTATAAATACCATAGGAATATATTCCCTCCCAAGCATAACTGAAACAGAATTAAGTGGTTTTTTTTATTCATCAGCTCTTCAGGCAAAAATACACCATTTGATCGCATGTTCAGTTGGCACACTGGTGTGTATACCCAGGGCTTTAGAAAGCATGACAGGCTCACCTGACTTAAGGTTACCTTACAGGGTTATGGAGGTTCCAAACAAAGCATCAAAAGGCAAGAATACTACAATGATCCATGCACACCCATGTTTATAGCAGCACAACTCATAACAGCTAGATCTTGGAAGCAGGCTTTATGTCCATCAGCAGAAGATTGGATAAATGAATTGCAGCATTTTGTACACAATGGAGCACTACTCTGCCACAAGGATAAACTTGAGTCACGTGTAGGGAAATGGAGGCACCTTGAGACCATAATGTCAAGTGAAAGAAATCAGACACAGGAGCTGAAATATCCCATGGTTTCTCTTAAATGAGAAACTCAAATTATGACTAAGGGGCAAAATGAAAGACAGATAATAGGAAACCGGGCGATAGATCTTTTGCAACGGGAGGTGGACCAGAGATGGAGGAAGTGGGAGGGAGAGAGCAGGAGGGGGCACAAAAAGAATTAAGATGTGTTAGATACCCACACCAAGGCCTCCTGATGAAAGTAATCATTAAGCAGTGAAACGTGGACTAATAAAAATACAAAAGTTTTTTTTTTAAATGACGAATTCTAATGTACAGTCCTGGGTCACCACGGAGAAAATTCAAAGGAGATAATCTCGCAGGTTAGACATGCCTCAGCCGGCTGGGGAGCACAGCGCGCGGTCAGCGCAGAAACGCACAAAGGGTCTGAGCCCAGGTCTCCCCCCGCGGGGAGAGGGCATGTGGAGCCCACTTCTGGGCCCAGCCAGTGCGAAGAAGGCGACATGCGCTCGCTCAGCCTGGGCAGCGCGGAAAGAACAGAAGCCAGACGTCGTCCAGAGCTCCAGGACAGCGGGGACTGCGCCTCCCCTGAGGGCGGCGGCCTGGGCATCCTGCAGCAGACGCGAAGGGAGGCAGGCCGGGTGGGGCTGGGGCACGCGCGTGCACTCTGCTCAGGCGGGCGCCGCCGCCCTTGGAGGACCCTGGAGAGCAGGGCCGGGCCCACCGTCCAGGCTTGCGGGTCTGGTCAGAGAGGCTGGGGACACCTCCGTCAGAGCATAAACGTGAAAGGAGCATAAATTCGACAACAGGAAGACAGCGCACATTTAGCCAGAGAAACTGAAGTTGAACGTGATGGGCTAATTTTGGAACTATTTAAGATATATTAGAGAGCTGGGCAAACCAGTAGACGTAGAGATGTTGTTAGAATCCGGGCCTCTCAGCGTTAGAGGAGAGGATGCACACAAAAGTGGGTCGTTCCATGACTGGGACAGGGCAGGTATAAGATGAGCCAGGGACATCTTACACCGGAAAGTAGAAGGTTCTGGTTAATAATAACAATGCCAATAATAATGACAACCAACTTTAAAAGAAAAAAAGATAGGACGTATATTAAGTATGGAGAAATCAGTTTAAAAGTGTTCCATTGACCAAATCTGGAACAATTTTTTTTTTTCTTTTTGGTACCGGGGATTGAACTCCGGTCTTTGTTTGCACAGCAGGTGGTGAAACCACTGAGCTAAATCCCCGGCCCATCTGGAACAATTTTAGAATCAAAAGACTTAAGTAATGAATTATAAATCATTGGGGGGAAATCCTTAGAAATTTTAGACCAACAATAGATCAAAAAACAGGGCTCCCTGGATGTTGAGGGACAGGTCATATCTATATATCTATCTCTATGTCCATATCTATATCTATATTGCGAGATGAGAGACAAATGATAAAACAAAGAGACGATGAAATGATACAAATGGGTAAAATATTAGCAAGAGGTAAATATGGGTACAGGATATAGGAGTGTTCTTATACTATTTTTATTCTTGCAATGTGTCTGTAAGTTTAAAATTCTTACCAAATAAAATATCAAAACTGAAAAACGGAACTGCTGCTCTGGCATTTGAGATTTTGGTCTGAGCTGGGACTGGGTGTCCTAAATGCCCACACCTCTAAACCCTCGATGACTGCTGGACACACCTTTGGATCTAGAAGAACAGGGAAGGGGGTTGAGTTACATCTTGCAAATGGCTCTGTCCAGCCTATGGTGTGCAAATGCCCTGGCCACCTACGTGGGAGGAATGCGTGCTCTCGGGGCTCAGGGACTGCAAAAAGTAGGGGGACGACAGGTCTCGGAATCTCAGGGTAAGGCCAGACTAGTTTTTTTTTTTGGTACTGGGGATCAAACTCGGGTCCTCGCGCTTGCACAGCAGGTGGTGAAACCACTGAGCTAAATCCCCAGCCCCAGACTAGCTTTTAAGTATAGGGACTTTTTAAAAAATGCCCTAGCTTTTGTTTGATGAAGCCACTTCTTTATGTTTAATGCTTTTTTGGGATATGAACTTAGACAATATTCAGATTTCAAGAGTGTGAGCTCTTTAATGGCAAAACTTCCTACAGTTCACAACCCCTCTTAAAAAGAAGCTCTGCCATTTTCAATTATTGTCCAACACTGTGAGACAGTTTTAGGTCACAGACATTCACACAGAATTCTAATCACGAAAGCGTGGGTGTTTGCCCTGCTTGCCTGGTGATGCTGAGAAAGACCCTTCTGCGTCCCATCAATCAAAGAGGGAAATCATTTTGGACCTCATTATGGTTATATAGAGGAAACATTCTTACATTTTAATTTAGAGATAAAGCTCCAATAGCAAAGGCCTCAGTTAATGTCCTGAAACAAGATTCTCCAACCTTGCAGATTTGGACCGGGAATGGCTTACAGCTGATTTTCTAAATAGAGAGCTACATTATTAATGATCCCTCATGAGATCTCAGCTGAGCAGGAATGAGGCTGGTGGTAAAATTAAAATAAAATATTAATAAAATTGACTTCAGCAAGTCAATAATCAGTAATCAAAACCAACTGCTCTGCACCACAGGAGGCCTATTTAATTTGTAGTTTTCCTCAGTGTGAGCATCCCGGTCACCCCGGGCCATTTGAACTGCATTCTAGGGCTGAGGTAACGAGACTTAGCCATTACTAACAGGCTTTTTGCAGCTGCCAAAGAACTCGGGGTCAGAGATGGGGTCCATGAGGTATGATCGGATGATATTAGCTCGTAAACCTTTCGGCGCTTCATTGGTCATCTTGACTCCATTCTGCAGCACTGACACAGGGAAATTTGGAGATGGGTAACTTGTCAACCAGATTCGGAAATCTGGGTGCGTTGATTCTGGGCTTAACTCCTGGAAGGGAATAAATCAGAAGCAGAAGGGTAAATACAACCCCCAGAGAAATTTCAAGGTCATATGTGCAAGGGACAGGCTAGAAGGTGGAGGAAGCATTTCTACAAGATGCAGGTGTCACTGTTGAAATTTTCAGGAAAAACCCATAAAATCTGTCTCTCCTCTTCAGTGAGAAGGCCCAAGTGCTGTCTTTCTCCTGGGTGAAGTTAATTGCTATGACTGCAAAGCTTACACGGGCACTAGGCAGTTCTGAGTTGGCCGAAGTAAAGACTAAGGCATCCCTCAAGCTCTTGTAGCTGCATGCATGCTGCTGAAATATTTATAGAAATCATTCTCTGTCCAGAGCTGGGTTAAGGTTCATCCCTTCTTGCTATAGCCAATTGTGAGAATAAGCAATGCACCTAGATAAGCCAATATTAAACCAAGCAGAATTTTGCTTTCAAAGGCTACTTTTCTGGCTCAGAAGAGCAGGTGTATCCTGCAGCGCTAAACCTCAGGATCACTGCTGCCTCTATTTGTTTATGGGCTCAGCTGGGACTGAAGAGAGGAACAGATCCTTCAGCACTGTCTCCCACAGGCGAGGAGACATCACAGGGCTCTTGTTCCACTTCCTGTCCAGGCTCACTCCCGATGTGACTCCCTCAATTCAGGCCGGTCTGGCATACAACAAGAAGCCCCTGAAAGGTTTCATGCGGGGAAGCGATACTCATTCACCGCTTTACTAAACGCCATGGGCTGGGCACCACTTGCGGATAAAAGGACAGGATAAAGGGGAGAAGGAGGAGGTGGAGACCCAGTCAGTCTCCAGGTGGAGAAAGGAGCTAAGGAAGAGTTGGCGCATGGCGCACCGGAAAAGCTGGCCTGTCGCCTGAGGTCTCTGTGGCCGGCTGGCCAGTGGGTTGTGTCACTACCTTGGTTATGGAGAGGGGACATTTGCAGGCTGTTTAAGAAGGGAGGGAGAAGGGCCCAGAGTCATGGCTCTTTCCCGCGGACTCAAGCTCTCTGGGTCTGTTGACATCAAGGCCCAGGACGTCTGTTTACTCCGTTGAGCAATGTTGGGTTTTCTGCCCACCAAAGAGCGGATGTGGCAGGAACCTCACTAGGAAGGAGGGAAGGAGCAGGCCACACTGGCCCTCGTGGCGGGGCAACGGGCAAGGGGGGTGGTGAGAGAGCAGCTGCGAGCCGCTGCCCTTTGTGCACCTTGGCCCCGTGAGTGCCTGCCCATCGCTTCTGTGTATGGCTGAGAACATTAAGTTGGCTCACGTCTCCCCTGTGGTTCACTCTCACCTCCGAGCCGTGCCACCCCTCCGGAGGAGCCCTCACCTGGCTGACGGGGCCTGACTGTGCCCCCTTGTCCCCCTGGCCAAAGCTTCTGGTGACAGTGAGAGCCATAAACGGTCCCGAGGGAATATCAGCGGATACGCGTGAAGCTGCATTCTTACCTCGCAGACTTTCTCAAGGGTCGGCATCCACGAGGTGGCGAGGTGACAGTTCTGAAGCACCACCCATGTCCCCTCCTTGATGGCTTTTTCTAGCATCTTCATAGCAATGGGCCCTTGGCCCTGACCCAGAGATAAGGAGCTAAGCTTTGCTCCCTCATAGCCCTGTGTACGAGAAAAAGGTGTCATGTAACAGACATCTTCAGAAGAATCAATGTTGTCATACTAAAAATGTTAACATGAACTATTAAATTTCATGATGTAGCATCCTGCAAAGGTTCAAACCCACACAGCCTTAGAGCACTCTAAATTAATGAGCACTTACATACAAAACAAGGCATTTCATGTCGGAATCAGTCATGGGAATAAGCAGGAAATTCTGCAGGGTCTTTGGTTGTTGATATGATAGATACAGAAAACATTAAGAAAACCTTTGGGCCAGGGATTTAGCTCAGTGGTTCTGCTGCCTGCCTTGAAAGCACAAGGTCCCAAGTTCCATCCCCGGTACCAAAAAAAAAAAAAAAGAAAAGAAAAGAAAACTTTCAGCATAAGGAGGAGACAAAAGGGATCAGCTCCTTGTAGCAACCCCTAAAATGCAAAGCTGTAAAGAAAACTATGAATAGACAGAGGAACTTGTCCTGTTTCTTTAATCTCTTTGAATAAACATATTTTAATTAATGTGGTTTTTGCATAAAATTAAGAGATTAAACACTAAACTGGTAATTCCAATGGAAAGGTTTCTTTGAAGGGTTCTGAGGGAATGTTTTCCTGGAAAGTAGCTGAATTCTATCCTGATTGTCTGGGCCTCGGGTCCCCTCCTTTCCAGGGTAGTCATTTTCCGGCTGCCTCTTTGCCTCAGGTGACCTTAGCAGTGGAGGAGGAGAGCCATCTGTCCTCTCTGAATGCCCATGAGTTTGTCACTAGATGGCGCTGTCTCACGGAGCAGGACCCACACAGGGGCCTTCAGATGCGGAAGAGAGTAAGGAGCCAGCAGAGCTCACAGGGTCGCCATGGCCACGTTGATTTGGAGAAGTCAGTCCCACATAAGACTAATGCTTCAAGCTGCCTCCTCCTGGACCACTTGAGTCCTAGCCATCATTGCTCTTCCTGAGCTTCCAGGTGTCCCCCTAACTAGCGGCCTGTTTCCAGTCTGCACCACTCAATAGTTCACACTCTGTGTAGGATGGTTTTATAAATTTCACATTAGTTCATGTCACTTCATTACTTAAAACCTTCCCACTTCCTCTCACCCATCTTACTCAAAGTCCTTACTGTGGCCTACAAAGACCGCTGCAACCACTGATCCATTGATAATGATATGTCAACTTCACTGGGTTAAGAAGCACCTACCAGATCAGCAGAGCGTGCCCCTGGGTCTGTCTGTCTGGATGGGTCAGAGAGGTGTGGTCATGGGTATTTCATCTGGTCCCGGGTTCCTTCCTCTCTGGCACTGTTCCCCTGCTGGGCTTCCTGGCTACTATGAACTAAGCAGCTTTGATTTACCATGCCCTTCCACCATGATGTTTCTTCTATGAAACCAGCTGACCATGGACTGAATCCCTGAAACCATGAGGTAAATTAAATCTCTCTCCTTTAAATTGTGGATGTTGGGTATTGTGTCACAGCAATGGGAAAGCTGATTAATACAACCTTATATTTTCTGGTACCTCACACACCTCACATTTCTCCAATCATGACAGCCATGTTACGATACTTTTAAAAAAAACAAATAGTGCCATGTTAGACAATCAGTCTTGTAAGGCAAAAGAGTTACACTCATGCAAAAGAAGAGGGGTTGTGAAGGCAGAAATGGCCAAGTGGAGAGTATTTTAATCTGTAAACTGTATGACCTAGAAAAGCTACTCAACTTCTCCATTATTTCCTACCCCTTTCTGTGCAATGAGGTATTACCATTTACCACATAGGATTCTATAAAATTAAGAGAAAATGTGCATAACAAGGTCTGGCAAAGTTAACAGAACATATCACGCATTAAATAAAAGTGATGACACTGATTTTAGAAATGTCGGCAGTATCACCCCAAATGTTATTTTGATTATACCAAAAGGAGAAAAAAATCAACTCAGACATGCCCAATCCTTGCTCGTTATTATTTTCTTTTATGATATAAGGGCGTTTATAGTGAATTCATTCTGGTAATTTTTCAAATGTAGAAATACTGGTAACAGAATATGTTCCCATCTGATGGTGAGCCCTTCAGAGATTCCAGTGATAACAAACAGCCTGCTGCAGCGCTATGCCTTGGGTTCGCCACCCCGGACTGCAGTGTACATTGTCCTGGGACATGGAGGAGGCTCTCTTCAGAGGAGAGGGCTCGGGATCACAGAGGATCGCCCCAGGTTCACCAAGTCATCCCAAGTGCCTGAGAGCTGACAGAGTTTCCTGTCCCTAAATGAAAGAGAAGCAAATGCCCTAAAACCCAAATTCTTGTTTCACAATTTGGAAGAGGAGCTAATTTCACTGTCAACCTCGGCACTAAAGCACCATTTTCTGGGGACCCTGTCAACCTCTCAAACCCCACACCATTCAGAGGCCGAGGGACAAGTTTTGCCTTTCTTTTGGCCCTGAAGATTTCAGTCAAAACCAAATATTGCTTTTTGAAAAAATGACACCACCCGGTGACCTCATGTGCTGCGTGGTACCTGGTCATCAGCAAACTTCAGAAGGGCAGCCATGGGGTCCGCACCAGGGGACAACACGAAGATCAGTGGGGTGCAGCAGTGGCTGTCCCTGAATGCCTTGGACAAGTCGAAGGGGGGCGGCTCAATGAACGCGCGTCCCAGCTTGCTGGTTATATATTCTTGCAACATCGGAATGATCTGTAAAGGGACAGGAGCGCATGTGAAAGAGGATTCAAAATCTAAGACCTTAAACAGTTCAGATGGGAAGGTGTAGCTGCATCAGCTTGGGTGTTGTTTAGTGGTCATGAGTCAGTGTCACTGTGTCCATAAAAATCACAGATGACTGAAGTAATAACCGAGGAGGGGAGACTGATGCCCGATTCAAAAGCATGTTTCTTCTTTTTAAATGAATATTCTAGGCAAGATAGATGAAGAAACTTTAACTTTCAAGTTTTAAAACACTGTGTCTGAAAGCTCACAAATCAAAAATGGAAAGCTTTGTGTAAGTTCTACAGTTTCTCACACTGTCAGGAGAGGGTTCAAATGGGAAGGGAAGGGAGAGGAGATTGCGGGGGGACAAGCCACACACCCAGGAGGCAGACACATCCTGATGTGTAGAGCTTCTGAGAGCGAGCCCGATTTTCTGGTGCCAGATTGAGAAAGAGAAGAACCCTGGGGCTTGGGGTCTCTGCTCATCGCACCGTGAATCGCGTTCATAGCGCAGTGAGGCACGGCCTCAGCTCTGCCGCTTTTTCTGACAAGGCTCTACCCCGACACCTCTGGGTGACCGTGCAGCTAATCAGGACCTGGGTGCAACCTAAACAAGTGGCCAAGGTGGTAGAGGGCACCCAAGCAATATCCCAGCATCCCTTCAACAGATGGCGGAACCATATAGGCCAACTGTGCAAACTCTTTCCCCAAACACTCTTGTTTCCTACTCATTCCTTCGTCATTTTGCCGATTCTTTCAGTCCGGAGCTCAATAAAATCTGGAAATGTGCTCGGCACCAATTTGCTTTGTTTGCATGAAAGTGGTTGAGTATGGAAAAGAAAGCACCATTGCAGAAGAAGCAGAGGTCTGATGGGAGGGGAAATTCAGGGCGTCACTAAAGCATTCCTTTCTCCTGCCTGATTTTCTCCCATGTCTTGTTCCTAGTTTCACCTGTGATTTTCACTTAGAGACTTAAATAGGTGAAAACAGAGATATCAATGGATCTTCCTCCAGGACGATAAGATATTTAAGTTTTATGCTGAGTAAATTAATGAACATTCTTTAGATTACTGTCACCCTAATGAAGAAGTTGAAAGATTTGTGTAGTGTTGTCTGAGTGTGCACACAGGAGCCAAAGCCAATGGCCCCTGCCTGACTTTATGAGGGCTGCAGCAGCCTTGAAAACAGAAGCCAAGGAGTGGCTGCCCTTGGGCAATATAGCGCTGGCCCTGCAAGCATGTGCAGACCTCCCTTGCTCTCCAAGTGCTCCATTTTCCCCTCTGAATACAGCATAACCGACCTGAATTAACAATATCATCCTGAAGATTTGAAATACAGTATTACCTTCACTTCTTTAAAACCCGTTACAGAGTGATACACAAAATCCTCCAAAAAATGTATACACACTTCACACACACAAAAAATAGTATGATGTTTTTTCAAAAGATGGTGCTACCCTCATATGAGGGACCCTAGAAGGTGTCACATATTGCAGAAAATCCACTGCACTGCCGGCCCTTAGAGGTGAAATTGGCGATGCATGTGCAGCAATCTCAGTGACCGAGGTGACCCAGGCAGCAGCTCACCGTAATAATAAATGTCTGGAAGCTCATGGCCACCACTCTGAGCACCCTGGTCATTGTAGAGGCCCAAGGTAAGTGGTAATAATCTCATGATGTCTCAATAAATTCAGTATGAAAATGTTTATACAAGTTCTTCTTTTCCTGAAGTGTGTATACATTTTTTTGTTTCTCATCCCCTATCCACTTGCCTCGATTTAAATTTATGTTGACTTTGTTAAGAAAATGAAAAGTCGTCCTTGAACAGACTATAATACATATAACTTATGGCCAGAATATATAAAGAACTCTTACAGCTCATTAATAGACAACCCAATTAAAAAGTAGTCACAAGAAGATAATAAATAGCCAATACAGCACAAGGAAAGGTGTGCAACACTAGAATCAGAAAAATACTAATCAGTACAATAACAAGATTGAATTATACACTCATTAGGGAGACAAAGTTAAAAGTTTTAAAAGAACAGATGTCAGCTTAGGTGTGAACCAGTTAGAACTTTCAAATGCTGCTAATGTGAATGTAAAATGATAAAACCATTTTGGAAAACAATATAGAAATTACTTGTATTACTGTTAAGAACCAACAGTTCTGTTCTTAAGTTTTTACTTAAGAGGAATGAAAACACATGTTCACAATAGATTTCTACATACAAATTGACTATCCCTTATCTGAAATTCTTTTTTGTTTGTTTGGTTTTGGTACTGGGGATCGAACTCAGGACCTTGCACTTATGAGGCAGGCACCAGAACCACTGAGCTAAATCCCCGGCCCTTATATGAAATTCTTGGGACCAGAAGTGTTTCAGATTTTGGTTTGAAATCCACTTGATCTGCAAAGAGGATAGCTACTCCTGCTTTTTGGGGGGTTCCTGTCACATGGAGTATTGTTTTCCATCCTTTAACTTTCAGTCTATGAGTTTCTTTTTGAATTAAGTGTGTTTCTTGTATGCAGCATATTGTTGGATCTTGCTTCTTGACCCATTCTGCCAGTCTATTTCTTTTGAATGGTGAATTGAGATTTTGATAAGCTGCAATTGTACATGAGAACAATACTGCAAGCACAGTCTACTTATCTGTCTTCAATTTGTCTCCTACATTGTAACTACTACCTGTACTTTTTATTCTGCTGTGAATATATGCATAAAGTGTCAGTCATAAATACCTGCTAGCCATTTCTCAAGGATTGATCGGAGGCCACAGAAACCTATGAGCTTATACATGAAAAGTTTGTCACTGGAAGCTGATTAATACTCTTCTCATTTACGTTCAGAAAGCTGGAGCAGTGGCCAGAGCTCTTCACGTTGTGAATGGGCCCCAAACATTCCACCCAGCAGTTTATCTACTTGATGTTTCTTTTGTCAACAAGACACTATCAACGACTTGCTTCTAAGGGGAAGTGCAAAGCTGCCCCATCTTTCCAGCTGGTGATTTCATGAGAATCTTTCACATTTTTCCAGACCAGAGCACTACAGAGACAGGTATTGTGGCTTCTTTCCACTGCAGAAGAGTTGGGGTTTGAGGGGAGAAAAGTGGAAAGGAGACCCCTCCCCCCAAAATCTATGCTAAGTATATTATAAGCTAGAGATCAGTCAATCGACAGTTTGCCTGGTAGGTATACATGTTACCGCTTGGGTTATAGATGGCAAAGAAAGAAAATGCATGGCACCAGCTGAGACGTCAGCCCCTGCAGCACGGGTATGGTGATCATACTGTTCCCCACTGGAAAAACACCCTTTCAAAAATAAAACAGCCAAATATCATTTTATGATATATACATTCCCAAATCACCAATTCACAGTAGAAATCAGAGTGTCTGGTAACACTAAGGTCAAAGGGTTGAACTTGTTGGGTAACATAATGGCATCCTATGAACTGTTTTTGTTTGGAGGGCATAGGTGTGATGGTATAGAAATGCTAACTAGTTCATGTACCACCTCAGATAGGCTGAGTTGGGCAGTAGCTGCAGACGGTTACTAACTGGCAGTGGCGTAACCCAGTGAACTGTCAAGTCATCCATAGCTGTGCAAGCAACTAACTCCGCACATGCCAACCCAGCCATCAAGCCCAAGGTGGGACAGCACCAACACGTGGTTCTACAGTTTTCACCCAGACAGTGTGCCATGAGAATCGCAGCCGGCCACTGAATGTCTCGTCCCGGTGTCGCTCCCATCTGATTGGCCAAAGCAAGATCTGTGGCCATGATCCCTCCTCTTCCAGTGTACACAGAAAAGGGCCAGAAATGTTGGTGAGTAGTGTTTACACACTTCCCAGCCAGGGAGATGGCAAGGCTCTAGGGGAGATGTGTGGAAAAGTTCTAAGACAGAGGGCTGAAGTATCGGGCAGAGCCACTGAGAGAACCATTCAGCCTAAGTCTAACAGCCACTGACTTAAATGAAAAATACAAACCAAAAGGAAAAATGTCCCACTTCAAAAACCCCTTAGCTTGAATATGTAACTCCCCGTATCTTTAAAGAGAAAATGAATGTGGAAAGCAGTATTCGATCTCTTCGATACTTGATGTATTTTCAGACAAAAGTGTCAAATTTTAAAAAATATAAAACTGGAAAGAAGATATTTACAAAAAGAAACTGCCACAATCCGGACACGGTTGGGGGATCCCTTTTAATTAAACAATATAAAACACGAAGATTGTGTTTCAGAGATCGAGGGGAGGAGGTCAGTGCCGCTTCCAAAGCCGTGTTTGGGCAACAGTCTAGCTTAGAAGACAGGTGAAAACCTGAACATTTTAAGGAACAGTTTTATGAGAGAAAGCCATATTAAGCAAGAGTTGGAAGCATTTCATTTTCTCCCATCTTTAATACTTGAAGCGGAAAGTTCTGAGGCTTCCCACTGCAGTTTTAGTGGAAATCCGTTTTTTAAAGGCTCCCAAGGGCAGATGTCTCCCAGGGGTTCACAGTGAAAACTAGACAACCGCAGGCCCTTCCAGGACCCAGGAGGGGACAAAACATTAGTGTTGAAATTCATATATATATATATATAAAAATAAAGGTAATACAGGTTGAAGAACAGACTTCTGAAGCTTTATTCTTTTTGTTTGTTTTTGGTACCGGGGATCAAACTCCGGTCCTTGCGCTTGCGCAGCAGGCGGCGAAACCACTGAGCTAAATCCCTGGCCCCAGAACAGACTTCTGCTTTTAAATTAAAACACTTTCATGGACCCTCAAAGTATCCTGGACCTGGCTGTGTATCCTGGAGGCTTGGGCCCAGTTAGGAAAAGACCAATCTCAAGAGTGCAAGGTGTGTTCACGGAACAGACTCTACTCTCAGAGGAAAAAGCACCTCACCCTACATTATCACTGAGGCATGTAAGGTTTTGTTTTCTTGTTTTTTTTTGAGACAGGGCCTCCCTATGTAGGCCAGGGTAGCCTTGAATTCCCGGTAATCCCCATGCCTCAGCCTCCCAAGTGCTGGGATTCAGGTGTCCACCACCACACTTGGCGAGAATTTTTAAGTCTATTGCTTTCACTGTTTAAGTTCTGCTTTTCTTTTTGGTTAGGCTGGAGGTATTTTGTATTCATTAAATTAATTGTTAATACAGTACATTTTGAAATAATTATGTAAAACTTTTCTTTGAATAGTAACAATGGACAGTTAGGATATTTTCCCAAGGCATGCACTATTTATATTATTCAGAGTCTACTGATATCTCTGTGGATATGAGTTGATATATTTAGGTGTATTTATTTGATATAGACTATAATACAAATGGTGATGTCCATGAGTACAGAGATTTGCTGATAGGACAGGTCCGCTGGCTCATTGGTTATATGATTTATTATTTACAGAAGTTAAAAGTACCACCATTGATATTTTCCTTTCTTGTCAGCAATGATGAATGACTCAACAATATGTGTTCTACTTGCTTTCTAAAGCATGAAAGGATATCCAGATGGGTGGATGGGTAGGTGGGTAGGTAGGTAGGTAAGTAGATAAGTAAGTGGGTAACTAGGGAGGTAGGCAGGCAAGTAGGTAAATAGGTAGATGCATGGTTACCTGGATACCTGGGCAGATGGGTAATAAAGAAGAGTCATAAAATAAATAAAACTAAAACAAGTATATCTGACTGTTTGCTAATTTAGAATGGCTTTAATAAGCACAGGAACTTTTAGAAAAAGGGCTAACTAGAAGCAAGTGGGGTTGTTCCTGCAGATGGCCCTGCCCTGTGATTCCTGAGGAGCCGACACATGACTGGACCGTGCAGAGAGGGGGAAGGAAGTGGGGGCAGCTTCCCAAGGCCCACCCTTACCTTGTCTGGCCTCAAGCAACGAATGATAAGCATCCTCTGAAATTCATTTGCTTTATTTTCCCAGTCTTCTGGGAAAACCTCGTGGTGTGGCTCCTAAGATTACAGTGCATATAATTTAATGTTAGAGATTATGTCTGAAAAGAACAGTACATTTTGACATATAAAACAATTCTTAAAGAGAACATATAATAAGTAACTGAAATCACATATGTTTGCATGAATTTTATTGTTAAAGGTGAAAAATAAATAATGGTAAGAAAATTCCAAACATCCTGAAGAAATCAAAACCCAGCATGTTGATGTCAACATGTGTACCTCTGAAGCTCCAGGGGAAGTGGGTACTCAGAAATCTCCATGTGTCAGCACAGTGAGTAAAATGTCCACTTTCAATTAGAAAGAAACACTCAGAAGTCTAGGAATCATTACTTTCCTGACTAGTAAGGTGCAATCAAAAGCAATCCATCCATACCAACTATGTGACTTCCTGTACAGACACAACCTCATTATCAACTACAACAGGCAACCAAATAAAACACAGGTGAACCCAGTAACAAATGCTTTCCACCTCTCTGGGCCTTTCTCTTCCCCAAGTTTCCACAGAGCTCATGCAGATTATACCCAAGGAAAGTAAAAGGTCAAAACAGCAGGAAAAGAAAAAAAAAAGGAGCAGAAAAAAACTAAGTGAGAAGTGGAAAAGATTATTTATCCCCATGCTAAAGAAAATCTGAAAGAAGGCAGCAATTGCTGCACATAGGTCCCAGAAGGGAGCCGGTGAGGATCACTGCATTTGTCAACTCCAACTCGAATTTTCCCCAGTGAGCAAGACCAGGGTGTGAAAGGTGTTTTGAACTACTAGCTTTTCATTTTCCACAAGACCCCCAAATATGTATTAGCTTGTATCCTGCATTCAGAAAATCCGAACAGCCCTTTGATAAAATCTTAACTCATCTGATACCGTGACTGTCAAAATCTAAACTGGTAATGAATAAAACCCTGGCAGAGAAATTCAACAAGTTCCTCTGCATCTCTATACATTCCAAGGAGTCTGAGTGAAAGTTTTTTTGTTTTGTTGGGTTGTTCTGTGCCTTGAACTCACTATGTAGTCCAGGCTGGTCTCCAACTCATGGTGATCCTCCTGCTTTAGTCTCCCAAGTGCTGGGGTTACAGGTGTGCCCCACCACATCAAGCTGAGTGGAAGTTTAAATAGAGCCACAGACTTAGAAGGTGGGAATAACAGAAACCAAAATGGGTATTTTAATATCTGGCTGGTTGCTTAAAACTTATTTAAATCTTGTTTTTATGCAAATATCAATATATAACATTATTTTATGTATTTAAAGACTTTGGAATAAGCAAGAGGTTAAAACATACCAAACTATCATATACTTTTTTCCATCCATCCTTCAAGTGCATAAATTCCTTACGAATGCTTCTGAAGGCAGGCAAGTCATCTAATCGACAGATCTCATCCCAGGATTTTTGAGGAAGCCATGTACAAGGATTGGCATAAGGATTATCCAGCCCAATGCCACCAGTCAGCAGAAATCTCCACTCAGCTTTATTGACCTTGGGAAAACAAGACGGCACGAGGAATCAGAAATGGGTTCATTATAAATGAGTTTACAACATTTTAAGAGTTAGCTCTGTGATGATTTGCAAGTGTCGGATATGGTCTCTGAAATTCTGTCACTGATACAGTTCAGTATTTACCTATATGAAACTAAAATGTCCATTATATCCAGTTTTCAAGAGTTACATTTTAAATAATGGCTTTTTTTATCATTTTACTCCAGAATTACCAGATTAAACACGAAAATCTGGATATATGCTATTTGAATATCTGCTCTTCAAAATAATCACTTAGAGTTCTGTTGACTTGAGAAATTGTAGAAAGACAGACAACCATTACTCTGCCATGTTTTCAGTCATTTTCCAAAAAATAAAATGATTATATGAAACTTTTGTTTTTTTGTTTTTTGTTTTTTGGTACCAGGGATCAAACTTGGGACCTTGTGCTTGCGAGGCAGGCACCAGAACCACTGAGCTAAATCCCCAGCCCTAATTATATGAAACTTTTGCAAAAAATGCAAAGAATAAATCCTTTATTCTCTCAGAATTCAACTAATACCTTGCCATGTGAAATCAATAAATCTGAAACACGTAAGTGTATAAAATAGTGACTTTACACAATACTTCTCTTCAATTCTTAAAGTGCTTCCTGTATTTTAAATTTAAAATACAACAGGGCCGGGGATTTAGCTCAGTGGTTCCGCCACCTGCCCTGCAAGCACAAGGACCTGGGTTCGATCCCCAGTACCAAAAAACAAAACAAAACAAAAAATAAAATACAACAAAAATTTACATAAGATATCGTTAAGCCCAAATTGTTGGATCTGATTGATTAACTTAACAAGTTCTTAAAAACATAACCATCTAAGCAATTACCTGGTAAAAATGTATATTTAGTAAATTTTATGCTATATGGGGTTCTAATGAAAACACGTTTCTTTTAAACTAAATCAAATTTAAGGGCCACTAACGTAATAAACTCTGTGCTTAATTTATATTTTACTTCTGTGAAACTTGGTCTTGTTGTCATGCCTTGCCTTAACTAATCCTTAGTATCATTGTTTAACTGTTTGCAACCTTTTTATATATATTCCCATGCAAATGAGTAAGTTAACAAATCAACACTAGCATGATGGTGTTTTTGGCCTTATAAACAGAGACATACAGACCACACGGTTGTGGATGAGAAGATTCACAGTCAGACAGAAGGAGAAGAGCAGTTTGTCCTTTTCGAAGAGTGAGCGGCAGACGTTGACGTACAGGGAGTAGGTAAAGTGATCGCGGAGGATCTGAAGCCTGGGCGGAAACAGAAAGAAAAGTGAGTAACAGAAATATGTCCATAGAAAGAAACATGTTCTTAAGAAAATCCATTATAAATCACGTAGACCTATATTTTTCTAATAAGCTTCCTGGTCAATTACTTGTCAAACAATCAAAGATCTTTATAACCCCGTGGGCCCAGCTGAGAGCTACTCAATGTAGAGACATTTCATTAGAACGACATTTTCCTGTTGGCTATTCTTCTAAAAAGTTTTATCTTCCTTTTGGAAAAAAGTCACTGTATGGCGTGTTAACCTACTACACGGAATGATCTGTGGGCTATTTTTAACTACAAAGCATTTCCAGGGGTAAAATTTGACCGGTTTATTTCAGAAATACTTCCAAATATTTTACATTATATAGTAAATGAGCACACTAAAATTAATAACTCCTTTATTAAATTAACAGCAAATTTCATCCTGTGCTACTCTACTTGTAAATCCAGAAAAGCTGGAGATATCACAACTTGATTATATTACATTTTTATTAGTCGCCGAGACCGACCCTGGAAGTGTACATAATACAGTATTTCCAACTAACAACTTTCTAGTAGGTGCTACAGGGACAATCTGTATTCACAACCACTCTTAACATCAATATCATGGTTTGTGCATTTTAACTTGTCACAGGAAAAATTATTGAAATCAAAATTTAGAAATACTTTCATTACGTAGACTAGAAAAATTATAATAGAAAAGAACAGCTGACTGAAATACACAGAGAGCTAATAACTGACATAGATGAATGTCCCAAACTTACGAAGCAGTTCAATTTATCTTAAGGAAAACTCAACATAGTTTGGCTATGATTAAGCAAAATTATACCAGTGTTTCTTAACATTTAGAAAAAAAATCTACTGCGACGACCAGATAGGAGTTGTTTCCAGACTGCTGCTCTTCCTAGCTGTCTTTTGTCCCCCTTTTTTCTTTACTGGCTGTTTCTTGAACTGTGTCACCCCTGCCAGTATTCCCAGAGAGAGCAAGGATGCATGAACGGACCTTGAACCCAGGTGAGAACTCTGAGAAAGGGTTTGGTAGAGAAGGCCTTGCAAACGGTTGCTGAAACACGGTTAAATTCTTAGAAGATTTAAAATAACCACACTATTCCTGCTACCGTTCTTATCACACGTGGTGTTTAATTGTCTCACCTACCACAGTATAATTAATACTCAGACTTAGTCTCTAAAATAAAATTCTCTGCATTCCAAGACAAATTTACTCTCGTAGATAGAAAAATCAAAGGGAAGATTTTTTTTTACAAGGGTCATATTAGAAGTTCAAGTTCAATATCACTAGTGATAAAATGTAGATTAAAATATGATATTTTAATAACATTCTGGTGGGAAAAAGGATTAAAAATTATCACTCAGTGCTGGTGAGTGATAGAGTGATACAAGATCATTGATGCTCCTCTGATGGAGTTTTGTATTTGAATTTATGTTTGTATTTGAAAGGAATGTATGGTTTCTGAAAGAAACAAACACCTCTATCCTAATTTTGGGAGTTAGCCTAAGGAAATACTGAATGACATGGCTATTTATATTTATTGCAGCAATATTTTTAATACAAAGCCTGGAGACTGTAAATCTTAAAAAATAAAATTATGCAGTATTCACAGAATGGTAATATTGTGTAACTATTTAAAAAGTTTTGGAAGAGTATTTAATAACAGAAGAAAATGGTCTTGACAGAAATGGAAGGGAAAGAAAAACCTGCGTGTGTGTATATATTTATACATACATGCACATTCACACGAACATAGATTTCAATTTGGCTTCTGTAACAAAACCATATCTTAGATTTTTGTTTCTGTGCTTATCTATATTTTATTTTTCTTGCTCCACTTATTTATTCTGTTACATAAATTCTAATGTATTTAATTTTATGATTAACATAATACAAATTAGTATGGCAATTCACAGTATCTACCACAGCAGTCATAACATAACATATCCTTAGTGTCATATACTGAAATAATGACTATTAATAACACTCATCAGAAGACAAATAATGAAACACATTTATATAACTGAGCAAAAGGAAATGAGAAACAATTTAGACCAATGTTAAGGTTCTAACTTGGGCAGGCTAGTATTAATAGTCATGTGATTTCTCCACTTTGGGTTTCGTTATAGTCCAAAAACTGGGCCCAGCAGTTATCTGATGTTTATCAGTGATTGGCAGGTAAACAAACCATTTGTTCTCATTCCAACGAGAACAAATATTTTCAAATTTTTGATCTGGCAGCTGGATCCTTAATTGGAAACTCTTATTTCACTGGAAAAAAAAGATTAACACATCACCCCCGGCTTGAACCACTGGTGGTGCATGCATGACCGCCCCACTGGGCAGCTCCTACCACTGGATGGGACTGTCCCTTGGCGTCCTATGGGACAGTCACGCATGTACCACAGGGCACAGAGCCGCCTGGCAGTGAGACACACACACAAAGCACAGCCCCGTCGTGACTGTGCTAAGCGGGGATAAGAGACTCTCCCTTGGCACAGCCACTTTGGAAAACTGGCAGTGTGGACTAGAAGGGGCACACACATGCCCTGTCATCATCAGGTCCACTTCCAGGTGCGTACATGTCACAGATGTGTACAGATCTGCACAAAAGCCACAGGCAGGAATGTTCAAGGCAGCAAACATTCACAATGGCCCTAAACTGGAAGCAAATATCCTCAACTGTAGAGTGGATGAATACTTTGGGGCAGTGTTAGGAGAAGGATTAAAAATAAGAAGCTTAATTCTATTGACAGTAAGGAAAACGACTCCCCTTCGCTCTGTTTTCTGAGAGCATTTATGTAAGAGAAGCCAAAACTGCCACTGCTGGGGCCTCCTCCTCCCTCGCGTTGAAATGTCTGTACATCCTTGGGAAACTAGGCAGGCCTCCGTGGGTGTCGGGACCCAGCAGTGTCTTTCTGACTCTTTGCCGTGCAAAGGACAAGGGCGACAGGGCCCCCACCCAGCAGGGTCGCTCCCAGCTGCAGACCCCTCCCACACGGGTGTGGAGCGCGAGCTGCTCTGCCAGCTCAGATGGTCCCTCACCAAGCAGGTGGAGTCAGGGGGGAGCCCAGGGTGATGCCAGGCCAGCGTCATATCTGCTGGGCTGTTCTGGAGGCAGGGGGTCCTTTCTCCTCTGCAACCTCACCTTCTGGTTTAATGCTTATTCACTAATAAAACTGCTCTTTCTCTGCTGCCCTTGCAGAGAGAATTCCTGCACTGGGGAAGATGTGAGTTTTAACTATATGTCCCCAACTGCAGACACACAGTGGAGAGCTACTTAAGAGTGAAAGGCAACAGAGCACTACGCTGCCCCAAACAATAAGCATGAGTTTCACAATGGTATTGAGAGCAGAAGGCCAGACACAGCAGAGCCCCCCTCCCCGGGGACCCTGTTTATGTGAGGTTCTAAAACAGAGAGGTGTCCCCTGGGAGGTAGTCGGTGACTAGAAGGGGAGGAAAGGTCCTTCCCAGGCTGTGGGTGACAGTCTGTGTCCTGAGCTGGGTGCACTCCCAGAAATGCCCCAGGAGATGGTTCCAATTTCTGCACATTTCTGTAGGTCTGTCAATAGCTTCCACGAAGGCTTTAAAACATATTTTCTCTAGTCTTTGTTTCCAGAATTATGCTTTAGGTTTATTATAGTCATACACATGATCCTCACTGTTTGTAAATTAAGGAATTTTAACTACAAAGAAAAGGCATATTTGATTTCTACATTTCATCCAAATCTCACATATGGGTAAAAAAAGATTTGATTTTCTTTAAATTGTATGGGGTTTAAGATGGTTTACATCTAAAATGTCCCCCAAACGTATCATGTTTATGAAACTGATTGGATCATGGGGACGCTACAGTCATCAGTGGATTCATTCATTGGTAAATTCATGGCTGAACGCACTGTTAGGAGGTGGGACTGGTGGGAAGTGGGGCATGGGGGCATGGCCTAGAAGAGTGTGTTTTTTACTTCGCTCCTCCCCTCTCTGCTTCCTGGCTGGCATGACATGAGCAGCTTTCCTCTGCCAGGCCCTCTGCCCTGCCATTCCTGCCCTGGAGCTCTGAGCATGGACTGAACCCACTGAAACCATAACCCAAAATAGACATCTCCTCCTTTAAGTTGCAAGTGTTGGGTATTTTGTCCTAGCAATGGGAACATGACCAACACAGGGCTCTGCACCACAGTTGTGAAGAAATAGAAGCCCTCTCTTGGATGAGTTCTAATTTGGTATAACAAGAGAAAGTGAATGATCAAGAGTTATGTTTAAAGAATGGAATTGTTCTGTCTTTTAAATCTCACACAAAAAATATGTCTTTAAGAAATTTTCTTCTCCAGAGCCCAGCAAATAGCGTGGATTTAAAATTAGTGGGAGAATAACATTCTGGCGGTTATTGTTTGAACCGAGGTTGAAATTAAAAACTGTGATAAAAGCAGAACATCATTTGCTACAATGCAATCAGCACTGGAATGAGTGCTAGGAGCTTAATTTATCCCCTTTCTTTCTCTTCCCTTTATCGTGGATGGATACCTCAAATCACTTTTGCTAGCCCAAAATATCACATGTGTACTTCTATTAGTCTAATATTCAAGCTTACAAAATAATGAACGATATGAACAAAAACAATGCTCAGTCTAAGAATACTCAAAAATTTCAGTTCTCCACCTTGACAATGAAAGGAATTCAATTCAGATTTTAGTGATATTAGCATTACGAATTTTCTAAAAACAATTCTGAAATGTGAGTGATGACTACTCATTTGAATTTCCTCGATTGAGTATAGATAGTGAAGAAACTGAAGTGTAATGATGAAGAAGTTTATAAAGGGCAAAAGTTGCAATTATTACGATTTTTATTCAAAAAGCAATTTCATGTTGGACACTATGAAAAACTTGTTTTAATACAAAAATAAAAAATTATCTCACTGATAACAAATCAAATGAATTTTATTCCTTTGCTATTAAGATTTTAATTCCATCATTTATTATTATAGCCAACAGTAGAATGACATATTTTCTGTAGACAAGAATCACATAAAAGAACCTTCAGTTACCACAAATAATAACAATGAGGTTTAGGGCTTTTTAACCCTCATACCTGACAAATTTTATGTATGTATCTAAATGTGAAGGATGCAATTTTGAGAAGGCAAACTCAAGAGTACAAGTCATCTCTTTTGGGGGTATTGACTACTATTTCTACACTTTCAATCAATATATTTTTGATGATAAATAGAGGTAAATGTTTCTTCTTTCTAGACTTATATTATGATCCTGCATTTCTGTAAACAATTTCTTGACTGGCTAAATTTGGACATGTCTGTTAAATTTCTAACATAAGTTTATTTCCATACAGTGATTTATCAAGTTCATTTCAGTTAAGTGCCTGTAATGCTCACACCATTCTGAAACAGTGAAAGCCAGAAATGACTAATCTTCAGACCAGAACTAGTTAGTATTAATTAATATTTCTTTTACATACCTTACTGGTAAGTGTTCTGATTTCTCTGAATTTTCAATGGACAGGATGAAAAGGTTGATAAACCAGGTGAGTGAATACTGGTACATGGGCTCAATGTTGGCTAAATCAGTGATAGAGAAGAAGAGGATGGAGGAGTGGATGGCGATGGGCCGATAGCCCATACGGGTGGCATCAATTTTCTTCTCTGTCTCTTCGGCTACTTCCTGCTTTTGCAAAATCTCATTAGCCAAGGCCTTGGAGGAAGATAATATCTTAATAGCAGTTTCATCTTCTAATATATTGCCTTCTGAAGATGAAAGAACTTCTAAAATCTTGTCTTCTATTTCTTTTAACTGCCTGAAATAAAACACACATTTTTCAGGAGAAAGGGAAATTGTTTAGAATCACTTCATGTAAACATTCTTTTATAAGGAACACAGGGCTTGTAACCTAAAAAATGTATCACTTTGTGACTAACAGCTGCAGTGGTGGTGTCATATAATTGACGTCTTATCACGGCAAATGTCACAGAGATGGGCCTTCTGCTCCGGTCCCCGCCCTTGCAACCATTTATGTGGTCCCTAGAGAGAAATATGGTGGCCAACCGACTGCCTCGGAGTGAGCAGGAAGTAGCTGCCACTCCATTTGTTTTCTGAAATCTTACAGTGGGATGCAACATGGTCATTCATACCATGCTCCAGCAAAAACCGGAAAGCTCCCCAAGTTTTGTGCTAAAACTGTTAAAGAGTTGAAAATACATTGCCTTGACCTGTGGCAGGTCTTCTAGTTCTCCCAGTGTCTAAGAACTTTCACATAAAAACACACCCAGTAATCCAATTTTCCTTAACATAGAGGCATTGTAATTTCTTATGTTTAGAATTCTCCCATTTGGTATACCAATTAAATCTAATAAAATTGATCTTTAGAATGTACTTTAATCCATTCTAAGTGATCTCAAAACAAACAAAAATAATTCTGTGTTTTATGACATTTAAAACCTTTTGTTTTCAGCTCCTTGTAAGATCAGCGTTTGCTTTTCTTCTTCAAGGTCTGGCCTCTCTCGCGCCACCACGATTCCCAGAAGCTGGTCTTGCATGCCTTCCAGGGTGATCATGAAGTTTAATAATGTTACCTGAAGTAAAGAATATATTCTTAAAATACATCCAGTTCTAACCCTAAAAGAAAGGCTACCTATGGCAGTCGTATGCATGAAAGTGGAACTCCAGGAGGCTGGAAGTTATAATCAAAGACACAGGAGAGCATGACTGTTGGATTAAAAACCCACAAAAGTTTGTCACAGTTGGAATTGTAATACATCAAAGGATTTGTCTGGTGATCAATCTATTCTCATTTCAAAATGATCCAACTGAAAATTCCTAATGATGAAATCAATAAGAATCAAGTTTAAAGCAATCCTTCATATTGGCCGGACCAGCTAGTTTACATTTTAAGAATCCTAGTAGTGTCCAAATAAAGGAAATCTTACAAAGTGAGCGATGAGGAAAAGAATGCTGAGTCCTTGTCACGCGTGGAGTGCTTTAGAATATGATGATCAGCCACTACTGTGTACTAAGAAACTGGCACCTTCATGGTGTCCATCAGGAAGCTGTCTGCTGATGCTGGCTTCATCCAGTGACCTAACTGCTCCTACAAGCAGATCTCTCTTGGTCACTCACATCTTAAAATTCTCCCTCTTCTGTTCTTTCCCATAGATAGGTAAATGTGTTCCAGTCTCTCTTTTTAAAAAGCAAGGAACAGCCAAGCTGTCTGTTGCTCCCACGACTCTTCCAGCCAGGGAATAATGTCTTCATGCTCACAGCTACACTGATCAAAATCACTGTTTATCGATGCTTTCTGCCTCCACCCTGTTTCTTGCTCAGCCCTCTCCGATTTACTCCCTTCCTCCCTCTGTGGACCCCTCAATACCCTCAGCAATAAACCACAGAACTTCCTGGCTGAGGCACCACAGAATCCCAGCCAGCTTGAACTTCTTGAGCTTGGCTTGAACTCGGCTTCCACTGGAGCCCTTGCTATACTGACTCGCATCTGTCTGGCTTCCCCCGGCCAGGGTCTCCAGGAAAGGTCCACATCTGTGTCTCAAACTTTCCAAGCCAGTCCCTGCAGTCCCTTTTGTTTTAGCTACACGGAACTGACTGTGGAAGCCCACACACACTAACTAAAGGTTTGGCCTGCTTCCTCACCCCTCCCACGTCCTCAGTAGAACCATTCCTGCCCAGGTGCCGAGGTGCAGTCTGTTACCCAGGGCCTTCCTGTTCTTCTGAATCGTGGGGTCCCCACTCCTTAGAGCACACACATACCGGGGCAGCCCTGGTTTACTCACGTCTCTCCCAGACCAAAGTGAAAATAACTTTTTGTCCTCTCTGCTCTGTTGTCTGGCACAAAGCAATGGGTAAATGAAGTGCAGACCACAGGTGATGGGGTCAGGACACTGACTGTGAAACAGGAGGTCTACAGGAGTGCAGTGGAAGGGCTTCTAGCCCAGGCCAGGAAGCCAAGGAAAGGATGCCAGGGCTGATGCTCACAGGATGGCCAGTGGAGCCATAGGGAGGAGGGGGCAGTGGAGGCCTGGATCTTCCAGCCTTGGCTGCCCCGGAATCTCCTGGAGAGCTGAGAAACTGTGGTGTCCAGAGCCTGATTTAACTGGTCTGGAGTGGGGCAGGGAGGTGGGGACCGTAAAAGCTGTCAGGGGATCTGAGTGTGCAGCTGGGGCTGAGAATGATCGTTCCTGGGGAACAGCACAGGCAAAGGTGAAGGAGCAGAGCAAGCCAGTTAGAATCTGGGCAGTTCACAGACCCATCTCCAGAGCACAGGGGTGCACACAAGGCTATTCTTCATAGGCTGTGGATGAGTGAAGGAAACGTCATCTATCGATCACACATATCTGAGAATTCAACATCCATGTCATCAGAAATGCTGCCTCACTCTTGAAAACACTACAAAAATTTCAGCAATTACCATAAACCATCAGCAGCAACTCACTGCTACTCTAGGTCTCATCGTTTCCCTACCGGAAGGAGCTTTCTTCACAGGAAGTCCCTCCCTCACAGGAAGTCCCTTCCCAAGCCAGGGGACAGCTCCTTGCACTGTGCACCAGTGAGCACCTCGCCCTAAAGCTTCCCAGACACTCAACAGCACACTTTACCTGGACTGTAGGCACTGAAAATTACCATTTTGGTATACTGAGATCTTTCAAAAATTAGAACTTTTAAACAGAATCAGTAGAAAAGCAAACGAAAACACCCAAGGGGCAAACCACTGGCATGTGGCAGGCTATAACCAACCACAGGTACCACACGCACTCACCAAAAGGGTCTGTGCCTAGCACAGGGGCCACTCTCTTTGCGTGTTGTCCCTCCAAGGACTCCGCTGGCCTAGGAAGCGTGCTGTGAGGATCAGACTCAGCCCCACACCAGGCAGGACCCAGCCGAGCAGCTCAGGGATAGAGCAACCCTCTTCACCTCCGCCTGTGTCACATACAAACTACACCTCAGAGGCAGCCACCACTGAGGGCGGGCAACGCTTCCCCAGGAGTAGGAGATGTTTAAAAAAACAGAAGAGGTAGAGACGTTGTTTTTAAAAAAATCTCAGTGAGTTCTTCAGCACTGTAGGTGGTTTTGCCTAGTTTGTAAACTGCTGGCATAGCCAGGGCACAAAGGTTTTCTGTCCACACACTGAGAGCGGGCACGTCTGTCCCCACGTTCTGTCTGGGTTTTGGTTTCTGTCTTTCCATGCATGGTGACCCACTTCTGGCTCCTGGCCAGGAGATGCTGTGTTTTCTTGCCTTGCCATGTGAGAGAATCCTCCCTCTGAGATGACAGAGTAATCTTGTTTTTTGGTGAAAAAATTTCCTTTCTGGGGTCGGTAAGTATAGAACAGCATCCTGCAGTAGCCCTAGAAAGATGAATCCCTTCTCTCAGCCAGACCCGGGCACTGCTTGGGCGGGTGTAGACTGACTGAACTTCCCCTCATCTTCTCTAGGCAGGCCTCAGAGGCCACTGAGTATAGACTACGTGGACATAAAATTTAAATGAGATAATAAGCAGTTTTTGAAATTGAGCAATTTGGAAAACTCATTACGTATGATACAGTTCTCTACTGCTGTGGCATTTATTTAGGGAAAAATCATCATTTACACCTCACCTGGGGCCTCAGAGACTGAGTGCACAGGTGATGTGTGCTTCAATCCAAAAGCTGTCAGCACAGTGGCAGCAAGATGCGCGTGTTATAACTTTTTTCACTACATTCACACTGGAGAAGCCATTCATTCCTATTCTATTAATGTCATATCTTTTGAACTCAGGATTTTGCCAATGTAGCCATTTATTCATGGATAAACACTTAAAATCATAGGAATACAGTGTCATAATTTTTTCATTTAGACTCCAAAGGATTATAGCAGCATGACACCACCCCTGGGTGCTTTAGAAAGCAAAAGGAACATAAAAGACCCTAAAAAGTAGGATCAAGAGGAAGTATTCTAATTTGTAAATGAGACCAAGTAACTGCCTCACTCTGTTTTCTAATCCCTGTTCAATCAATCCCAGCAATTAAAAATAATGAAGCCATAGATACTGCAGGGATCACATGGATTTCAATACTGAATCAGAGATCAGTTTCTCTCCTCAGCACTTTACGACTTGGACCATCACCCGTTCTTACTGAACAAAGGATTGTTTCTGTTATGTGTGGTGTTCTGTTATTTATTTAATAAATTTTTTCCAAACACAGCCTTGGGACTTTGTCATTTCCTCTTATGCTTCATTCTTTTTCATTTATCTTTAAAGTCACACAATAATAATAACACTCACTACACTGAACCCTAGCTCTCCTCCTAGCATGTCGCAGCCTTCTCATCGCTCTTGGAGACGACCGTTAACGTCCCCACTTTACAGGTGAGGCAATCGGGCACAGAGAGGTAAAAGGCCTCAACCCTCCACCTGGTGAGCGGCCACACTGGAGTTCACATCGCTGCTGTTAGGGACACGGGAAGTCCCTCTTCTCAGGGATAGATGACAGACATTCTTTAGGTGTTCAGACACCAGACTGCATTTCATTACTTAAACACAGTGGTTGAGAATTTTCTGTTTTCAAATTCAGAGCGAGGGTCCTCATCTCCCCCCGGCTTCCTGGCATCCTGGATCTCCCAGTGTGTCTCAGCTTGAGCTCAGGCTCCCTGTAGCTCCCCTCACTTGTCCCTTTGCACCAGGCCCACTGCACACCCAGTGCTGTTTGTGTTCACAGAGTGCATTCACCTCGGAAGGAGTGGGTTACACAACCTGGTGCTCTGCCTCTCAACAGAGAGGCACCTGTGTTTGCTTCAATATTTCCCATGATGGAGAGCATTTAACTCACTGGTAAATTTTTCCTCTAATGTAACTTTCAAAGTCTCAGTCAGTACTTCCTGTAACCCAACCTTCACCCAGTTCACACACCCCATATTTACTGAGTACTGACCAGGGCTATGAATCGGGAATAAAACCCAGAAAAAAGATGTCGTCTTAAACCTGCAACTCAGCTGTGGATCAACATCTCAAGTCACCCACGTCAAGGACAAAAACTTTAAGCTAACTTTATTCTTCAAAGGAATTTTTAGTGTTTTGAAAGAACAGTGATTAAAAACAGTTCTTTTGAGTAATTCTATAAAAGCAGATAACACAACCAAAGTATGAGAAAGAATGAAGTTCCGTTGCTGAATTCCAGTAATTAGCATATTATCGTTTATTACAAAGAAAGAATGTGAATAAGTCATCTACTTCTAACAATGAAAATCTCAGAATGACATCAGTTGTAGAAATTAGATTCGGATGGTCTTTTTCCCAGCATACCGAAGGCCCCTTATTACTCACACGCACACAAAAGCAACCTTTGGAGATTATTGCAGCCCTGTCAGGAAATGCAAAGAGGGACCAAATCCAATTTTCTTAGGAAGGCCTGTTCCTCTCATGACTCGGGAGGCAAATATAATCAGTAATTGTAAAATCTGACGAGAAACATCCGAGTACCGACCTTGACTGACGTTTCAGGAAGGTAGTGAGGGTTCCTCAGCTTGGTGGTGATGTAGAAGCGGAAGTCGGGGGCGTACTCGATGACGGAGTCCCCAAGCCGGATGCACAGACTCCTGCCCTGCTTGAAGGTCTGCTTCAGGAGAAGAGGCTCCAAGATAGGGTCTAGTTCTTCTCCAGCATTCTCTAGCAACACTGCAGTAACATCGGAAAACAATCCATGTTACGCTCAGTATTGGCTACAAACCTGCACTCCCCTTCGTCCTTCTCAGCCTTCTGGGTTGCTTGTGTTCTAGGTATCTACAAAATTATTTTTGTCTTCTAAGTAGAGGGAATGATGCCATAAAAATACTGCATTCCTGAGGGAAGGGTTTAAGCGTCGAGGACCTAGTCCCCTGGCTGCTCCCACAGCCCTCAGCCAGCCGGGCCACAGCCCTGTGAGTAGACCCTACAGACCCTACAGACCCTGCCGACCCCATAGACCCCGGGACGGCAGTGCAGTCAGCTGCCACAGCAGGCAGAAAGCACCTCCAGGTGTGGTTACTACATCTTTAACTAATGCTTATTGCTTTAACTCATGCTTATTGCAAAACATCTAGAAAATACAGGAAAGTATAAAGAAGAAATTGGAAAACTATTTCTACTAAGATTTTCCTACTCTTTCTTTCTCTCTCTCTCTCCTTAAATATTTTCCTTAATTGATTCACACCAGTTATGCTTTGATAGAAAATGACAGAAAACTGTATAGGCATGATAATTGCTTGCAGAAGGTTTTTTCCTTTAAGCATTTTTGTTCATCCTTTCCCACACACAGTTGAGACTAAACAACCTATCAGACTTTGGACCCTAATTTCTTGCTTGACACGAATAGCATAAATGATGTCCCATTACTAACAACTCCAGTGAACGTATTAGTCTTCTCTCACTTTTTAACGAGTGATCTATTATTAGGAATTTGGGATTTTTCTGCTCTATGTAATAAATATGCAAAATCCCTGTCTTGAATATTTTCTTCTAATGTGCTCTAGAAGAGGAATCCTCGGATGAGAGGAGAGTGGCATCCTTAAGGCTCTTACCATCTCACCAGATAAAGTCCTGCATTATGGTGCTGGACGATGAAGTCTTGGATCGGGCCACTTTCTGGGGTGTTGTCTCGATGGGAAGAGGGCACCCAGGGCCCTGGGATGAGAGGTATTTGGATCGAGATAGCAGAGAAAGCACAGACATGTTCCGCACTTCCAAGCTTACTCGCGGCTGAACGAATTCCTAACATTGTGCTCTTATCAATTTCTGCCAGTGCTGACGTGTTGGCCCAAGGAGGTATGTCTGATGATTTTAAAACTCATTTTCATTTTCTGCTTGCATAAAAAGATTATTTTTCATGGAGAAATAATCTGAGTGCATTACAATGAATTAAATATGTTAATCTTCTATTGTTTAGGTTGCTTCATTTTCCACTATTATTAATAACGCTTTGGGGAACATCCTTTGGAACAAACCTTTGCATTCATTTCTGGTTCCTTATCAGACTGGAATCCTAGAGGGGGAACTAACGTTCAAGTGTTATGAGCATTTAAAAAGCCATTTATACTCCCAAACTATTTTCCCCAAAAGCTGTTTCATTTCAGAGTTGCAGTGGGCCTTGTTTCATTGTCTGTTTGTTTGGGGGATTTTTTGGTACCGGGGATCAAACTCGGGTCCTTGCACTTGGGCAGCAGGTGGCAAAACCACTGAGCTAAATCCCCAGCCCTGTTGTCTGTTTTAAGCCTAACTTTACATCATATCGCTGTACTTACAGATGCCGAACATCATGCTGACACTGGATCTTCTCATCAGGCTCACAACTTAAAAAACCATGGGCCATTATTTCCCTTGTTCTATGATGAATCCAGCACAAGGAGCTACGGTAAAGCCAGCTGAACAGCTAGTGAACAACCAAGCAAGGACATGGCAGGCAGGGCTGCTCCTCACTCACACTCTGAATGTCCCTGTGACACTATTAGCATTGTGACTTTTATAGTTTGATGGGTAAAAAATATTGTTAAAATTTGTACTTTGGGCAAAGTAGCTGTTGTTTGGCTAAGTATATTTTATCTCTTGGAAGTTACATTAATATACTTGCTGATTTTTCCTCTGCTGGGTATGTTATTTACAATTAGGTTTGGTTGTAGGTGTCAGAAATCCCAAAATAGTGGTCACACCAAAAAAAAGGAATTTGTGTCTCCTGTGAAGGGGATGCCTACCATGGTGCCTGGTACATGATAGTTGCAAAATAAATGTTTACTGGTTGAATGAATAAACAAACATGTGAATGAAAGAAACATTAAACACAGGTAGTTTTGCATTCTTGATTCATTATATACATATTCATTATATACATGGTAAGAAGAAAATAAAGTGCTATAAAGTAAGATAGGAAAACAAGCAAGGCTTGCTACTGACAGTTGCTTTTTTAAAGACTCAATGGAAAATCATTAAAAAGATCTATACAAATTGATTTATCATTAATACTTTTATGACTAATATCCAATGCAGACTTTATCCATTGGTATAGCTAATACTAATAATATTTCCTAGAATATTAGCTTTTAAACCTTTTTTTAAAGTAATAGAATACTCCCCCCAAAGATCTTGTCTTAAAATTTAAAAAAGACAAGAGAGACCTGGCTTTCATCAAAATGGAGGCAGGTGGGTGAAGCAAGCAGCAATCTCTCTCTACCTTCCTGACCCAAGCTGGCTGTGAGGGACGACAAATCCAGAGCCACTGTCCCCAAACAGCCAGCGTCTAAAGATAACTTCTGAAATGTGAGCGTCTTTAGCCTCTGATATTTTAGAACTTCAACAGTAACTGATTCTTTTACTTGATGGTGAAATAGAAAAATGATTATCCAATCTGCCACCAGTTTCTTTTTCTGTAAGAGATGACAACTTTTCACTTCTCTCTAGTGATTAACGTAAGGAGGCATGGCAAGTAAAGCACCAGGCACTTTAAAAGGAGTTCATTCCAAAATATATGTTAAATCAACCAAAAGGATGTCTTCACTGAATGACGCAGCAGAGGCCAGATGTCTCAGCTGAGCAGATTCACCAACATTCTCTAATACCTCGCTTACCTCGTCAGTAAGATAAAGTGGTTGGAGTTATGGTCGGTTTTCAAGGTTGTTTTTTTTTTTTACGTTTTCATGAAACTTAAAGTAAGAAATAGATTTTAAATCTTGACCCAGTAAACAATACACATATAAAACTTTAGCATTTTCATGAACTGGTGCGTATCCTTACTTTGTACTCTGTGAGCCTTAACACACTCTGTTCTTTCATATTGCATTTCAGTAGTAAAATAAAATTAGCTTTTCCCCACCACTGTGACCCATAATTTGAAAAACGCAAGAGAGATAACCTTTTTGCCTCTTCCTCTGTTATAACGATGGAATTTTGCCATCAAGATATGTGACCGAGACTGGAGAAGTCTCTGGAACAACGAGCCGATGGTAGATGGTCAGTGATCATCTAACTTACTATATCATGGAAATTATTTTAATATTTATGTAGAATGAAGGAATTTAATCGCTTAAAGTATGCAAGGTGCCCATTCCTTCGGGAGGTTTCCCCGGTTCTGCGAAATCTCACAGTGCCTCATCTGTGCCTATCATGCATGCATGGATAAACCATGCAACTGCTCGGCGGCAGCTGAAAGCCGGGGCTGGAGACCCAGCCCAGGGTGCTGTGCCTTGTGCTCAGCACACAGGGCCCTGGGTTCCCTTGCCCATACCACACAGCAACTTCGAAGAAGCCGTCAGGGGCTGCTCTAGGCCCCTGCATCTGACTCATTTCATCCTCACACGCTATGGGCAGAGCTCAGATAAGAAAACTGCTTCACTGAACCAAACTCTGAATGGCAGAGCCCTTCAACTCGCAGTGATCCTCCTGCCTCAGCCTCCGAGGACTGGGACTACAGGCGCATGCCATCATGCCCTGCCGTGTACTATATATTTTTTAAAAAGCTAGAAGAAAGGATTTTGAATGTTTTCACCATGAAGAAGTGATAAATGCTTGAGAAGATAAATGTGTTTATCCTGATTGGAACATTATACAACACATATACCTATCAAAACATCACATGGAATCCCAAATTATGTATAAATTTAGGTCAATTTAAAAGTTAACAGCTTAAGAGCATCAGTTGAATCAACAGGATATTGTCTGTGTGTCCATTACATAAGCACAAAATTGTATATGTAGATTTTTCGCTTCATGCTTACCTTAAGAGAATCTGAAATCATAATTATTTGATAACTCATTATTTTTTTTGATAACTCATTATTGATATGCAAACAAACGATTTCTATAGGAATACTCATATGTTTGCTCTGATTCTTCCATACTGTACAAGTTCCAGTAGCAAGTGCGACCTGTTGAACTTTTCCTGGAGCTAATTATGTTGAATTTTCATAATGTTTACCTTTATTTGGTCAAAATTTATTAGGTGACATAAATTTTAAAAGATGATTAATAATCCCGATGTACTCAAATCAGAAGCATCCTGGTTTTCGTTTTGACAATGTGACATCTTCATAAGACTGGATTCAAAATCCTAGTCATATTTCCACTTTTACACTGCTGGGCAGCTGAGCTCTGTGCTTGCAGCCTTGCCACCTTGTAGGAACAGTGGAGAGGAGGGGAATAGAGCTGGACTGGGGTTGTGCTGAGATGCTCCCGCAGGCTCAGGCCCCTCCCATGCAAGGCAGGCGTGGAGTGAGAGTTGAGGAACAGCAGGTAAATGAGAAGCACCGAAGATGCAGCAAGGCAGAGAAGAGCACACCTTCCGGGAGCTTTATAACCTCTGCAGCTCTCATCTGATGATCAATAAATAATGGCAGAGACTAGCCGTCCTCACTCCCCCCACGAGCAATGAGCCACAGAGTTTTGGTCTGTTGTGCCCTCCCTGACGATGTTTCCACAGCATGCACTAGGAATCCATGTACCTACCAGGAGTGCCAAACTGGATGCAGTTTTCCAGAGTCCTGATGTAATCGGGGTCACTCAGCTTGATGAGCTGAAGGCTATTGGCTTTTTCCATGTTCTTGATCCACTTGTTCGCCTGGCCTTGAGGGTCTATCATCAGAGGCCACCGTCTCGCGTTCCTGAAAGGGAGGGTAGAGATGACGCCGGTCTGGCCACCACTGTTTCCACGCTATCTAGTCACGCACACACCGCTTTGCTCAAGTTTATCCTTCACAGCAATCTTTCACTTTGTGACTTATTCTGAGAAATTATGTTCCGGTTGGGTCATTGGAACAACTGCAAAAACCATCCCATGAGATGCACGTGGTGTTCTTGTGCTGCTTTTGGAAAATTACACTCTCCTGGTAGTAAATTATGAAATACTTGCTGCTCTTACAAATTACATCTCAGTGACAATCATCAAATTGCCTGGGCTGGAAATCAAGCTCCAGTTCTTCACCAGGCCCTGCCACAATTAATCACGTGGCCTTGGGCCAGTGACTTCACTTCCTCAGCTTCTGCCTGCTGTGATTTGTGCAATAGGAAAAGAGAAAGGATTGGTCTCTCTCCCTCTCTCTCTCTCTCTCTCTCCCACCAAAGATACAGTGATCTAAAGAAAAGATGGAAGGCATAATTTCAAATCACCTGAACTTCAAAATAGTCATGGACACTTCAGTGTTAATGCAACAGTTGACCCAAGCTTTGTTTCAAACACTTGTGTGTTTAATGTGATCTGTGTAGCTCATTCCACATTTGCCTCGTGATTGTGAAATAGTCTCCGCATCCATTTTCCTACAAATGACTCAAACGCATCCTTCTTGATAACAGAGTCGTACTCCACTGTGTATAAACACTTCATTTTCTTTATCCATTTATCTGCCGATGGACATATAAGCCACTTCCGAGATTCAGCTGTTATACATTGTGCTACAATAAACTTGGCTTTGCACGCAATTAGATATCTCATGGTTTTTCTTATGTGAGAAACCCAAAGCATAAATAAATTAAGAGCAAACGGGAAGTCGAAGTAGACTAAGAGGTGGAGGGAAGGGAAGGAGAGGAGGGGAAGGGAATGTGGCAAGAATTAAGATGCGTTATGTACGCGAACCAACTGCGCATGGCGCACGTAATCATTACGTGCTGCGAGGGAGGATCGACTTGCAAAAATAAACAAGTGTTCTCTGAAGGTAAGGGCTTTGTACCACGGGAAAGTGTGACCATACTGCTGTATCCCCCTCAGCGCCCCCTCGTGATAAGGACAGGAGCGACCCCTCCTATGGGTGGGGAGTCACGGAGGAGTGAGCCAGAGTCTGTCCTCAGACTGGGCTGCAGCCGGAGCTTCCTGCCTCATGGGAAAGTTAATCAGTCTTAAGATCGCCATTCTTTTTCTTTCTCTTAGAGGCTTCACAAAACACAGCCACAATCCGGGCCGATTTTGTAAAGATATGGCTATGTTTTTCAGAAATAAGCAGAGAAAATTCACTCAAAACATCAAGAGGAGACAATAGAAAAATAGCTGAGGGGTGGGGGGAGAGCGAAAGGGGGGGAGGAGTCGGGAGAGAAAGAGAGAAGTAGAACTGGAACAGGATGACATTTTCAGTCCACTCTTACTATAATCTGAATTTAGGGTTTCATTGGGTAATTTGTCTCCCAAAACGGAAGTAATATTTTTAACACATCAGTTAGCCCTTGATACAAAATATGTACCTTAAATGCTAAAGCAGACAGCGTTGCTCTTCAATATCTGCATCATATAACACATCGGTCCACTCGGGCTGCCACCAACAAAATACTACTGATGGCAAGGCTTAAATGACAGATATTTTTTCACAGTTCTGAGCCTGAGATCCGGACTAAGGGTTGGTTTCTCCTTGGCCTGCAGATGGCCGGCTTCTCCCCAGGTCCCCATCTGCCTCCTCTCCTCAGAAGGTAACCAGTCCTGTCACAGCAGGGCTCTGCCCTTCAGACCTCACCCCACTTCAAACCCTCCTGTATGCGGTCACACTGTGGGACACGGCTTCCGTCTGAGTCTGGGTGGGTGCAATGCAATTCAGTCCATAACATTAATTCCATTTAGGGGAAAAAAGACCAAAAGATTAGTGCAGTACCTTAGATGCAAATATATGATGAAAAGAGAAGCAAAAAAATAAGGAATTTAGAAATAAAAATTATGAACATGTAAAAGTTTCCTTTGGTCATATTTCAGAAGTATTTTTAGGCTTGGAAGATTGTGAGTGTTAAAGCATTTATGCTTCCCTGAAGAACTTCTTTCTGCTGCTGCCACAGTTTTTAGCCACAATACCATGATCATGCTGGTTCTTTGTCCAAAATCCACCTCTTCCTGTCTTTTCATGTTCAAGTCCTACCCATGACTCAATGTCAGCTCAAAAGCCAGAGTCCACAAAGCCTTTCTTGATCTCGTTTCTCTCTGAACATCTTTAGTAATTCATTCAGATTACATTTATGGTACTTTCATAGAATACTATTCTATTAGGGCTGTTCTACCATTTTTTAAACTAGATCACCCAACTAAATTGTATATTTCTTTGCAGGAAGGGTCCATAATCATTCTTCCTTATTCTTTTCTCCTACATCAAATAAAGCTTATATTCAATAATCCACTGATTTTAGCAACAGCAAAAAGCACCTGGCAAGCACCACACAAATTAAATGAGTGAAAAATTTAAATTCTCTAAGAGATTACCCATGCATAGAAAATAGAGGAAAGAACTTCAGATGGTGGCCAAGGTAAGCTAAGCCCATTTTCGCCTACTCTCTACCGAGTACCTAAAAGCTCCGTGAAAAACACAAAAAGCAACTACTTGTGGATTCTAGGAATAATAGGTGAATGGGAGGAAAGTTAGAGCTGAGGAGTGACCAGTAAGGAAGTGTGGATTCCCTGTCATCCTTTCCTTCTTTTTATCTTTTGGCCTGATGAAGGGACTGTGCAGCAGACACAGGGAGCAAAAATTCAACCTGGAGAAATGAGAAAGTGACCATCAGTGAACCAGAGAGCATGGGGGAATCTATGTGCTTTTTCTTTTTCTTTTTTCTCCTCTGTATCTGCCCAAGGTTACCCAAGTCCCAAAAACAAATCTCAGAGAATTAGCAAGGCAGGATTCTGTTTACAGAACGTGAGGGGACTCCAAGTGTTTTTTTTTCCCTTTCCTTTTGCCACTTCGGCCCAAGTGTTGGCATGGAATTGTGCAACTGTATGGGCAGATAAAACTCTGAGAGAACTCCATCTTTCTGGCCAGAAAAAAGGAAAAGGGGCTCTTGGGATATGGAAAGTGCAGGGAAATCTTAGAGAAGAAAGACCTGAAGCTGGGATGCGACTGACTCACTCTGGGATTCAGATCCCAGTCCTGGGGTCACCACCCCAGCTGTGCATGCATGGGACCCAAATGAAGAAATGCAGCGGAGGCTTGGAACCAAGACATAAATCCAAGTTCCAGACTCAACTCTGAGTAATGCGTACTGAGGAGCAGGCCCAAAATCTCATCAAAGGCTTTCAAATCTGAACTGACACTGGAAAACATCATCCACTGGAGGAAAGTCAGAAATTGTGGTCTAAATTTAATCAAGTTCTTTGACTGATAAAAATACTCTTACCCAGAGGATTTAAACAGAATCCAGAGTTTCACACTCAGAAGTCCTACAATGTAATAAAAAATTATGTGACACACAAAGAACAAGAATTCTATGTCCAGGATAGAAAAATATCTTTCAAGAATAAAGAAAAAAAGGAGATTCTCAGAATAAGAAAAGTAAGAAAGTTTTTGCCAGAAGATCTGCCCTACCCAAATGCTAAAGTTCCTGAGACTGAAGCAAAGTGATACAAAAGGAAATTTGCAAGTTCAGAAATAAAGGAGAGCAATGAAATGATAAGCATTGTGGCAAATGTAATAATGTCCCTGCTACTTAAATTATGCATAAGTGTCAAGAATAATATTGTGAGGAGGAGGAGGAAGGCCAGTTAAGCTGTATTAGCCAGACCAACAGAGCCAGCAGGGCTTCTGACACATACTTATTATGACAAACTGGTCCGTGTAAATCTGGAGACTGAGAAGTCACAATCTGCTCTCTGGAAGCCGCAGACCCAGGACAGCTGCTGGTGTAATTCAGTCCACATGTGAAAGCCTGAGAACTGGGCGAGCCAGTGGCGTAAATCCCAGGTGAGGGCTGAGGTGAGGTGCGATGTCCCGGCTCAACCAGGCAGGAAGCAAAAAGGATGACTCTTTCCTTCTTCTAACTTTTGTTCTCTTCTGGCTCCCAATGAACTGAATGATACTAACTCATATTGGGGAGGGCAATTTACTCACTGATCGTTAATTCCATGCTAGTCTCATGCAGAAACATCTCCACAAGCGCACCTTGAAATCACGCTTAACCTGGTGCCCCAGGGCCAGGTGAACTGACACATAACATTAAGCATTAGATGTGGAGATGTAATAGGTCACTACTATGCCATGATCAGGGGATGCATCAGCTTTCTGTTGCTGTGACAAGTACCAGACACACTCAATTTAAATGAAGAGAGGGTCATTTTGGCTCGTGGCTCCAGAGGGTTCAGTCCCTGGTCAGCTGGCTCCAAGGCAGGAATGTCATGGTGCAGGGCTTGGCAGAGGAAAGCTGCTCACCTCATAGCAGCCCAGAAGTAGACTGGAAAGAGCCAGAGAAGAAGGGGCCAGGGACCAGAGATAGCCCCAGGTCTCCTGTAACTCACCCAGACACACCCAGAAGTGCACTTTACTAATCTCCTAGCTTTCTCTCAAGCCAATAACATTGGCAATCGAGATGACCCCTCCCAGTGAGGATAAACGGACCTATGTGTATTTTAATTGAAATATTAACTTTAAGTACATTGTGAAATTTTTATTAAAAATTCAAAGTATTATGGAAACTCCAGTATATAAACAAAAAGGGAATATTAAAAACCATAATTACTTAATAAAAAAAATGGGAAATGAGAAAGTAATAAAAAATCAGATGTAAAAGCAAAAATAAAACAATGAAAAGCTAGATTTAAATTCAGCTGTACCACTGTGTACATCAACAGCAACAGTCTAACTACACTGAAGGAGAGAGGTTTCCAGATTCCATAAAGGTACAGGATCTACTTGTATGCTGTCCAGAGGGTATCCACTTTCAACATAACAGTACAGCTACGTTAAAAGTGAAGTAATGATATAAAAATACCATGCAAATACTCATCAAAAGAAATCTGGAAGGGTTATAACAGTATCCAAAAAAGTAAACTTCAGAATAGGAAAAATTATCAGGGATAAAGAGGGATATTATGCAATAATAAAGAGTCAATTCACCAAAAAGACATAATCGACAACAGAGCTCTGGGATAAATGAAGAGAAAACTAATGGAGCTGAAGAGACAACAAATAGATAGAAAACAAGCACAGATGTCAAAGACATGAACCACATCAGCATGTATGTGACTCAACCTAAATAACATCAGGGAGCCCTTTACCCAGTAATACTAGAATACGTATTTCTTCCAACTGCACATGGAATATTCACAAGTGTAGACCATATTTATGCCATAAAATAAACTTTAAAAAATTTAAAACAATTGGAATTACACAATGTATGTTGTCTGGAGAAAATGAAAGATAATATAAGTTAAAACAACAACAGAAAGATAGCTTAGAGATCTGCAAATATTTGGAAATTAAACAATGCATTCTAAATGACCCATGAATCAAAGAAGAGGAAGTCTCCCTGAAAATTAGAGAATATTTAAAAAGCAATGAAAAATAAGTAAAAACATACCGGGGCTGGGGTGTAGCTCAGTGGTAGAGTGCTTGCCTAGAATCCATGAGGCCCTGGGTTCCATTCCCAGAACCACAAATAAAACATCAAAATGTGTGCTATTAACTAAGGTAATATTTAACGAGAAATTTATAACACTATCTGAATAGATTAGAAAAGAAAAATATAAAGTCAGTAACTTAAGCCCCCACCTTAGGAAACCAGAAAAAAGAAAAGCAGTTTATGCTTAGACAAAGAAGAATTAAAGAAATAATAAATATTAGTGCAGAGATCAATGAAATTTAGAGAAAAAGAATGGAGAAAAACAATGAAACCAAATACTTGTTCCTAGATTGGATTAACAAAATTTATCCCACTCTAGCAGACTTATATTCCAAGAAAAAGAAATAAGACACAAATACAAAAATCAGAAAGGACAGATGAGATTATCATTACAGACCCTATAGGCAGGAAAAGAATGGCAAGGGAATACCACAAACAATTCTGTACCCAGGAATTTGATAACTTGATGAAAATGACCAATTTCTTGAAAGACAGAAACTACTGAAACTCATTAAGAAGAAACAGATAAGCTGAACAGATCAACTGTTATTTTAATCACTGACCTCATAGATCAAACTTTTCAACCAAGAAAATTCTAGGAAAATAATTTCTTGGGTCATGCCTATCAAACATTTACAGAAGGAATGATTTTAATTTTATATAATCTCCTCCAGAAAATGGAAGTCTTCAGAATTCCTATTATTAGACCAGCATTACCCTGATACCACAAGAGACATTACAATAATGAGAACACAAACCATGGTACCTCATGAATGTAAATGTAGAAATCATCAATAAAACATTACTAAATTGAATGAAAAACCAAGTTTATTTTATTCTGGGAATGCAAGCCTGGTTTAACACTCAAAATCAATTAGTATAATTCACTATATTCACAGACTAAACATAAAAATCTATAAAATCATTTCAATTGATCTACTGATGTAAAAAAATGAAGACACAGAGAAAGCATTTGACAACAGTTACCATCCATTATGCTAAAAGCCCTCAGCAAATTAGATAGAAGGAAATTTCTTTCACCTGATAAAAAGAATGCACAGCTGCAGCAAGTCCCTGCCAGCTGCATGATGGTGACAGACTGCCAGTGGTGTGCCTAGCGTGCAGGCAACGGTGTCCGCTTTAATCAGCCCTGTTCTGCATTAGCTGTCACGCAATAAACCCAGGGAAAGACAGGAAGAAAGACAGTGAGACTGTCACTATTTGTAGACAGAATGATCGTCTATATGGAGTATCCCAGTGAATCTACGCAAAGGGTCGAGGGAGTTTTAAAAGGCTGCAAAGTACAAAGTCAGTATGCAAAAATCTTTTTAACAAAACAGGAAGACATTTCTAACTAATCATGCCTAACACTAGTAAAAAAAAAATAGTACCATTTACAATAGCATGCAAAGTTTTTTTTTTAATTACTATTTATAAATGTAGCAGCAAAACACCAATGAAAGAAATGAAAGACCTAAAGAAATGGCAAAATGTACCATGTTCATGAATTAGAAGAGATATTAAGTTGTCAAATCTTCCCAAATTGATCTATAGTATCAATGTGGTCCCAATCAAAATTCGAGGAGGATCTTCTGTAGATATTTAAAAACTGATTCCAAAATTTATGTTAAGAGGTAACAACTAGACAAAGTAATTTTTGAAAAGAATAAAGCTATAAAACATACTACCCAACTTCAAGACTTCATTAGAAAGCTTCAAAAATCCAGGTAATATACTACAGTACTTACATCAAAACAGACATAAAGAATAAAAAATTCCAGCAACAGACCCACATGGATACGGACAACTGATTTTAAAGGCAAAGGCAATTTGACAGAAAAAAGGATAATGTTTACAACACACTGTGCTAGCAAAACTGGAAAAACACTCATCCCCCATCCGTGTGTGTGTGTGTGTGTGTGTGTGTGTGTGTGACAATACAGATGTTGCTCTATACCCAGGTAACAATCACATCAGCCCTCTTTCTGACTCTCGTGTTTCCTCTCTCTCTCTCTCTCTCTTTCCTTTATGTTACTGGGATTACCCAGGGCCTTCACACTGAGCTACACCCCCAGCATTCCCAGCCCTTTTTATTTATTTATTTTAAATTTTGAGACAGCCTCTCCAGAAATTGCTCGGGCTAGGCTTGAACTTTTAATCCTCCTGCCTCAGCCTCCTCAGTGGTATTACAGGCATGTGTTACCACACCCAGCTATCAAGCTTATTTTCACCAAACTTATTTTCTCAGTGTAACAAATTTTTTTGGTTTTCTGAGACAGGGTCTCGCTTTGTACTTTAGGCTGGCTTTGAACTCACAGCGATTCTCCTGCCTCAGCTGGGATTACAGGTGTGCGCCACCACGCCCAGCAATGTAACAGTTTTTTGATGCAAAGACAAGACAATGTTTGACTTCAGCTTATAATATTTGTTTTTTAAAAACTAGGTTTCCATAAAATAACATATTAGATTAATAAAATTCCAAAGGAGATATCCAAAAGACAACACTAATTTTTAGAACAATATACAACAACAATCATTGTGGAAAGCTATAAGTAACAAGTACTCTTTTAAATAACTTCACTCTTTAAGTGAAAATAAATTCTGAACTCACAATGAACAAGCTCTCTATTTGCTGGCTCACTACTTCTCCATTATTACTTCTCATTATTTTTGACAAGAAAACCCTTTTTCTCCATACAATCTTTTTTCTTTCATCAAACACAAATACTTGAATCCACAAAAGCTTTAAAATCAGTGGCTCCCAAATGGAAACTAAATTCCACAGGACTCGGTGTTCCTGCTTCTTACAGTCTTTATCATCTTGTAATAGTCCAGAGAGGATTGTTAGGTGGCACTCTCAGGGGTTCTGAAAAGTGTAGACTTCTACAGCGACAATACCGGATCATAGCAGAGATCTACACAGAAGGGCAGAGAATTTGAATTCACACCACTAGTGCCCTTCAGAGAGTTTTGCTGTTTTCTTCTTTACACCCACACAAATACAAAAAAGCAGGCAAGAGAAGGTGGGTGTTGCCCTCCAACATTATAGCTACGGACATAAAACTAACATGCCTCTCTCCTGTGAAATGAAAACTTTTCTTTAAAAGCAGGGTTATATCAGGTAGAGGTCTGATCCACTTACCAAGCATCCTAATTTTTACCAGAGAAATGTTCAGATACAATCCAACTACATTTAATGTTTTACAAACACTTCAATTCTAATTAACCAATGACTTTTTGGTGTCAGTGGCCCCAAAAGTTAATTATGTTTTGACTTGCCCAGATATTATAGATTCTCCCAGCTTTCCTACTTAGTCAATGCTCTACTCAGCTAAGGAAATCTGCAAAGAGTCCTGAGTCCCAGCTCAGGTCCTAGGTGAGCACTGGGTCTTGGGTCCTCTCCTTATCAGGTAGGGGGCACTGGGGAATGAGGACTGGAAGAGACTTACCAGATACTTCCACATGATCCCTCTCGACCTACTCCAACCTTTCAGTACAAGATGACCAAAACACAATGACTAAAGCAGCTGTCACAGTCTACATCTAGATGTCCGCCAGAGCCTCATGCACTCCTAGGTGGGACTTCCAGGAGGTGACTGGACCAAGGGTATGTGATTTTGGATTAGTTCACTGATGTTTTATAGCTGGGAGTGATGTTTTTTGTTTTTGTTTTTTTTTTCAGCAAAACAGCTCAGATTTATTGACTCCAATCATTCTCAGCCAAGATTTCAAGCGGGGAGTGATGTTGGGAGGTAAAGCCTGGTAGGAAGAGGTGGGTCACTGTGGGCATGGCCTGGAGATTATATAAATAGCCCTCCTCTTCCCTTGATCACACTCTCACTCCTGCCTGCCATGCCATGAGCTGTTTCTCCTCTGCAATGACCCTCTTCCATGCGACCCTGCTTGGAGCCAGCCTACTATGGACTAAACCTCTACATACTGTGAGCTACAATAAACCTGTCCTCCTTTAACTTGTAGGCATTGGGTATTTTGTCCCAGCAATGAAAAAGTAACTAATATAGAAGCCAAGAATGAATAATACTAGTATTTTCTTCTTAGTAAAGTATTTAAACATTTTTATAAACAAATAGCAAAGATGGAGAGTCTATGATTCATTAACACTGTTTGTTACCTCCCTTATTCCCCAAATATGTGCGTGATGTCTTCAGTAATAATCATGAAATGACTTGAATTTTGAAATTTTTTAAATTGGAATGATAGTCATCAACAATTTTATTATTATAAAATGTACCTAGACCCCAAAGAGAAGGTACATTTATTTGCTAGCACATAAGGTGTCATCTGTCCTCAGATGGGCATAGTGGCCACAGACACCTGCTTGGGGCAGTAAGGCATGGAAATTGTGAGTCCCCACCATGCAGGGGTAACATCGCTCTGCAGGACGCAACCAGCTAGGCTCACAAGGGCTTGGGAAGAGCTTCTTTCCTCAGAGGAAAACACCAGCAGCAACAACAAAAACAGTTTAAACAAATTGTTATTCTTCACACTCAAGTTGATTGGTCCACAAAGTGAAAAGAAAAACTAGCGTTCTAAAATTTCAGAAATTTCCCATATCTGTCAGTCTCAAAGGAACACTAACAGGAAACATGAAGCAGACTCATCAAGCAATTCAACGATGAACTAGCTCCTACCACAGAAGTAAGGCCTTGCTAGCGCACTATTTAACATTCATTTACAATCTCCAATTTCTCTGGATTAATTTATATTATAATATCAGAGGGCCTAGTACTTCAGTTTAGTCTCCCAAAGAAAACCCTTTTAATGTTTTGTCTAAAATAATTCAAGATTAGTTCCTGAAAAAAGAACTATGTGGCATAGTTTTTCTTTTCTGTCTTAGTTACAAGAAAGCTTTGAACACCATCAGGGCCAAACTAGGGAAATCTATGAGTAAGTGATTCCTTTAACTTTCCGCTAGGTGGTCTCATCGAATTTTTTCCTGTTTCACATTTTAATCAAATCGCACAATACCTCAAATCCTTGTAGAACAATTCAGCAAATAAATGCTAAAGAAATTCACATATCAGGATAATATATTGAGCAGTAATAAGAGAAATGTGTTCACCAGTTTTAATTTATGGCATACTTTTCATAAATACTAAACACAAAAGATTATGAGTAGCCATTGTGTGTAGTTTACGATTTGACTTCTACTCCTTAACTGCTCTTACTTTAAACTGAGCACCATCAGTTACTCTGTCAGTAGTAAACTAACAACTAAGCAAAACACCTGTGTGACACAGAACTCAGTATTCACTGGAGACAACAGAAATACTTGTGCTGTTTCCAACGGGCCTGGAACTTGGAAATAACACAAGTGGTGACTGTCACACACCCAGTCTCCAGGATGTGTGATTCGGAGGAGGAGGTAGGGCTGGACAGGCACCAGGGCTATGCCCACCCGGTCTCCGCGGGATTCACCTTCTCCCCAGGAGAGTCAAGGAAGGGAAACATTCTGGAGAGTTAAAGTGGTCCCCACCAGGGAGGGGACAGATTCGGAATGATGCAATCACTGCCGCCAGCCCTCTGCCACACATTCCCTTCACCAATAACAACAAAACCCCACATTTTCTGGGAGTGAAAATTTAGACTTCATGTGTTTATGGCAACATTTTTCTCTATTTTCTAAAAATCAGTTAAAAATTAAGCAAAAGCCATTTCATTTTGTTTGCTTACCACGGTCTCCAATATTCAACTATTTTAATATCGATAAAAGGATGCAGATATTGATATTTAATTTAGCTAGCTATTTTTTTTCAATACAGTAACATTTACCACCTAGAATGATGGGAAAGCTTGCAGATGCATAGATCCACTGATCAGTTATAGCGATGCCGGGTGAGCAGGGTTTGCCTTACATGATGATGATCCCGTTGTCGATGGAGAACGAGTCAGAGGGGAGCCCGGCAATGTTCCAAGTGCGGATGGTCACGGTGTCGCCCAACGTGCTCATCAGGGAGTATTCGTCAGAGCAGGGTATGTCTCGTTCTTTGCACAACTTTGTCCACTCCTTGGTTTGGTTCTTTAAAACATTCAAAGAAACAGACAGCAATGAACAGGAGGTCACAAAAGGAAAACTCTGTAAACTCAGCAGCACTTGGTTCACTGAGAAAAAACAAACCATCATGAAGCTCTACCTCAAAATGACTTGTGCAGCAGGTTTTCTTCACGTAATATTATAGCTGAGAAGGTCAGCTATGTACTCAAATGAACAATATTCTCCTGAGATAAAGTCTAGATTGATCACATAGTCAAATCAGCATTGTGTATCTGAAAAAATAACTCAATTATTATTCTAAAGCTTCATCTTACAAAGTGGATGGAAACCACTGTGTTTTTCTACATAGCTTCTTTAAGTTACAAACATCCGGCAGAAATTGCTACCATAGTTTGATATAGAAGTAGAGCCATCTTGAACAGTGGAGGATGCAGAAAGCACTTATTTCTGTATAAATACCACATCTTCTTTACCTGTCCTCTGTTGATGGACACAGAGAGCCTGTGGGATTTTGTGTGGGGACTGGCATGGCCACTGCAGTTGAAGAACTATGGGCCTAGCTAACTTGAGAGAACTGGAGTTTTCCAGTGTGTACTTTATGGAAAGTACTGGAAACTCTAGAAATGGGCTGAGTAATAACTGACCACTACTAAGACTGAAGCCTGGGGAGCGGGTCCAGCTGTCCAAGGACTTGGGAGCCTTTCTGGTTGGAGGAGGCTAATGTGTGGTGAGGCCTCTACCTTGGGCTGGGTTTCCTGGCAGTGGACTGAGAAGTGGAGGCCCAGGAAGCAGGAGATGCCAGGCCAGGGCAGAGGCCAGCAGGACATCCCACTGAGAAGTGAATGGGATGCACTGAGGGAGGCAAAACATCCACTCCCACAACCTGGGATAGAGAGAGAGAAAGTGGGGAGATGACAGAGCAGGACTCGAGAGAGAATTCACAGGCATCAGAGACTCAGAGAAAAGCGAAGGCCCAGGTGGAGACAGGGAGGTAGGGGAATAAGACCCCTTCCGGCCTCTGGAGACAAGGGGAGGCGGAATGAGGAGTTAGGCCGAAGATGGGGAGCCCCCGGGAGGACCTCTGAGCTTTGGCTGTGTCTTGTGACCGCTGCATGGTGGCTTTGCCTCTGTCAGGAATCTCTAAGGTCTCCGTTCTCGAGCTCAAGGCCTCCTGGAAGCATTTAGGGGATGCTCTGACTGGCAGCCCCATTCTGCCAGCAGGGTGCAGCCCCTCGGAGGGAATCTGTCACAGGGGAGGAGGGGAGCAAGGGGAGGGTGCTGGGGTGCTAAGCGGGACCAGGAGACATCCAGGGACAGCCCTGAGCCAGCAGAGGAGGCAAAGCGGCAGCTGCTCTTCCCACTGCTCAAGTCCACGGGAGGAGACAGGAGAGGGCTGAGGAGAGATCCGATCCGGGAGACTGCAGACTTGTTCTGCTTCGCAGTTAACCAGCTGGGTGGCCCTGAGCAAACCTATTAAACTTTAGAAGCCTTCGTTCCTGAAGTTGTCAAGGAAATGAATCCATCAGCGAATAAACACTTCTACATTTAGATGCTAAGCACTGAGTAGGGACACTGATTCCACATCCCTGTCCCTGGGCAGGTTGTGAAGGCCTCGGGTCAGGGGTCACCAGACTTGAAGGACACAACCACTGTCTATGTGAGGATTCTAAACTAGTTTGGTCAAAAAACCAAAAAAAGAACAAAAAGCCAAAACAGAGGCACCAAGAATCTACGCTCCTTGGGGAAAGTCCTGAAATTAAGTCAAATTCAACCAACACCAGGTACAGGCAAATCATGGCAAAGCCTGTCAAGGTGAGTTTGCATTGTTTCCTCAGCTTGCTTGATGCCAGACGGTATTGCCAAATACACCCAATTCCTCTTTCTTCCTTTTCTCCTCCTCGTCTTCCTCCTCTCTTCCCCTCTCCCTCCTTCTCCTCTGCCCCCTCTGCCTTCTCCCTCCTCAGGGAGGAGTTCAGTGTTTCCAGTTCAGTGTTTCCTCCCAGAGCTGCAGAGCGGGCTGGGTCTGTGGGGAGAGAGCAACAGCAGCAGGAAGATGGGGACAACTTCTGGGGTGAAGGGCAGGGCCCAAGAGCCAGAATCCACACAAGGGTGGGATGCTCAGTGAGGATTTCTCAGAATCCACTTCACAGAGTCTCCAGCAGCTGCGCATCTCCCTCCCTGCACAGTCAGCTGAGGTGCTCCTGAAATATCTTACTATCCAGGCTCATGGAGCAGCCAACAAAGCTCCACACGCACTCCCAGTGCCTTTGCATTTGTTCAGAAACCGAAGTGTATTCCTAGGGTCTCTGCTTTCACACTGCATTTCACACTATATCTTTTTTTGTTTCTAAAACGCCAGAGTTCAGAAGACTATTTCACACAGCATCTTCCAGCAGCCACCGAGCTAACGGATGGGATAACTAAAACACACAACCAGGAACCCTTAAATATATTCTGCTGCTCTTGTACTTACCAGGAAAACCCAACCAACCAACCTAACCGGAAGGCCTGAAGCTCTTGCTGACCGTGGTGAGAGGAGCCCCGGCAGCCTGTGGACCCCTCACCTGTCTGTAGTTGGATGTGAAGGCGCCCAGATAGGCCACCACCCCCGAGGAGATGAGGATGTCACCAGTCAGGTTGACGTAGAGCTGCCCCAGCTCCAGGGCGGAGTGGCTCCACCGGGTCTTCTCTCCGCCCAGGCCTCCGATCAGCTGCTCCGCACGCTCCAGCTTCTTGCTGCACAAGTCAACCTCAAAAACAAGAGTCAGCTGCGTCAACCCACGGGCAGCACAAGCCCCACATTCTGCAAGAACTCACCTTCAGAGATACTTACAAATGTGTGCCTGGAATTTCTTCTGTTTTTTGAAATTTGTGGAGCTCAGTTTCAACGTAAAGTTATTGCAAGATGCCTTTAACTCACTTAAGATACCATTATACATTACTGTACTATTTCCTCCTCTGTATTAGTATACCAGATAATCATTTGGCATTAGGTGTTTTTGATTACAAATCAGCTAATCTGTTTTTACTCCAAAAATAAGTCAGCAAGGAAAAATAGAAATCTAACTTTTAATATTTTAAAGTATTTTCTGTATAGTTTCCCTGAACACACATGAGCATTCTAATTGTGACCAGCGCTATGGCTCTGTTTCTACTAATGCGTGTGGAAAACTAGTTGTAGACTAATAATAGGATGCATCCTACATCAATCTGTGACCTTGCACATGGACTTTACAGTTGTACATGAATTTTATAGAAAATAATGATAATCAAGTCATTTAGACTGGATTATTTATTTCATTAAAAAAGTATAAAGAAACAAAGGAAGTTTAAGTATTCTTTAGGGATTAAACTTGAGCTCAACTAATTTATTTACATTTTCTGTTAATTGAATTTTTCAGAGGGGTGCACGTTATTTTGAAGTAGTATACATTTGCAATCACTGTATAGGTTCTGATTTTTCAGTGTTGATTGCATAGGTTTTATGATTGTGATAAACTGATTTTCTTGACATTTCCATATGGAAATAACTGAAGTAGACTAGAATGTAGTACAACTGTCATTTTGAGAACACATTTCTGTACCTAGAGCTCTTTAAATCCTTTTTATTGGGCAAAACCCTTCAATTTGAGAGAACAAATTTCCCATACCCACATTGAGAAAATGATTATTGAGATTTCATATAGAATAAGAGAAATGGATGTAAAGTATATTAGTATTTACAAGTTAAATCTATTACAGTTAGCTGAATATTTTAGCAAGAAGGGGAACTTTGTTTCAGTCTTTGTTTATGATTTCTAGGGTTTCCTGTATTTAGTGTTAACTTGGAGGGAAAAAGTTTAAAGGTAAGCTTGATAAATACTGTTTATGAGCAGAAACCAGTAGCAGTTTCTGATCATTTTCATGCTCATTTATTTGTTTCTTTTTGACCCAGATTAGACACTTAGCTGGAATTTTTTAAAAATTAAAAGAAAAATGTAACTTTATCTCACTATGATATGGGAAAGCCCATGGTATTTTATAATTTTTCAAAGTTAGATTATGTACTTTAATATAACTCATGAAATCCATCATGTATATTTATCATAAAATACAGAGAATAACTCTAAGGAAATGGCCTATAGTACAAAACTCTGAAAGGTAAGTAATAAAAAACATGGTCCTGCAAATAGAGATCTTTTCCCTCCACTGAAAATCATCAGAGTGTAGCTCAGTGGTACAGCACTTGCCTAGCATCCCCGAGGCCCTGGTTTGATGCTCAGTATTGCTGACAAAAATCTAGATGCACTGTATTTCAAATATTTTATTTTTAATTTCTTTATTATAATTAGCCCTTGTTTGCACTACACCATGATTTCATTCATCATGAGGAGCTGGTACATGTGCATAACACATCTTAATTCTTTCTACATTCCCTTCCCCTCTCTCCCTCCCTGTCCTCCATCTCCTGCCTACAGCTGTGATTGGTTTTGATGATGATTTTAAAGGTTAAATGTTTAAAGTTTTAATGATTCATGTTTGTACAATGCAGTCTTCAAGCTGTTAAATGGTGTTAACCTACTCAGATACTTGCAATTAAGCTTAAATGAGTACATCAAGCAATACAGAGAAGTATATTTTGTGCACAAAACCATCAGCCAAACCTGCTCATATGTAATTAAGCAATGTGATAAGATGGGGGTGGCACTCAAAATATTCTGGTTGGATACCTGAATTACTTTGATTTAATTTTTAGGTGACTTAGCATCATTTTTCTTAAAAGAAGACAAATAACATTTATCTTGTGGTTCAGAATACAAATAATTTACATGGAATGGGAAATTCAATAATCAATAAAAGTAGAGATATTTAGTTTATTTATGGAGTAAGAATTTGTCTTATGCTTTTTCCTAATACTATTCAAATTTATGTTAAATAAATGCTTTTAGGTTGTTATAAAATGTCAGTTTATATAAAGATAGGTTTGAGAAAAGCAAAAGGCATATGATGAGTAATATCTTTGATACTTCCAATTTTAAACCTTTTCTATTTAAACTTCTCCCTTCAAATGTATATTTTGCCTTCCTAGTTATTTGCCCTCTTCCATTTATTTTTTCAGTAATGCTTACAGTTAGCTGAATTAGGCCTTGACTATGGAAAGTGGTCATTTGAAATTACTAAGCAAATGTATCTTAGCTGAAACTTTTCCTCCAAAAGCTGATAACTGATATAAACACACGTGTGTGTTCACTTCATAATCTTCAACATTTTATTATAAACAAATCAAAATCTTCCAACATTTTAGTATAAACAAAGTTATAAAAATTTAAACATATAAATAATTGAAAAATGTTTATGATGAGCAACTGTATCCCCATCTTTTGGTTATATTATTGAGACTAAAGCAGGTCACTCAGCAATCACGCCCAGTAATGGACTAGGACAATGTCTCCTACTTGTCCTTTAGAAACAGGCACCCTGGTTCTGTGGAGAGGGGTCTCAGACTTAATGTCTAGAGGCTGAGCTGACCGCGCACAAGATACTGAGCCTTTAGTTTCTTCAGCAGGGCCCACAGGGCTGCCTCCCTCAGAAGACTGTCCTGAGAATGAAGAGCAGCATCTGGCGTTAGAGCAGTGCTTCTAACAGTAACTCTGAGGAGTTTGAAATTGTGTTATCATTGTCAGTTTTCAAATAAGGAAATCAGTTCAAAGATAAAAAAGAGTATTGCCTTACATCAGCACTCATAAATGTTTACAGCTAAGAAATATTTTGATGCTTGTTTTCCAGAACATAATCAGGCATTAGCAGTTCACCTGTATACATGGCATGACCAAGAGTCAGAGCAATGGAGGCGAACCTATGGCAGGCGTGCCGCAGTGGGCTGTTTGTTATCACTGAACACTCTAAGAGGTTCGCTATCACTGAACACTCTAAGAGGTTCGCCATCACTGAGTTAGAGCGATGATCTTAGTCTTAACATTTCTGGTAGACATCATGTGACTCCGGGTATTGAGTTCTAATCTCAGCTCTGCTGGTAACTGTTGTACAACCTGTGTCAACCAGGGCTTCAGTGCCCCATTTCCTTAACTGTAAGATGCAGAGATTTACATACTCCAACAAAAGCAAAGACTACATTTTCTTTTTTAATGTAAAGGAGTAGGAAGTAAGCATTTTGAGTTTTGTGATCCAAACACAAGGCAAAACTGAGAATATTATATATCAAATGTAGGTACTTATATAGCTACTTAAAATGTCGACACTCTGTTTGCTCCTAGAACACGACATCCCACACACTTGGGGGGACATGACCGCCTCTCCAGCCCTCACGGGTCTGCACACATTTGGTCTCCCTTGGCACATACCTGGTTTTCCAAGTCAGCCTTCTTCTGCTTGTTCAACTCGAGTGTGTCCTGCAGCCTGGCCAGCTTGTCCTGAACTGCCTGCAGGGCCGCCTGCTTCTTCCAGAGCCCATCCATGGCCACCTTCAGCTCCCCCTCAGCAGCAGCCAGTTTGATCTTTTTGGGAGCTACTATTTTTGCCACTCTGCAAGATAGTAAAATGGGGGGAAAAATAGTCATTTGATATGATAGGCCATTTTCTATCTCTGAACTTAATTTTCTTATATCCTTACTCTGACTCAAATCACTTCTTTCTGCAAAACCTACTCTGATTTCAATATTCCACATTTCATCCAAGAATCAAACCTGATCCTAGACATGAGAAATGACTGTTAAAATGGTTATCAAATACATGTGGTATTTTCAAATAATTTTCTTCTTCACATTTAAAATATTGCCAGAGTGAATTTTTGTGATTTTGCAAAAGGAGAACAAGACAAGCACACAGAGTATTAAATGTCACACTATAGCCTCATCAGAGCTTCACCTTGATAAAGATTAAGTGAAGTATTTAATCTTTATCATTTTACCTTTTCTTTTAATGAAAATTCTAGAATGTTCACTCAACCAAAAAAGTTATCTTATAAATATGTATCTGGTAATGGAAGGGATTATATAGGGAAAAGGACAGATCCACATTTTCTGTCAGTATCTACAAAATGAAGTTGGTAGTGGTATCCTTCTAAATAAATGATACAAAATTAAAATTCACCAATAATATATCACAGTCTGAAGCACATGTAGTATATAATGATTCAAATTGGGTGTGAGTTTAAAAGACACACGGTAACAGTTGTGGTTTGGAAATGAACTGCCTTGTGCTCTTTCTGAACAGGACACAATGGTTCTCATGCAGCTGTCAGCAATGTCTGCTTGTCTCACGAGAACACACGCTATGCCAGTGGCTCTCAGAGACGTCGGCTCCTTCAGGGCGCCATGAGGTCGTCCCTGGTCCTACTGGGTATCAGTGTGGGTTTTCTTAATGTTCTTCACTCCAGACAACACAACATCGTACAACAGGTGGGTGACACGGCAGGTGTGGGAAGGAGCCTGCCTGTCTCCTTTGAGCCACACATTAAACAGACTTGGAAAAGTATAACAAAACTCCACTTCTCTCACGATTGTTTTTCTTTGGGGGGGGGGATAAAATGTAAATTTCTAAAAAATAAGTTATTTATATTACTATGCAATGTTTTATTTCTATTATTATTGAATAAACATTTGTAAAATTCTTCGTTTTAATTTCTAACATGGGAAATAAAGAAAAGCCTTTGAGGTTCTTCAATAAAGTTTTTTTTTTTGGTACTAGGGATCAAACTCGGGTCCTTGCGCTTGTGCGGCAGGCAGCAGAACCACTGAGCTAAATTCCTGGCCCCACTTCAATAATTTTAAGAGCGTAAAAGGGTTTCTGGGTCTGAAAAATTTAAGAAACGCTGACTTATTCTATATGTTTGGCACAATCTTGCCTCGAGTTGATAGTGAACACTGGCAGATTCCACCAGGACCTCCTGAGACACTTTCCACTTAGGCAGCTGTGCAGCTGACACTGTGCAAACGATCAAATGTGGGCACAAATGCAGCAGTGCTGCGGACACTCACTTATCATAGGAGTCCATCGCAATCACCCACTTGCACAACCCTTCTGCGGCTGTGGAAGCATTTCTAATCTTTTCTGGAACAAAGTCTGGATTGGGGATGTAATTTTTCCTTATGATATTCATATAAGCTGCAGGAATGTTGTCCTTGTCGTACTCATGCAGCGACTGCAGGAACCGGATGTCCCCCAGCAGCCTCTTAGCTGGACCCCAGAAATCCTCGATTTTCTTCCCCGAACCTATTGGGTCAGGGATCTTGTCTGCTTTGATGCCTTTCAAGATGCAAATCGCTTCCATGACGAGCTTGACACCAGCCGGCGGGCTCTTCATGGACTTCACCACCGTAATGTCCTGGAAATAATGACGTTTCAATGATGAAAAGGACACAGTGACTCATACATGGATGCTAATTCATCCCTATTTTCAAACTAAGCCTTTCGATACAGAAACTCACCACATTGGGTAGATATGGTGGCAACACTAGAACTACTGTATGTCCAAAATGTTGACAAGCTTGTCCCAAAGGAAAAGTTAGAACGAAAGACTAACAGGAGGATGCCTGTCTGAGATACTCATGACATGAAGTCTACCTCAAAAACAAAGACAGATTTGGACGTCACAAGGTAGAGATGACAGCTTTTCAAAAAATATAAAAGTCACAGCCACCTGCTGCAAACATTAGAAAAATATACAGAATTCGACACACAGCAGTGCTTTGTAACCCCCCTGAGTCTCCTATCACCCTGATATGTATAACATACGAATTTTTGTTTCTGTTCTATATCTTTTCTATGTCTATCTTACACAGACACATGCTGATTAAAACCTGCTCTGTTTAAATAGCAGCATACACTGGACAATCTTCCAGGCTAGAAAACATTGATATCATCATTTTTAATGTCTGCATGGCATTCCAGTAGAAAGGTATCCACCACTTTCAGGCCTATTTTATGTTCTTTCACTCTGCTTTTGTTATTATAATTGTCGTGTAGAACTAATGACTTCATATTTTTTCATTTTTAGAGCTTTGGACACATACTGGCAGAGTGCTCCCCAGAAAATACGTGAGGCTGCCTGTTGTTATGCTCTTCTATCCCACCCAAAAGTTTAGTCACGAGACCGAAAGAAATGTGCCTTTACTTTCCTACACTGAAATATTCCCCTTTTGCATCTTATTTTTAAATATATTTAATCAAATCTAAGGCTACTAAAAATAAATTATTATAAAAGACATTATTATTTCATGCATTAGCAAAAAAGGAACAGCGTTGGCAGAATATTTGATTACATCTACGGTAAGACGGACCCTACTTACGAAGTATCTAATAGGAAAAGCCTCACCTTGGACTCTAGTATGCACTGTGGGTGCCGTGCCTGCCGACTGGAACAGAGAGAGCACGAACCGCCTGTCACCTCTGCGGTAGTGACACCGCGGGGCAGCTCTCCTCCTGTTCAAGGCGCCTCAGGCACCCTGCTTCCTTTGCTGGTGAACTAGGGACACCACGCCAATTTTAGCATGATTTCAGCTCCCCTAACTTCCGAGGGGCTGTCTCACCTGTGCGGTCAGCGTGTCCAGGGCGGCCAGCGCCGACTCCAGGACGGGCAGCGCTCCGGCCAGGTCTGCGTCACACTCATCCTTGATGGCCTTGGCCACCATGGCCTGCTCGTTGGCCACAGTTTCGTCTGCTTTCACCACCTTTTCCGTTTTGGCAACTTCGATGGACTCCTTCTCGATGATCACCATCATCTCGTCCACCTCCTTGCTGGCCACCCTTAACTGGGGCTGCAGGGCCTCCAGCTCCGACTGCATGGTGGCCACCTGCGAGGATGCAGAGTCCAGCTTGTCCACGCCCACCTCGTACCTCTTTTTCATCTTCTTCACCTCACTGCAGCAGAAAGGGAAAAGGAGGCCGGTCACAACGAGCTGGATCCTAAAGCAAAGGAAACTCAGTTCTCTTGAGCCCTGCAGGCTTCTCGGGACCCATTAAAGGTGGACCTGGATGATTTTCACATAGATTAGCGGTTTGTCCAAAGACATGAACTCCACGGCACTGGACTGTACAGTTGGGAGCAGTCGGTCTAATTCCTCTGAGTGTTTTCACCACCTAAACGTCTGAATTCAAAGAGGGAAAAACATGATGCCAGGCAAGGTGTCTCCTATGTCAAAATCAATGCCATATCTTTAAAATTAGTCCTCTTGTAAGATGATTCTAATAACAGTATTTTTCCTTAAAACTTTTTTTATAATCACTATTTTAAATAGAATTCAGTGCCCAAAATATACTGTTTGGAATGTTTCCTGAGGTGAAAATGCTTTTAAGATGTATTATCTACCTTAAAATAGGAATATTTTATTGAGAGAAAAGGGACAGGTAAGATAGATAATAAAGCTTGACACTTTTTGGGTGCAGAATGAGTATATTGTAAAGATAACTGATTAGAAATAATGTCATGTTCTGATGGACTTTTCAATTTAATTTTTCCGTGAATTTTCTTATCTGCATTTATCCATGTTGTTTCCTTAAAGAGAAAGCGATCGTTCTTTTATAGTTTGCTTCATTTTAGAATTCTGGATAACCCAGTGTTTCAGGGTGAAAGGTGACAGATCTTAGGGATCCTCTGCAGACTGCAGGTTAGGCAGGAAGCCACCTGGGCTGCAAAACATAACTGGAAGGGCAGTGAAGGGTCTGTCAGGAGCAGAAGAAAAAACCAGAAGTGCAGGTGTGGTGCAGATTTGTCCCATGTCCCCCTATGTGAGCAAAGCACCCGACAGAAGTGGAGCCGAGGGGCTCAGTCGATGCTGGCGCATGGTGGGTTTGGGCTCAGGTGCCGCCTTGGGCGGCCAGCATGGGGAAGGCCTCATCTGGCCAGGGACAGCATCAGCGCCAAGTTGCGCATGGCCACTGGCTCCTGGAGGGTGACCTGAGGACCCGCTTTCAGTGACACCTGGCGGAAGAGCTCTGAGGCTTTAGCGACCAAGGGAAGAGCGACCACTGGGCAGGAATTTTGGTTAAGATAAAGGAGAATTTGAGCAAAGAAATGTTTTTAATTTGAAAGGAAAAAACTGAAAGACAAAATTTGCAAGACAAATAAGAATATCTGAAAATGTCTAGAAAATCAGGGCACTTTTGACCTTCTTATACATTTGGACCTCATGATTACAATCTTGTTTTAATTAAGAGGACTTTGAATATTGTGAGGGCTACATCAAAGCCTTGGCCAGAAATGATAGCCAAAATTTAATCAGAATCTCTAAGAACTTTAATCTTCCTTGGAGAGGAAAATTAGCAAGAAAGAACCAAAGAAAAAAAATTTCCTCAGTAAGTAAAAGAACGTAAGATCTACAGAAAAGTAATTATCTTGAGAGCCAAAGAAATAATAAGATCCAGACAAGGCACGTGGCAGCATTTGGTGGGAGTTTCAGATTTCACTGGGCAGACAGAAAAGTTACTAAGGCTGTGATTGACAGGTGTGGCCATGGTGACCAGGTGAGTCCAGCTTGCGGGGGAGGGGGGAGCAATGACCACTGTGGATGCGGATGGAGAAAGTCCTTCAGGTATGAGAAGAATGATAGAAATAGTGAGCTAGTCATTGGAAGATTAAGAATTAGCCATAGAAATATATAATAAAAAGAAGTTCACAGTCTTAGTATTTTTATAAGGAACCTATATCCAGTTGGTGTGTTAAGGGTATTTTTAAGTGCTTAAATCAATTTGTTAGATTACTAGATTAGACTTAAAACTGCAGTATAAATATTGTATATTTGGGCCATATAAGATTTGTGTCTTGGGTTAAAAAGAACTCATGAATTTTATAGAAAATGTTAAAACATTTAAAAGAACTTAAGGCTCACAATATGTTTAACTTTGACTTACTAGACATAAATTATTTAAGAACCTAGGAGTTTAAGTCAGAACTTAACAGAGAAATAAAAAATATATCAAAAGTATAAATGCAATCCAAAATATGTTTAATTTTTCGAATGAGACTAAATATTAATCAAAGATCCCTTTAAAAGAGACCATCAACATTTTCTAAATTTTTAACCTTGGAGTTCAATGTGAGTTTTAAAATTTTATAATATGCATACTAAGTATTAATTTTTAGAACCAAAGAAACTTTTGAAAATCTCCCTGATATCTCACTTTGGCACTTTTTTTTTTCTTGAGACAGAGTCTCACTAAATTGGCTAGGCTGGCATCAAACTTCTGATTCTTCCGCCTCCGCTTCAGATTTCAGGCGTGCGCCTCCATACCCAGTGACGGGGTCAAGAGCACATGAGTCTCCAGATGTTGTACACATGGAGTTACTTACAGAAGGAAAATTAGTCAGGTCTCGAGTGGCTGTCTCTGGGGTCTCGATTGTTCAGAACCCAAAGGGAAGGCATGTGTATTAGCTAATTACTGATCCAAAAACATCACTCTGGCATGGTGCTTACTCAATACCATGGTCAACGAACCCTGGAGTCTTAACACAGCCCTGGTGGGCTCACTTTTCCCTCCTTCAATAAACACAGTTATCCATTTTAACGTCTTAGCCAATGCATCTATATATAAGGAGAAGACTTGTTTCCTACGCTCAAAATATTCATAGCTGAAGTCATTCAGAGAGTTAAAATTTTAAACACAAATATCTTAACTACCATAGCTTATGTAGAAATATGAAATTTCACCTTTACCTTCTTTTCTTTTCTAACAACAGTTTGAAGGTAGAGATTAATTCGAGATAAGAGGTGGGAGTCACGTAATTGTATCTCTGAAGTTCATTATAGAAAGATGTTGATAAATTTATAGTCGAAGTGTGGAAGCTCTTACACATGTCGATACAGCCATCCCGTATTTCTGCTGACATTTCAATGTCTTCCAAGAAGCGGGAGGCAACTGCCTGCAATGCGTCTTCGGGCCATGACTGAAGTGAAGAAAAATGCCTTAGTGCTTCATCAAGGTTAGTCATTTGCACCCCAGGGCCTGTCACATAGACTCTTCATGGCTTGCTCTGGGATTAGGGAAATGGGTCAGGAATACTGCAAATGGAAGGAGGAAGGCAGGAACTAAACCTACAGAATGTCTATTTCTGTGTGTGTGTCACTCGTATTATCTCACTTAATTCTCCCAACAGTCCTCCAGGGGAAATATTATCCTTTCCCCCTAAACACTAGAATCATATAAATAATTATCCTCTTTATTTCTCTGGAGAATGTGTGGACATCTTAAACTAACAAGGCCAAAACGTGACCCCTTTCCCTCCCACCATAGGTGCAGTCTCCTCAACTCAGAAAACATCACCACTTTCACCACAAAACAGGAATCATCTTCCAGCTCTCTCCTCTTCCTTGGCCCCACATACATTCATAAACAAGTTGTGCCACCAGCCCTAAAATAGCTTCCATCCTTCTATAATTACCACACCTATCCCAATTCAAGTCTCCCTTTTCATCTTCTGGGATATCCCAGCAGTACCGCGGCAGTTTCACTCTACACAGCTGCCAAGGGGGTGTTTTCAAATCACATCAGCTCATAGAACAAGAGCCCCAACTTACCATATGTGGGCTAAAATCCGAACCAGCTTGCTAATCTTTACCTACACTGACCCTGCCCATCTACCCGACCTCAATCATACCACTCCGTTTCAGCTACTCTGCCTGGACCTCCCTGGTGCTGACACTTTTGTCTTTCAAGTTTCCTCCTAAAATGGATATGTTCAGAAAGCTTTTCCTTCTTTTGTGCTTCCCGGTAGGGTGGAATTACTTTTTGCTAATTTGAAGGTAAGCTCAAGAAGAGCAGAGGACCTGTTTATTCTATTTGGCTTTTCATCTCTAACTTTTAACAGTAAGACCCACTACACAGAAAGAAAGAGTTCAATTAATAGGTTTTACATGAAATTGATCAGAAAGTGGAGGTATGGGGAGACTATACACATTTTTCAAGGTTCCAAATGCTCACGGGATCTTGGCTAAAGCCCGAAGTTCCCACTATAATGTGGAGAATGCACTGCGATACACTGTTAAAGCCAGAGGGAGAATTAAACTATTCTGCAGTGAACTCATCAGTCTCCTTTGCTACTCTTCTCTGCCACCCCCAACATCCATCCTCTTCTTTTGTCAACTCAGCTTGGTGCTGATATGGGAGTTTACTACAAAAAAAAGTCCCTCTGGCTCTGAGTTTTGCTAGGTTTGGCTACTGGAGACTGAAGGACAGAAGAAGAGGCAGGTGGAGATAAAGTACCTGAGCTCTAGGCTTCTGGTTTCTGTTGTGCATTCTTCTTTCCACAACTCCATACTCCCACTTCCTGCCTGCTGCCCTTTTATACCCAGCTGTAGCATCAACCTCCTGCTCCTATCCACCCCTTCCTGAGTCCAGCACACCTTCTTGGTTTCCTGAACCCAGTCTACACCTCTGTGAACAGTCCCTTCAGTAAACTCCTTGCAGTGAAGTCTTCAAACACACTCTGCTTCCTTTCAGGACCCTGCTTGATGCACACAGTTCTCCTAAAACTTCCTACAATATATTGACATTCATGACTATATATGCTCAAATATTTTTATACTATATGATTTCTATAACTGCAATTACATAAAATACATAATGATGGATCTGAAAATTAAGGCAAGCTACATTTTTTGGGGGGGCGCTAAAAACTAAGTCAATTGATGACAGAGACTAAACATTTCTGGAGGTCTATTTAAAACATGATGGTACCTGAAACCAGTCGATGGTACAGCAGTTGACAAGAGCAGGAAACTTCCTAAGACGATTCCGAAATGCATCTCCAATGGGACTCATGGCCAGCACCACATGCAGCTGGTTGCGGCAGCGATCAATAAACATGTTGAAAAGAGCTACAGGGCTTCCATCAGTCTGTTTGGTTTTATCTCGCTGGCGATCTAACTGACGCATCTTTTCACAGATCTCTTGCTTTTCATCTAATCCAAAGAGATTTGGAACCTCCCCAGCATTCAGGAGATTATTCACATCTTCTAAAAATGACTCCGTTTTAATCTGAGTATCTGTAAATAGGAAGACACCCTGCATGTCACCTTCAGCACATTTTCTTAAGATCATTTTTAAATCTTCACACCACTCATTGTTACCATAGCCCTTGGCGATTTCAACATGGAACATGGCATAATCACACATGTGAGCAGCTAACTGGGTGACAGACTGCCTTCCACTGCCTCCAACCCCAACCAGGAGAGCGTGGCTTCGGGGCTGCTTCAAAATCCTGGAGATTCTGCTGATGTGTTCTATGGCGAATTGGAATAAGACAAGGTTCATGGGTTTTTTGCTCATGTTGTTGAATTCTTCGAGGTGGGTTTCCACTATCACTCGGAGATTATCCACATCTGCCACTTGCCTGTAGTTAGTATCTTCCCGCTTGGGATCATGGAAATCACAAAACATTAAACTTCTTAAGTCATCTTCTTGTACCACTCCATCATTGTCAAAGTCCAAACTTTTAAAAAGCTCATGAAAATCTTCATTCATGTGGTTTTTCAAAATTTCTTGAATGTAGTTGATAAGCCAACTTCTGTCTGCATTATCCAGAAGGCGATCGTAGTACACTCTAAGGACCTGTATAGTTTTAAGAAGTTACATTAGGGATGAATTCTTATTTTTGTATTTTTCTTATTTCTAGAATATAAATTATAAAATAATATAATAACACTGTCAGAAGATGTCTATAGGTTTTGTTAAAAAGAGTCAAATAATCAAGACGGACTCACAGTAATGTTTATTTTAAATATCAATTTTGACCATACTGACTTGGAATAATAGTCACATTCACCTATCAATAAAAGATGGTAATTGGGGGCTGTCATAGATCATCTAGACATGAGGAGAACAGGGGCTGAAGGCCGGTGACTACCTCTGCTGCTCCCTCGGATGTGGGCTACAGAGCTGGCACTGGTGTCCAGGGCGTGCCACCTCACTTCTGGTGACCTTTCATCTAAGACAATCTTTTTAGAGTTATTGGCAAATCAGTACGTATTCTTTGATTTTCCAGTAAAAGAAGGAAATATCTTCGGTTAAGGGGGAATTATTTTGTTATCTGTTAATTGTTTTTGTTGGAAGTCATTACAGAGGGCAATCTACCAAAATAAATGTCTGTTACATGCGCATAATGGGACTGCAGAAAGTAATCAGGCTTGCTATGTACAGCAACCATTTCCCCAAAATGCTCTGAGTGTCCCAAGTTTACACTCTGGATTGAACTGTGCCCCCCTACCTGGCACCAAATTCATATGAAATGTGTTTAATAAATACAGTGAATGTTTAAATTTTAAAAAATGATTACAGTAAAGGACACAGCATCATTATCTCCCTCAAAATATCCCTCACTTTGAACATGTTTATCCCATCATTCTTACCACTTTCTGAAGCAGTTCTGCAAGTCCTTTTTCATAAGTGTCTTTAGTTCTGCTATCGTTGCTGTCTTGATATCCTTAGTTGATGCAAAACATTGACCTTTCATGATTATTTTCACCTTGCGGAAGAGCCAGAGGTCCCACAGTACCAGATCCAGTGAATAAGGTGGATGAGGATGCACTGTAAATGTTTTTCTAACCTGCCTTTCCTTTGGATGGCACCTGGCAGTGGCATTCACTGTAGTTTTGATCGCGCCTCATAAAGACACTCACAAAAAAGTACACTAGGACTGCTTCAGAAAGTGGCAAGAATGATGGGATAATTGTGTCTGAAGTAAGGGGGAGCATTCTGAGCTGGATTAATAGCAATGTGTCTTTTTTTTTTTTTTTTTTTTGGTGCTGGGGATCGAACTTGGGACCTTGCACTTGCAAGGCAGGTGGCGGAACCACTGAGCTAAATCCTAGGCCCTAGCAATGTGTCTTTTACTGTAATAACTTATTTAAACACTCACCACATATTTTGGTCACATCTTGTAGGTTGAAGTCCTAACCTTCAACATGACTGTATTTGGAGATAGGCCTTTAAGTAGGTGATTAAGGATAAATGATATTTTAAGATTGGGCCTGATATGATAGGACTAGTCTCACCGGCATACTGTCTCCTTTGACCCTCCTGCACTCTCTCCCTCTCACAAGCACTGATGCCACCTTGATCTTGGACTTCTGGCATCCAGAACTGTGAGAAAATTAATTTCTACAGTGAAGTTCTGGGCCTGTGGCCAAATAGGACTCTATCTGTCATGGCATTCCAAATAGACTAATCCTCGTGCCTGCGACATTAGCAATGCGGGTTTTTGTCAGCAGGGTGGTGTTCCTGACTCAGCACTGGGATTTTGGACAAATCACTCAAACTATCAGTTCCTTCACCGACACTGCTTCACCTATAAAGTGGGAGGGATAACACCTACATTTCAAATCCCATAGATCTGTGCAAAGAACACTAACAAACACTTTAGAACCAAAATACGTAGTTACTATAAACTGCCCTGGTGTCAGGCTAACAGTAGTGTTGGAGAATCATGGCTTATTTTTAAAGCACACTTTATATGAATTTGGAGGGGGGGGCACAATTCAATCCAGTTGTCAAGCCAATGATTTAATAGCATTGTCCCTTTCTCCAATAATGGGGGCTGTATAGGCAGATGGTGCGACTTAGGCCTCTTCCAACCTCAACCAGTTCAAAAGCTGTTCCTAGAACAATCTAGTTTTCCAACATACACCAACAGTCACCCTTTTGGACCGAGGTACTGAAGACTTCAGACAATATTCCCATGTGGGGATGCTCCCAACATTCCCGAGGAACTAAGTTCAACCAACCCCACATATTAGGGTCACTGCTGGACTGTGAGTCTAGGGAGTTACTACCTTCCAGCAAGCTACCAAGAACCTGAGGCAGAGTTTCTCAAAGCTGTCGACTGGGACGGGGTCGGACTCGCTGAGGCACTTCCTGAAACTGGACTCCAGGCCCCATGTTGGAGCCATAGACCACAGTGCTGGGCCCCCTTGTACTCCTTCACCCCTTCTCCTTTTCCTAGATGAGGTGCACATGTATCAAGCACACACTTCCGGGAATCTCGGCGCATTTGCCACCCTTGTAAGCACATGGCGACCAAGCTAGAAGAGGCTACTCTCACCTCAGCAGCCCCTCCTGCTCACACCCTGCACTCTGGACCTGCCCTCCCGCTAGTCCACCACCACCTCCCACAGGTTTAAAAGTTAACATGTAAAACTTTCTACTCGAAATCTAGATAGCTGCAAAGGATGTAATTTCTGGCACACTTACATTATAATTTGTGCTTTGACTTTGTCAAGTTATAATTGCACATTTTAAAACTAAAGATATAATTCATATAATATGAAATTCACCTTTTGTTCAGTGTTGGAGATCAAATCTGGGGCCTGGTGCATGCTCAGCAAGGATATCCCTACTCCCAAATTCACTCTTTTAAAGAGTACACTTCCATGACTTGCAGAATAGACACAAAGTTGTAGAACTATCAAGCCTTATCTAATTCCAAAACTTTTCATCACCCACAAAAGAAGTCTGATCCTACTAACAGATACTTATTACCTCCGACCACCAGCTTCTTCCATTAATATGCTTATTCTGGACTTTCATACAGAGGGAATCATATGGGATCTTTTGTGTCTAGTTTCCTTTAGCATAAAGTCCTCCAGGTTCAACTGTGATACAGGACGCATCACTGCCCTGTATTAGGGCTGAATAAAGTTCCACTGTGTGTACATGCAGCACTGTATTTGCCCACTCATCAAGTGATGGGTACATGAACTGTGCAATTTTACATCAGTTCTGTGGGATACACTGCTAGGAGCGGAATTGCTAGGTCATACAGTAGCTTTAACCTTTTGATGAACTACTACAGTTTTCCATATTACACTTCTACCAGCAATGGGCGAGGGATCCTCACCAATAGTTGTTCTTTTTCATTATGTTGATTACAACCACCTTCTTGGTTTGAGGAGCCTTCACTGTGGTTTTGGTTCCCCTAATGACTAACCGGATGGGACATCTTTTCAAGACCTTATTGGCCATCTGCATGTCATCTCTGGAGAAATGTCTATTCAACTCCTTTTCCTGCTTTTAAGTTAGGTTGAATTCATCCCTCATGCATTCTGCACTACACACTCATCAGTGATTTACAAGTATTTTCTTTCATTCTATGCGCTGTTTTCACTTTCTTGAGAGCGTCCTTTGAAGCATGAAAAATTTTAATTTTGATGGAATCCATTTCTCTTTTTTGTCCTTGGGTGTTTTTTCTGCAGAATGGCTAATACTTTTTATTAGCACATGTTTGCAGGACATAATGATCACATTCCTTGCGGGGCATTGGTGCATGGACACAGCACAACTTCATTCTTTTTCTCTTTCCTTTTCCTTCCCCTCCCGCCCTCCCCCATCTCACAGTCTCCTTCCTTTCTGCAAAAGACCTTTCTCCCTGTGTCCTATGACCTTTCAAGTCACTCTTTACTAACAATTAATAGTTAACACGCAAACAAGCTAATGCACTCACTTAAGAGCTTTGGAGAAGCCAGGGAGACGGGAGTAAGACAATTTTATACCTTCAAAACCATTTTATGAGATTAAATTACAGTATTAGTGTGCCAACAAGACCTAGAGAGGAAAAAGACGCCTACCATATGTTCTGATCTATATTAGGCCCCGAAGGAACCATTCTTTTTTTTTTTTCTTTTTTTTGGTACCAGGGATCAAACTCGGATCCTTGCGCTTGTGCAACAGGTGGCAAAACCACTGAGCCAAATGCCTGGCCCAGAAGGAACCATTCTTGAGTGAACAGAAATAAAGCACAAATGAGAGCATTGAGTTCAATCCTTTTACATTTTGGGAAACGCTGAGACCACTGTGGCAGACTTTGTTTTCAGTGAAAGAAAGAACAAGAAATTTTCCCTCCTGAAGTTTGCATGCTGTATGAGGGACATGGACAATAAATGCAAGGAATGAACTCCAGAGCGAGTGTTAGGGGAAAGGAAAACAGAACCAGCTAGGGCAGAGTGTGTGCCAGCATAGAGAGGAGCTCAGGCTGGACTGACACCCACTGGGCAGTCAGGGTGGAGGACAGATGGGACCCAAGGCAGGGATGGAGCCAGCCCAGGCTCAGCATCAGGGGGAAAGTGCTGCAGGTGTGAGTGCAGTGCTGTCCAGCAAGGAGAAGAGGAGGGAGGAAAGAGGAACCAACCACATCCGGAGCCCTGGCCAGGGACTGTCAGGCTCAGCACCTCGGAAGGAAGCAGGGTACTAACTCAAGGTCGTGAGCTGAAACAAGACTCATTATGATTGTGAGTTTGTGTGTGTGTGTAATACATGTGGAAATATGAAGCAGTCATTAAAAACTATAATTTTCTTTGGTACTGTAGATTGAACCCAGGGCCCTGGCACCGAGCTACATTCCCTAGCCCTTTTTATTCCTTATTTTGAGTCACAAACTCGCTAGGTCACTAAGTTGCCAGGGCTGGACTTGCAATCTTGCAATCTTCTTGCTTCAGTCTCCTACAACATTGAGATTACAAGCATGCGCTGTCACACTCGGCTTAAAAACTGTGTGTTATTACATCACAAACCTCATTAAATGCCCAAAGAGCCAAACAGCCATTGTCAAAACTCATTTACCTGACTTCTCCAGCAGGATAGAACCCTAAAAAAGCTACCAACAAGGCACACCACAACACACAGCAGCACCTACTCGGCTCCCTGGGTGGCCAGAAGCAGCAGGATTCATGATCCCAGGTGACAGCCATGGGTCAGGGAGCGCCCTGCCTTCCTCCGGGGGAACGGCTCATGGGGATCCCCAAGCGCTCCTGAGTGCCAGGCACAGGGAAAGCTGCTGCCCTCATAGGGCTTCTGTTGCAATAAGGACACCAAGCAAGCAAAGGGCTACAGTGGTTGTGGTGCTCAGTGGTGTGAAGAAGAAAGCAAGTAAGGGTTCATGAGTATGAGGACCACGGAACTGGGGACACTGAAACGAGACCTCAGGAGGCCCAGGGCCAGGTGCGGCCTGGGGCCAGCTGTGCCCCCAGCGCTGGCGGGGTGCAGGCTGCTGAGGAGTGAACGCGCAGGCACAAGCGACAGCCCGCATCCAACAGGCTGGGTGGGGCGTTCACGGAGGGACCAGCGCTTTAGGAGGAGCCCAGAGCCTGGCCTGCCACCTCGTGAGAGACACAGAAGGCGCCGCCTATGCGGAAGAGGCCTTAGCTCAGAAGGCCATCAAGCCTGCCTGCCGCTGACGTGCCACCCAGCCACCGGCTCGGGTCTCCGCCCGGTGACCTAGACCAAGCAGGGCCTCAGCGCTGGGGCCTCCTGCTCCTTTCCCTTCGCTTGTAGCCCGAAGGGTGGAGTCAGAAGTTCAGGATCCCTGTGTGCAGCGCAGGTCGGCAGACCCTGCTGGAGTCTCGTGGGGGGCGGAGTGCATGGCACAGGGCGCACGGCCCAGGTGTGAGGGGTTAGGGGCTCTACGAAGCCTACAGAACTTGGGTCCTTGAGGCCTTCATGACTTAGGTCCGCTGGCGGCAGACGGGTAGCACGTTCCCATTTTCTAGGTTCCTTGGCTGCTCTATGAAATTAAAGAACCTGCATTGTTTCTATATTAAAATGGCTGGAGTTTGGACATTTCCCCTCCACCCCTCCCGGGGTCTCTGCCCATTTAAAGACTTGAACCATTATTTCCGCTGCGTGACTTTTCGCATTCTTTCTGTCTCTCTTCCCTCTCTAAGTTTTTATACCATGCACATGTATATATCTGTTCCAAAGGGAACTTAGGTATATTTTATATAGTTTCTCTCCTCTCAAAGTATAAATTCACAAACTGATTTGCTTTGAAGTTTTAAAAAATGTTGTAATATTACAAATAAATAATGTAAATTAATGCATTTACTTCTAAAATATCTCCTTAAAATATTCTATTTCAAAAATATTTTTCTTTTTTATCGGTACCTGTCTGTAGTATATAATGATTACATTTACGCACGTCGGTGCATGGATGTGACATTTCTTAATTCATTATTTGGGTACCGGGGATCGAACTTGGGACCTTGCACTTGTGAGGCAGGCGCCAGAACCACTGAGCTAAATCCCCAGCCCTCTTAATTCATTTTTTATCCCTTTCCTTTTCCAGCCCTCCCCCTCTTACATCTCTTGGATCCCATACATATATCTCACAAGTCCCCCTAAGGGTTAAATCACTTTAAAGACTTATAAATCAACCAAATTTCCTTTAAAATGGAAGGCTAGGCATTTAAAACATCATAAAATATCTTAGTATTAAATATTTAACAAATTATTTTGATCATTGGCCTTCCCAATATTGCATAGCTACATGCATTGCAACAAAATAAACTGCCAAATCTTTCTTTTCCCTTGGTTGCTGGCATGGTAAACGTTTGTTTCCTGTGTAATCACATTTCAGTTCCGGGAGTGTTACCTCGTGCACCCAGAGGCGTTTCATCACTTCCTTGGTTTCTGCCATCTCGGGTCTTGACAGACAAACCCCCTGGATGACCCGGGAGAAATCCCGGAGGTTGAACAAATAGTGGGACTTGGCGGGTGTAGGCAAGAGATTCTTCATCGCATCTTTGTACAGCATCATCGTGCCATTTACAATTTGTGTGGTCAAATCTAGAAATTCATCTGGAAATTTATAACTTAAGAAAAAAATTAAACAAAAAATTAGAAAATGCAGAATTAATTACATAAATGATACTTAGCATGACCAAAGATGGCAAAATCAACCAAACTGATCTACAGACCTCCCGCTCCTTGTTATAACAATAGATTTTTACTGCTGTGAAAGCTACTCTCCATTCACTGTTATGCTGTGCACAGAGGAGCCCCGGGCACCAACTGGGAATAGTTTAGTGAGCTTAAAACCACTTAAAAAAGGGGCAGAAGCCCCAGCCAAGGGACACATCTCTCAGCCCAAATCCCGGATCCGCAAGTCAAGTGCTTCCCAGCTCTTCCTCCCAAATGCCTACATGCAGGACTGATAAAGAACACTGGTGAAATGGGTATTTATCAGAGAAGAAGAAAATAAAATTACACCACATTCAAGAAAAAGACAGAAGAGAGTAAAACTGGCGCAGGATGAACAGGCTGAGGGCATGACTGGGGTGGACACCGAGGAGCACTATCCATTTGGAAAGATGGGCTGAATTGAATTTTCCAACTTGACAAGGAGCCAGCGCTCTCCTCCATCAGCCCTGGACAGGGCAAGGAATGAGCATTTCCCTGGCACTGAGCTCCCTGGGGATCCTGCGCAGGCTGGGCGTGGGTACCCTGAGCTCTCTACAGTGCCACTGCAGGACCTCGAAGTCACGTCAACTTGGCACTGCTCACGCAGCGTTCACTGCTCAGTCATGAGTGGACAGCACAGTAAGTAACTCAAGGGTGGAGCAGAAACTTGGCCGGTGAGTTCCGCTCCCACCAGGAGGGGCGGTGCCAGCAGTTCCCGTCTCCTCGCTGGAGAAGCACCTCACACAGCACACTCACATGGTTCCCAAAGACTCACCCTTGCAATGGAAAAGCACACTGACCTTACACTACTTACCAGATTGTTAAATGCCAGTTCAAGATCCTAGAGAAGATTGCAAACATGGATTTATCACTAAATTCATTGATCGTTACAATGTTGAAATGTCTCATGTATCGAGGCGTTACTGGATTTCGGCCACCACCTAAATATTAAAAAGGATAACTCATAATGATGTTATTAGAATGTTCCAGAGCAACAGATCTAATCTTTTACAGCATAAGACATTTTGAGAGGTAGCAAATTCATGGCACACAAAGAGTTAAAAGTAACCCATCGTCTGATATCAAATCTATGAGCCCTTGCCCATGTTCTCCACAGCTCACAGCCCAAGGCAGCAGGCACTGTGTTACAATCAGTATCGGGGTGAAGTATCACACAGCCTCACTACAACCCGACGACTCGCTGAACCCTCAGGATCCTTCCCGCACAACTGCAGTCCAGCTCAACACTGGAGGGTTACCTTTCATGACTCGGAATCCATCCCCCAAGAAGTCTATGTAGTAAATTCAGCTACTTTGCTGGCTGCTTGTACTTTTCAAAATTGGGGGGTTACCTCACTTTCATAAAATTATATTTTCGAATATGAGGCTTTAATAAGTGGCCAAGAATTTAACATATCATCTAAAGAAACATCACCTTTAAAATGTGTAAGGCTGGGGATGTAGCTCAAAGTAGCTCAGCACATGTTTAACATGTACAAGGCCGTGGTTTGACTTCTAGCACCAAAAATAATATCTTTTTAAATATATATTTTGTACAGCTACACAGTGCATGTTTACTGTCTACAGGCAGATAACCGTGTCCTGTTTCTGTCACTGAATTACACCATGCTGTTTCTGAACAGGTGCAGAGTGTGACCACCACACACCTGTCCTAGGAGTCATGGCTCCGCACCTCAAACAGTCATGGACGCCTGGGAATTTGTCAGCTGAGACTGCATCGATCCCCCTGGACAGTGTAAAGGGTGGTGAAAGGGCTGGGGACAGAAAGGTGAGAGGTCGTTGCCCCAACTCGGTCTCCTCCTCCTCTTCCTCCTCATCCAGGACATTCACAAATAGCGATACTTTCAGAAAATGGGTCCAAGGGGAAGATCGCCCATGGATTTGGCCTGTTTTTCTGTCCAGTGCCCAAGCAGGCAGGGAAAAGTGGGCACATGAATACTAGTGATTGGCTTGGGGCAGAGCTGCTGCAACCTGGGAGCCATTTAGCCTTTTATTTGGAAAAGGAAAAAGAAGAGTCAAAATGGCCCAGGGAGCATGCGTGGACAATTACTGACCAGGAGCAAACTGTCCGTGTGAAAGGTCAGGTGAAGGGCGGGGTTTGGGGACCAGCACCAGAAAGATCTCCTGAAGCGATATGTTCAGAGAAGAAAAATGTAAAGGCAGAATACAGACATTCGAATTTAAACCCGAGGTGTGCCACTTGGACTTACAACCCATTTTTTTTTTTTGTACGGATGTGTACATCTTGTTTATAGAGTCTCTTTTTGTATAGTACACCTTGTTTATACAGTACTGTAAATTTTGCTGATTGTACTGCACAGTACAGTACTGTAGTTTTATGTTCTGTTATCCATTACAGTACTGCATGTAAAAGTTATGCAAATAAAAGTGAAGTCATCAGGTTGGAGTTCCCTTTGACCGTTTCTTTGTTCTGAATCTTGTAATGTACACACTATATACAATCCACTTAATCAAGCCACTGACAACCCACTCACAGGCACTGACTCCGTTGTTAAATGAGGAACGTTTACTGGCTTGGGGTCAGGAAGAGAACAGTTAAAGACCTCTATTTCTTTGCATCAAGCCATTTTAGACACATTAGCATAAAGCTTTCTCTCTCCCTAGAGACTCCTTTGAATTTATATATTTCTCAATGAGAAAAGTGAAGTGTCTTTAAAGGTTCTTTTTGCCACTTCACACTTAAGAGTCCCTCAGCAGCTGCCTAAATCCAGAGAGGGACAAGAATGGACTTAACCGGGGTGGTGGAGGGGGGGAAAGGTGGTCTCCGAAGCAGGGTTCTTCTACACAGGAAAAGATTAAGCAGAAGGAAATGAGCTGCCCAGGGTGATGTATCTGGGTTCTCAGAATGCAGGGACAGGAAACTGCAAGCCACACCCTAGAAAGTAGGAGAGCAAATGATTGATTTGGAAGGGTTGGTTGGTAAAGGACCCAACCAGGCCCACTCAGCTCACTGAGCCGACCACTGTGGTGGCCAAGGTCAGAGTGGACACACACTGAACGTCCACATGCAGCACTGGGACTCTGTCCAGTGGGGCTGCTCTTCCCTGTCACCTCTTTAGATACAGCCAGAATGACTTCCTGTCTCTAAAGTTGCAAACCTGGAGCACACACCTGGAGGTCCCATGGCACACATGATCTGAACGTCCACCAGTTTAATCATGGAGCAGTCTTTGAGGTCGTACCAGTTCCAGTGATCCAACCACTGTCTAAGCAACTCGATGGGAGGCTGAGCCCCATAGACCTCCCGGGCAGGCATATTGACATCATCCACAAAGACAACCTGGCACAAAAAGGAAAGAGGGGCTGGGAAATATTCACACCTCAACACAGTGTCCGATTACGAAAATAACAGTAACTCAAACTATCATGTTAGTTTCTAGTAAAGTACATATATGGGAAGCAATGGTTTATTTTCCAAGCAAGTATTCTTACTTGGATGTATACTTCCAAGCAAATATATTTGGCTTTCACGAAATGGGGAGATAATTTTCCTATTTCTTGTTCCTCTAGGAATAGGAAGACCTCATTACTAATCTTCCAAGGTCAATAGTTTAAGACTTTTTAATCCTTTCATAGGGGTTCTCAATATACCTTCTCTTTTTTCCATGTACAACACTGCAATTCATTAAAAAGGTGATTGTATCCTTTGAGGTGTGAGAATAAGGGTGAGAAGTGTGTGCTTCATGGAGCAACAGAGATTAAGTCAGCTGGTAGCTGAGTTTAATGGTCTAGAAAAGCAAGCAGTAAAGACCTTGTTGAGAAAATATGTTAGCAAAAGAATTAGAAGTGTAAATAACATTCAAAAGGAATATTCTACTTTCAATTCAATGAGCAACTGCTGGTTTTTAGTGTCAAGGTGTCTAGTGCAAGCTGAGTGCAGGAGCACACACCCACAATTCCAGTTCCTCCGGAGGCTAAGGCAGCGGGATTGTAAGTCTGAGGTCAGCTGGACAACACAGCAAGACCATGTTTCCAAAAATATGTCCAGTACACACAGAGATGTAATTGATGTTATGGTTTAGATCGAAAATGTCCCCCCAAACTCCTGTGTTCTGAGGTGGGGTTTTGGAAAGTGATTAGATCACAGAGGTGCTATATTCATCTGTAGATTAATCCATTGGTGAGTTCCTAGTTGAGTGTCCTATTAAGAGGTATGGGCCTGGGGCCAGGGATTTAGCTCAGTGGTCCCACCACCTGCCTTACAGGTGCAAGGTCCCCAGTTTGATCCCCATTCCAAAAAAAAAAAAAAAAAAAAGAGGGTGGGCCTGATCAGAACAGGTGGTCACTGGGCGTGACCTGGGGGGGGGTGCGTTCCTGTCCCCACCTCCTCCCTTCTCTTTCTGCTTCCTGGCTGCCATGGGTTCAGCAACTTTCCTCCACCAGGTCCTTCCACCATGTCTTTCATGCCTTGGAGCCAGCTGACCACGGACTGAACCCTATGAAACCATGTGCCAAATCTCTCCTCCTTTAAGCTTCAGGTATTTGGTATTTTGTCCCAGCAATGAGAACTTGAGTAAAACAACCAGTTTTAGGAAATTTTAAAATCAAAATTTGTGATTAAAAACCAACAAAAAAAATCAGTCCTCAGTATATTTGGTTTCCTTGTTCTGAGTGTAGTAGTATGCATGAGTAGGACCAGTATTTTACGATGGATATAGAAGAAGAAAACTGTTACCATTATCTTGCCCAAAGGAGGACCAAAAACTCCCTTTCTTCTTTTGTCCAATTTTGACATAATAATATTCTGGGTTTGAGCTGCTGTAGTTTGTGCTGAGAAGTTGATAATCAAAGGTTTGTAGATTGCCTTATTGAGGTGATTTAAAAGAAAATTCTACAGAAGAGGAAACAATGATTCAGAGTTGAAACTGTTTTGCCATTTCAGAATAAACAGTAAGCATCACTGTTGACAGACTCGAATTTAATCTTTCATGTAATAAAGATGCAAAGAGAGATCAAAGTGTCTTTTCACTTAAATACCAAGTTATCTTTCTATAAGTTAGAAGGCTTAAATTTTATAACTGAATTTTCAAAATGGAATTCACTGGAGAGCAGAAAGCACTCCAGCCATTCATAATTAAGATGTGCATCAGGGAGAGGCTCTATCAGAATTTTCCAAGGAGCCCTTCAAAATATGCTTCTTTTCCTCACCCTACCTTCTCTCTCTCTCCCTCGAGAGTTCCCTCTAGGACATATTCTTTCCCTAATTAAGGGCCAGTTTGCTAGAAAATCTTGCATACATCACATGTTCTTAATGAGTACTACCTACCATGTACACGTAGGGATAAAAGAAAGAGCAAAGGTGGAGCACTTTTTGCCTTTTCCAAACCTTGTGCACATTAATTGCTTCCAGAATTCACCTTTAGTGTTTATAGGATACTACATTATTAACCCAAAATAATTGGTGGTAAAATACTTCGAGCAAGTCCCCTTTTCATAATACTATTATGCACTGAACGTTATCATAATTAAACAGGTGAAAAGTCTGAAAGCACACTTGGAAATATTAATCAAGGTGACACACTTAGAAAAGGCACCACGGTGTCCTTAATAACCACACAGCACCCCTGTCAGGAGTCCCGGGAGACAGAACAAACAGCAAGTGTTGAGGGTCGGGGCGGCCATGGCTGCAGGATTAGGGCTGACTTTCATGCCTCTCACCAGCCCAGTGAGAGCTGCTTTAAAATTTACTTTCTCTTATATATAATGAGCACACTGTAAAATGGATGCTCTTTAAAACCTTTCAGGAGTTTTGTTCATTTCTGTAATTACAAAAAGTTGAAAAGGCAAAGTGTAAAGTAAAGACAGAAAAATATTTTTGTGATTTTTATGATTAAAATATCTGTTTTCGTGACTGCCAAATTCAAATGTAAGCAAGAGATTATTTCAAGAGAAAAATGCTTTGAAAACAGGTGATTCTATCCTTCTTTCCAAATAAAACTATTCTGATCAGCTACTGTAGTGAAGAAATCTCATGAAATGGCTGAGATTCGTATAAGTTTTCTGTATTATTGGCTTAAGACTTTCTAAAATATTATTTCACTTTGTTTGCCTACATGGTATAGACTGTGTTTTATTACAATGTAAGTCAAATAATGGGTAATCAATACATTTTTGTTCCATGGATGGATGAATGGATGGATGGTTAGTTGGTTAGATGGATGGATGAATGGATGGATGGATAAAACAAGTATGAAAATGAGTCTTCAATATCTGCATAAGAGTTGGCATAGAAAGTTAAGCAGTGAACATGGAGACTATTGAAAAGCAGAACTAAATCTAACTGTAATATATATAAATGGCTATAAAACCAAAATCTCAGTGCAATTAATATTTTAAAACTAATAGGAGCTGATGCATAATATTAAAAACAGAAATAATAAACTGAGTTTTAAAAAAATTTCAGTCTTACTAGGAGGTGGTAAAGAGAATAGGGGATGAGGTAGCAATATTGTACCCCTCCATATCCAATGAGGCAGGAAAGTGGGTCATCACAAGATAAATATTGTCATTCATATTGTTAATAATTTTAAGACTGAATTTACAGAAAAATTACAGGTCTGAGGAAAAAACCTGCAGTGTTTTAAAGTAGATTTAAATAATGCTAATAGAATTATAAATAATTTACACAATCTCATAAATCAACAGGAAGAAAATAAAAATATCATATAAACAGATTAAAGGAAATTAAAAACTAAACAGAAATATAAATACAGAAGTATGACTAAATCTACAAAAAAAGGATTCAGATTAATACACACAAATACAAAATACAGTTACATGTTGAGTCTAAATATATAGACATACTTACAGTACAAAGGATAGGCAAAAATAGACCATATAAATGAAAACCAAAAGAAAGCAAAAAGAATATGATTAACAGGATAATTAATACATTATGGTTCTACGTATTGATTATGTCATATATATTATATGACCATTATCAAGTGTTTCCCTAAAGTCAGAAATTGATAAAAATTGATTTAAAAATTATAAATAAGTACATTGTTACTTTTTACCATGATGCCTTAAAATTAAATAGATATGTTTTTATCAGCTATCATCAGGTAAGCCTTATTCTTTTTTTTTTCCCATTAACTTTATTGGTACATTTTAGGTATAAAATACAGTTACATTCATCATTGGGATCTTGTACCATTACATGAGTCTCTTGGTTCTTATTTTTTTCCCCTTCCCTTGCCCTCCCTTCACCCCCTCCACCCTTCCTTATTTGCAAAGACCTTGTTTCCATTTTTTTCCTCTTCTCATATTTTTTCCTTTCCCTTTTTTCCCTTCCCTACCCCTCCCAATTCCCCTGCTCTTTTAGACCTTTTCTTCCTGTTACCCAATATCAGTTATACATTTTTTAAATTACAATATTAAGATCTAGAAGACATTACCACAGATTTTACAGAATTTAAAAGGATATAGAAAGCATATTACAAAAATCTTTTTTGAAATAAATTTGACAACTTCTAAGAAGTAACTTAGTAGACAAATTAATGAAACTAACTCTGGAGGAAATATAAAATTTGAATAACACCTATTAAAGGAAGTATATTCCTAGCTTGAAAACCTACCTATATGACAACAGCAGGCTCATAAACATTTTAACTGATAAATTATATCAAACATTTAAAGCAGAAAAAAGAAGGAACACTTCTCCCCTCATTTTAGGAAATCAACATTGTGCTAATCCTAAAACTGGATAAAGATAATAGAAGAAAAATGTATAAACATAGATAGAAATTTGTTTAACAAAACAAACTATTAGAAGTCAGATCTGGCAGGATGTAGAAAGTGGTTTTGTTATAGGGATGGCAGTGTTGGCTCAGCATCGGAAGATCCACCCCCAAAAGTCATCATTTTAACAGAGGAAAGGAAAAAGCCATATGATCCGGTCACTAGTTGGAGAAAAAGTATTGGACTAAATTCTACAGCTGTTCATGGTAAAAGCTATCAGGAGGCTAGAAGTAGAACAGAACCTTCTCAACAGATTAAAGACATGTACTCCATACTTCCAGCGAGAACACTTATATAAATGGAAAAGATACAATGCTTTCTCCTTAAGGTGGGAAACAAGGGCAGATATGCTTACTCTTTATCTGTCCATTAAACTTTGAAACCTAGTCCCTACCAAAATAGTCTGGCAATAAAATGACACAACTAGGATAGGATTGGCACGGTAGAAGCAAAATCTTTACATGTAGATGAAATGATCATCTACAGAGAAAATACTAAGAAATCTCTAGGAGCCCCTAGAACTTGTACTTGAATTTAGCAGGATTAGAAAACACAAGGTATATATAAAAATTCAGGTCTGTGTATACTTGCTATAAATGAAGAACTGGATATTGAAATTTAAAAGTTATGTAGGAGTACAAAGGACCCAGAAAAGCCAAAAACAAAAACAAAAACAGTGTTGGATGACATTTAGCACCCAATTTTAAGACTTCTTCTAAAGCTACAGTAATCAAGGCAGTGTTGCTGTAAGGAAAGACATATAGATCATTTGAATAAAACAGAGAATCTAGAAATAGAACCACACATACATAGTCCACTGAGTTTTGAAAGATTATTTAACATTAGCATTTTATAGAATATAAACTTGATTCAAGAGCCAAGGAAGAGACAGTGTTTTCAGCAAACGGCATTAGAACACCTGGTATCCGTATATAAAAAATTAACCTCAACCCTTTTTTTCCATACATGAAAATAACTTGAAGGGATCTACGAACCTAAATAAGAAAGCCTAAAAGTATAAAACTTTAAGAAGAAATTATAAGGGAAAATATTTATGAATTCGGGGTAGGCAAGAACTACCTAGGATATAAAAAACATAATGTATAAAAGAAAAAAAATTGATAAATGAGATTCCATCAAAATTTAGAACTTTAAATGACATCATTAAAATGAAAAGTAGTCATTAAACAGACCATATTTACAATGCATATAACCTATGACCAGAATATATAAAGAATTCTTAGAGCTCATTAATAGACAACCCAATTAAAATGTAGACATAAGAAGATGATAAATAGCCAGTATAGCACAAGGAATGGTGTACAACTCTAGAATCAGAAAAATACTAATCAGTACAATAATAAGATTGAATTATACACTCATTAGAGAGATGAAGTCAAAAGTTTTAAAAGCCTTGTCATGGCTTTTTCTTTTTGTTGGATTCTCCCCCTTTGCATTTAATTTGTCACGACCAATGGATTCATTCTGCTGGGTTTCCTGGGGTTGTGATCCTCATTGTCTTTTCCTAGGGTATTGTCTATAATTTTTTGGAGTGCCGGTTTGATATTCATGAAGTTCCTGAGGTGCTCTTTATCATGAAAATATCTTATTTCTCCATCAATTTTGAAAGATAGTTTTGCAGGGTACATCAATCTGGGTTGGAGGCTGTTTTCCTTTAGGGCTTGAAATACATCACTCCAAGGTCTTCTTGCCTTGAGGGTTTGCATTGAGAAGTCTGCTGTGATTCTGATGGGGTTTCCTTTGTATGTGATTTGTTTCTTTTCTCTCACTGCTTGTAGAATTTTATTCTTCTGTTGGATTTCTGGAATCCTAACTATTATATGCCTATGTGTAGATTTTTTTTGATTAAGGCTAGCTGGAGTCCTATATGCCTCACTTATCTGTATGTCAAGTTCTTTTCCCTTCCTTGGGAAGTTTTCTGCCATCACTTCTGTGAAGAGTTTTTTTATGTCATCTGCACTCTCTCCTCTTTCTTCATTGACTCCAATCAGTCTTATGTTATTCTTCTTTGCATCATCTAGCAGCTGCTGGATTGATTTTTCATGTTCCCTTACAATTTTAAAGCAATTTTTCTTTTCCTCCTCACTAATTGCAATCTTATCTTCTATATGTGAAATTCTATCCTCACATTGGTTCATTCTGCTGCGTAGACTTTTGATGGAGTTTTTAATCTCTTGGAAATCTGTTTGTATCTGTTTTATGGATTCCATTTGTTTCTTATGTTGGGATTCCATCATGTTCCTCAGATCCTCTATTTTTTAATCTGCGTCCTCTCTAGATTTATTAATCATGTCTTGCACATGAGCAAAATCTTTGCTGTTATCTGAGTGAGTATTTCTGATTTCATTTTTCCCAGATCCTCTTTTGTTGCCAGTTCAGAGAGTCCAGGTGGTTGAGTATCAGATTGTTCCATCTCGTTTCCCTTTGGGGTTGCTGTAGGTGATCTGGAAGTCTGTTTTCGAGGCTTGTTTATGTGTCTTCTCATTTCCATGGGGGGGGGTGCTTCTGGCACCCACGCGGCTCACCTTATCTGCCCTAGGAGCTTGGGATGGCAGCGGGGGAGCTTTCTTCAAGGTGCTGGGACCAGCTGAGCTTCACTGCCCTAGGAGCCTGGGATGGAGGCAGGGAGCTTCCTTCCAGGTGCTGGGACAGGCTGAGCTTCACTGCCCCAGGTAAGCCTTATTCTTTAGTTTAAATGAATTATCAGTACTTTTGATAATTCTCCCACAGATAAAATTCCACTTGGCCATTGAAAAACATGAATGTTTCTTGATGTTAACATAAAACACTCTGAAAGTTAAGTACATGCCTGTAAAAACTACTTGTTACTTCTATGAATTTAGTGACCAATTTATATGTGTAAATTAAAATTATTCTGTGAAAACTAGTTATGTGAAAGGAAAATATTCAAATGCTAATGGAGCTGATATTTAAATGAGAAACAAAGTAAATACTAAATATTTTATTTTGTGACAGTTATTTTATTTTAATAAAGCCCTTTAACAACATATATTATGTGAGATTATACACTTGTCCCCATCACAAGATTTTTAACCTCTTCAACATATTTTCTCTCAGCCAATATCTTTAGTAAATTTCTTTATTCTAAAATGTCATTATAATTCATTGCATTTTTATGTAATCTCTAGGGTGCTATGTGTTTTTCATTGTTTATTTAAAATCCACATATCTAAACATGCAATAATTTGAAAAGAAAACTACTTCAAATACTAAATTTTCTGTTTAATCACTTTAATAAGATAAAATATAAGTATATACATTCAGCATCTTATATGAATAATTTAATCCATAAAATTACTCTATAAACATGAAACTTATGCAGGACTGTCTCAACATAATATTTTATTTTACTGAGGAAGAAAAGTTTGGCTCTCAGCCTCATAGCTGTATTATTCACAGTACAACACAGTCTTAATCAACTGGGACACTGAAATGTCCCTGAAGGACTACTTATGTCAATATAATTTTTCTGAACAACTTAACATTTATTGAAAAATCAATAATTTTACTTCTAGAAATCTAGGAATTGTTCCTCAGTAAATAAAAAGAGATGAGAACAAAGATTTAACTACAAAAATGTTCACTGTAAACCAGGCGTGGTGGTGCACACCTGTAATGCCAGCCCTTGGGAGGCTGAGGCAGGAGGATCACCAGGCTGGACTACATAGTGAGTTCAAAGCCAGTCTGAATTACAAAGCAAGACCCCTGTCTCAAATAACAACAAAAACAAACAAGCAAACAAACAAAAAAGTTCATTGTAATCTTATATTTAAAACAGAATACCAGAAAAGTTAGGAACTTGAATAAATTACCGTAAAACAATAGAATCAAATACTATGCTATTCTTAAAATCACCTCGTAAAAGAATGACAAAATAAGAAAATATTTACAGTATATAATGAAGTAGGAAAATATTTAAAATATAAGTAAAAAGAAAAAAACAGATCAAATTATGTTACCAATTTTGTGAAAAGTAATGTTTTTATGCCTGGCTTAATTTGATGGAGATACAAAGCACTGAAGCCATATTTTCCTCTAATTAAGGCCTTTAATCATATCAAGTCTCCATTCTGGCTAGAGATCAGCTTTCTGCACATTTTCAATCTCTTCTGAAAAACACAGGCCACACCCACACCGTGGTCCGACTTCCTGTGGACCCTCCTCCTGCCCTTCTCCTCCTTGGATCTCCCTGCTAGGTACAAGCATTTAGTTGGTGAGGAAAGCATCATTTCAGTATGCTGTGAATGAGATTATTCAATAAAGGAATGGTACCGGGACAAGTATTTAACCATATGTCTAGAGATACTATGGAAGTATTAAAGGATTTTAAAAATAAAAGCAATAAAGAACTAAGGCAAGTACTGTCAAAAACTGGGGAAATGTGAGCAAACTGGGACACTAAGAGAGAGAAGGGGCCATTGGCAGCATTTTCCTTCTCTCCAGGCTGGAGAAAGCTACTGAGATCTGGGACGTGATCTGTGACAGCAGCTGATATCTCAACTAGCCAGCAGTATGACTCCAGAAATCACTGAGAAAAGTCAGTCTTATTGCCACACAGCAATCCTTTAGATAAATACTTTAGAAAATTAAATATCAATGCCATGAACTAAAACACACTTTTACAGGGATATAATTTTCACCCTGAACAAGCTATTTTATTAAAATACGGAAACAAATGGGACAGTAATTTAATGATACCAAATGGCATCATCATGCAACAATGGCAGCCAAGCGTGCCAAAGGCAGAACAGGTGAGATGTTAACCAGGGGGATGATATCTTTAAACAATTTTCTAAAATAAGTAGACAATTACCTCCAAAATGTCTGCGGGTCAAGCAAAACACTTGAGTATGTATTAAAAATTATCTAAGCCTGCTAGTTAATGAATAGCATTCTTAGGAATATTATAAACATTTTAATGTGTAGACGTCTAGAATACTTACAATTATGTAAGAACTCTTTCCAGTTCCTGTTGGTCCCACAAATATGGAAGGCTTTTGATGAGTCGTCAGCAAATTCATTAACACAGAATATCGAACTGTGTCCAAAGTGGGCACAATGATTTCATTGAACAGCATGTCTTTAGGGATTGGAGGGGCATCTTCCAATTTCTTTATCCATGGCTCCCACCTTCCTATTCCCTGTTCACAGGAAACAGCCAGAATGTGAAGGTTATAACATACTCTGTCCTTCTATGTCACTGCAGAAATGATCAAGACCAACCCACCCTGATAGTTATACATTTGGTTTTTATAAAACATTTAACAATTTAAAGTTAAATTTTATGTGTAAATTAGAAAGGAACTTGGCTCTTAGATGAATAGAAATGGAATGCCAATAAGTACTACTACATTTTGATGCCCTGAAACCACTGCTTATGCAAACCTAATGATGAATTATTGTAGACAAATGTTACATTCTATAACAGCATTGAGAAAATTTGACTTTAATCAATGGATTAAAGAATAAAGAATTTTATTCAATCCATGTTAATAAATATAGAATTTTCTCCATAGAAGATCAATGGCATATTGCTTGACTTTTATAATGATATTTATAATATCAGCTTATAATTTCAAGCAAGATTTTTATAAAAATCATAATTGAAATATAAACATAATGTACTCAACCACTTGTAAGTATACAGCTCAACAGTATTAACTACATTTACATTGCAGTTACAAATCTATATAACAGTAAGATTTCCTAATTTTGTGATTATTATGAGTTAATATTTTGCTGTATCTTTACATCCAATTAGCTTGTGAAAGAAAATCTTCATTTTCTTGGACAGTGGTCATAAGAAGTTTCCAAAATATGCTAATATTCTCCCTAGAAAAACATCACTTTCCCATCCATCCTTCCTTTAGCTCATCCACCCCAAGCCGCCCCCACCAATACCCTGTGCATCCCACGAAGGCCCAGCGCTGGGCCCTGGCCCACAATGTCACAGGACTGTCGCCTGAGGAGGATACAACACTGAGGAGTGCTTTACTCGTCCTGCGTCTCCTGGGGCAATTGTGCGTGGAGCTGAGATGTTTCTGAGGGCACTGAATTAACGTCGGTGTGAAAACCGTACTGCAAATTCTAAAACTGCTGAAGAAAATCACACCTTTCCATATTCTTGATGATCTTTTCAAACAAGTACCTTGTGCCACCCTTACCTCGGCGACAAACTGATAATCATAAATTGTTCCTTTCTTGGGAAATGGGACAGTCAGTGCCTTGGAGGATATTTGTTCTGCTCCGCTCTGTAATTTGAACCTATTTCGAGTTAGTTCTGAAATTGGGCCTTCCATGAGTTCTCGGAGAATCTTATTAAATTTCAACCTATCATCATCTGTACAGGAAGCACCAATGGACCAGATCAACGAGAAAACAAAGATGCCCTGCATTGGAGAGAGGGGAAAAGAGAACGTGATCGGCGGGGAGCTTCAGCCTGGCCCCGCAGCGCGTGGGAGAGGGTCTGAGAGGAAACGCGAAGGCTTATGGGGAACAGGTCACCGAGGACTTCACAATAATGCAGGCTACTTTTTCAGACTGCGTGCCTTAGAAAATCTTAAAGATAATACAAGCAAAGTGTAAATCCTAGCCATACTGAAACTTTAGAATGATTAAGATAGGAAAATGCATGGTATTTTAAATATATATTATATATATTATAAATATATATATATATCAGGGGCTTGATATTAAACGAAACATTGAGATAACTTTATTAAGGTTTGGGGCACACTTTGATAAGGCAATAGCCACAATATCCGCATTTGATTTAAATTTTGATACGCTGGGTTTAAATTTTTTAAGTTTATTTTAAGTTTTCTATTGTCTTATTTGCAATCATATCTGAGCATCGATGATAGACGCTAAAGTTGCCATCCTGCAAGCCAAAGACACCAGCTTTCTTCTCACCAGACTCAGGCAGAGGGAGCAGAGCACACCCTGTGGAAGAAAATCAGGCTGCTTGTTTGAAAATCAAAGCTGTTTTAAAACGCTAAAGCCAACAGAGCCCCAACTACATTCAGAAAAGTTCCAAACTCTATTTCAACTCTGCTCCCCTACCTACATTTTGCAGATTGTTTCTCTTAGATGTCTACTTTCACTCAAATTAAAAATTAATTTATTTCATAAAATACAAGCTATAAGAGTTCCGCACGGACTGCATTGTAGGGACTACTCTGAGGATTACTACTCCCCAGTGTTCTGTAGTCTGTTGATATGTGAATTTCTATGTGAAAAATCCATGTTCAATTACTGTACATTTTGTTGCTTTCCTCACCAAAACATACAGCAATGCCCATCACACATCGACCCTCCCATATGCATATATTTAAATTTGTTCTCTTAAAATGGAAGGAGATGAAGGGGGAAAATAATGAATTATTGTGGTTTGGAGGGCAGGGAAGGCAGCGGGTCTCACCTCCAGCAGAGAGTAGACTTCTTGGTCTTTTCTCTCTTTCACTTTGGCTTCATCAGCAAAAACATCCATAAAGCAGTCGATTAGATTCATTAGGGATCGGACCAAGTTAGTATCCGTGGTAGGAGATAATTCCTGAAAAGTGAGAAAAAGACAAACAAAACAAATTTAAATCAAGCACGTGATAAAGTGACGCCAGCTGGGGTTTACTGAACCCATTTGAGTCCACCAGCTGCAGTGTCTATGAAGAACTGCTGTTATAGTTACTGTTTTCCGGGGAACCTGAGCAGATCTTAACTCCTTCCCTCCCAGGGAATTTCACGCTGGGAAGTGTGACTCCTTAACCTCTCACATCAACTCTCAAATCAAAAAAAATATTACCGGTATATGTTTGGTTAGTTCAATCAAAGATACCAGTCCTATGCTTTACTAACTTCCTAAATCAAAATACTCAGTCTTTCAGGAAAGGCAATTAATTGGCATGCCAACAATGCTTAATAAATGAAATCCATCTCGAGGACATATTTATAAGTGGTTATAGTGAACCCCATCCTACGAAGTACATTCCCAAGTCCCCAGGTCTCCAGAAACAGTGCTGCAGCATCACAAATGTCACACGCTTTGCTCTTTGACATCAGGGTGACAATTCACAGATGAGTGAGAAGACAGGCACATCTCCTGGGGCTACGCAGCCCACTGCCGCAGGCTGTCCATGAACCTCAGTCAGCTGCCCCAGCCTATGCAGCCCCGAGGGTCACTCTGCTCCGAGGTGAGTGTCGGGCACAAACCCCAGCTCTCTGACACCAACTCAGAAGGCTGGGAGCAGCTGGCTTCCCGTTCACAGCCCCTGGCTCCAGAAGCAGCAGGGCGCAAAAGTGACTGTGTTTGTGGCTCAGCACAGGACTCTAAAATACAAATAGTTATCACTGCAAAGGAGGCAAATACTCAGGGCAACAGTATGTCACAGGCGCTAACACATCTTTTCTTATTTATTTTTGCTGGCAGTATTGGGGATTAATTCCATACCGTCTGCATGCTAGGCAAGCACTCTCTCTACCACAGAGCTACGGTTAGGGTTTGGGTCTAGATGTTCCCCCAAAGCCTCAGGCAGTCAGAGGTGGCTGGATCTAGAATGTGTGATGCTGGGATTAAGGGCGTGTGATTACTAAACCAGTCCACTGATCGGTTTGGCACCTCCTAATCCCAGTAGTCTGGATAAGATAAACGCTGTTAAGGTCCCTTGTTGCTTTTGCTACCTTGTGGCGCCATGAACTGATTCTCCTCTGCGATGCCCCTCTGCCCTGTGCCACTCTGCCTTGGAGCCAGCCAGTTACGGACTGAAACCTCTACAAACTGTGAGCTAAATAAATCTTATTCCTTTAACTCCAGGTGTCAGGTATTTTGTCTCAGCAATGAGAAAAGTAACTACCACAGCTACATTCCTAAAACCTCTTTAATTTTAAAAACATTTTGAGATAAACTCTTGCTAAATTTCCCAGGCTGCATTGAACTTGCAATTGTTGTGCTTCAACCTCCCAAGTAACTGAGATTACAGGTGTGTGCCACCAAGCCTGGCTTCATAATGAGAGAGAGAGGGAGAGAGGGAGAGAGAGGGAGAGAGAGAGAACATTTTAGAAAGCTTTCATTAAAAGTTTTCTATTTTGCTACAGAAAGGATAAGTTCCAGTTACATGCGCAAACCATTTATTTGTAATACCCAAATTCGGACAGTGCTAGGACAAGAGGAACAGAAGTCCTATAGGCTATTTTATTATGGCCCTCCTCCACGTCCAACATACATTGGACCCTCAAGTTATGACCAGCCTGACATACAAACAACTTGGGTTACAATTGGAACTTTCATTTTAATTTACAACCAAAGTTTTGAGTTACAACCAGAATGCCGGCTGCTTGTGCTTCCTTCCAGATGGTCTCAGATACAGATTTAACCCTTAAAGAGTTCCGGAAGGAACATGACAGCATCCTTTCCTGTGTGGGGTTCACTGAGAAATCCCAGGCCAGTGTCTCTCTAAGGACACGGAGATCCACCTGTGCACAGGAGAGAGACTCTGAAGGCTGTGTAGAGGAGCCTGAGCCTTCACTGACCAACTTGAGTTCCAGCCAGCCCTCGGGAACCAGTTGTGTTCGTAAGTCAAGGGTGCACTGTACTTTGGTTATAGCCAAGCTTATGAAAGTGCAGTCAATACCCATTTTCCAGTCAGCACCTGCCACGTTCCTGCACCACCTCCCCTGTGGCGCCCTGGTCTCCCCAGTCCAGCGCTGAGTCTCCATGCTCCCAAGTGCCAAATCACAGGGACAAGGCTCAGCCCTCTCCTGCCCTCACCTGGCTTCTTTGTCATCTCTCATAATACCGACCACTTCCTTTGTAAAACACTCCGGTCGCCCCCTCTCTTGTCTAAGTCACAGTGCGCCTGCTGTTCCAGTCTTTGCTACCTTTCCCTCTGGACTTGCCCTTTGAGTAATCCACGTTAGCACGGCTTTAAACTCCAGCTTCCAAATCTGTATCTTGAGCCAAACTTCTTAAGGTTTCCTATTACATTTCCAACAGCAAGAAAAATGATCAGCCCTACTTTCCTATGTTTACTGTGGAGCCAAGCATTCTAAAGGAACTTCGATCAAGATCTCCCCAAAGAGAAATCAAGCATACTTTATAACTTTCTGCAGGAGAGTTTAAGAGCATATGGTGCTTTCTCGGCTCCAAGAGCTGGGAGAGTTCTATTCCCATGACCACTTTTCTTCCTGAACCTTTCCATCTACCCTACCTCAGGTGTATTGGAAGAAAGAAAAAGAAAAGTGGACGTGCCTGCTCAAGGACCGCGGTCCAGTCCTTCTACCAGGGACTGGATGATTTTAGGTAATTTAAAAAATAAAGACACTTATAAAAATGGAAATTTAAAATACACTAGTCCATCAGAAATAAGAGATAACATTTTTGGGATATTTTTACTGAGACAGGATTATGTGAAATATTTGAGGGGTTTTTTTAAGAGAAAAAAGACTAACACCAATAGCATTTTCTTGAATTCTAAGATGCTTCACTTAAAATATTGTGGAGAATAATGATATAAATTAAAGTCTTTTCATTGTAATCAGAAAAAAATGATCAGTTTTGCAAATGGGAGGAGGACCAAGAGTTGGAAGGATCAGGGAGGGATGGGAGAGTTAGGGGCCGAAAAAAGAGCGAAGATGTGCTCTGTCCATGGACTGCTCCCAAAGACGAATGGAACCACTGCAGATCGCAGACATGGCCTAACCAAAAGAATCAGTTGAGAGATACAGTGTCCGTCAGTCAGTGATACAAAGAAGCATTAAACTGATATATTTGGTTAACTTGCATTCACCTTTCACATTTTAATCTTAAACTTCCTGTTTCTCTTACCTTCGTTTGCCTTCTAACAAATTCTACAGACACAGGGACCATCCTGTCGAACAGGCCTGTTATGAATTCCTTCTGGATGGCGCTGATGGACGCGGGTAACAGATTTAACCAGGACAACATCAGCGGCCTCCAGCCTAACATGTGAGGTTCCATGTAAATCATGCCGCACCTGGAAACCTGGAAGAACGAACACTGCTCATCATCGAGGCAGCGCACACAGCGAGGCAGGTTACACACAGTGGGCTGCTCTGCGTGCAGCAGGCAAGCTCTGCACCCCACACCCACTGGCCTGGGCTGGCAGGATGGGTGCTCAGGAGATGGCTGATGTCCTAGTGGGCACCACCTCATGGTGGAGGAGGCTGGTGGCCAAGCACCCCATGCCTGATCCTACCCACCTAGCTAGAGATGCTTTTCAGTTCTGTGAATTTCAAAAACTGAAGATCCTCCTTTCCCCGGGCCGGTTTGTCCCAGAGGAGCTGCCCTCGTGCGGTTCCTAACATGCTACCTGGTGCACGGCTGGGAAGGCCGCCGCTCCTGGGCCACTGTGCCCATCCCCAGACTCAGGGTAATGACAGGAAACCCTCTCTGCCTGATTACTGTGGAACACAAGGCGGAGGAGGAAAATGGAGTTGGGACAAGATAAGGTGGCACATCCATCTCTTACAATCTTCAGAAAGGTCTTGGGGACAAAACCTGAATTTTATATAATTTCATGATCTCCGTGTTTGTGTACGACTTTGCCAAATGAGCCCAGACGAAAGAAGGAAAAGTCTTACTCCATCTGTGAAGGTGTGTTTGTGTCCACAGACGTATCTGAGTGTTGAGAATCACAGATCCTTTTTAGTGTGAATGCTAATTTTTTTTGTTTAAAGTCAAAGCTACCACATGAGCAAAACCATAACATTTTGCAATTTTTAACCAGATGTCAAAATTGAGGACTTACGGTGGCAGGAGAAGCAACTTCTAAATCCATGGGCTCGAAAATCAGATTCATTTGTGGTGACATCTGGATAATCTCCCCGCTCATCAGACACAGCTTCTTGTTGTCATCCAGCACTGTATTCATGTTCTCAATCCACACTGCGTCTACCGGGCCATCAAATATCAGCCACTTCCGATCTGGAGTCTGTTTGTGCATATTGTAAACAAAGAACAAATGCATCATAAAGGAAATGTTATTATTTTAAAATTCAAAAATATAGCTCTTAGGATTAATTTTACCATGAATATACACAGCTACCTTTGAATACCGTGTGTGTGCGCACACATTTGCGCATAGACACAGCTTATGTTTGAGGAAGCTGAGCGGGCACAGTGATGCACGCTGTCCTCTCAGCTACTCGGGAGACTGAGGCAGGCAGATGGCAAGGTGCAGCCCAGCCTGGGCAATTTAGCAAGTTTCGGCCTCAAAATAAAAGATAAAAAGCGGGCTGGGGAACGTAGCTCAGTGGTAGAGCACCCCTTGGTTCAATCCCCAAATCTCTGCAAAAAGAGCCAATACATGCATAGACAAGACAAAAATACCACATTTTTCATTGAGGTTTATGTTTCTGAATTCAAATTTCTGGACTGAAATTGCACTCAGATTTGTGTGTTCTTAGAGAATCACAGATTGGTCTTAACGTACATTCCACTAATGTGTTCACATAGGTTGATCACTCATGTGAAGCCCAAGGTTTTCTTTCCTCCGTTGGATGAATTTTTACCATGCACACCCACACACAGCCCCTCTTGGGCTGAGCTGTCTTATGACAGAATAGGGTATTCAAACCAGCATAGCATCACAGTCCCACCAGTATTTGATAAAAACGAAAATAGTCACGTGCTGTTCTGAATATAGTAAGTGCTCAACAAATATGAAGGCATGCCAGGCACTGACCGAGGGCACAAACTCTGGCTCTCCTGCCCGGATTCTTCCTCTGTGTTTCGGGTGATGGTCTACCTGGGTCGCCTCCAGCAAATATGAGTTTGTGTGGAAGTGGAGGGATCTGAACCCGCCCTGGTGTGCTCTCAGCCACTGTGGTCAACTCATTGGCCTCTGAGACAGACAGCGGCCACCCGCCCTGGGGCTGGTCCTGCCTAAGGACACGGAACCCTGGGAGCCTGGAGACCACACGTGGCTGCCACTCTGGGTCACACTGTCCTCCCATGAGACCTTGTGCCTCACAGTTGGAAGGACTTTGCTTTGCATTCGCCTCTATTAGTTAGTTGCTGCGACTGTGGGAAACAGCCTCCGGAAACTCAACATTTAAGGGTTATGATTCTTGAGAGATGCAAGCTACAGAGCTGAATCCAGAATGGGCACAGCTCGTGGCTGTTTCTGTGTAGCTGAGGTAAACGTATACAGTCCTGAGAGACTTTCTGTGGGGTTCTGGGCCAGAGTGCATCCACGGCCGCAAGAAGGACTCGAGGAGCTGCCTCGGTGACCCCAGACCTGGGCGGGCTTCCCCTGCCTCACCATTCCTTCTGTCCTAACACTTACCAGGAGAACTCGGGACTGGACATGCTGTCTACCCAGAGTGGTGGTCCTCACCTGCCCATTGCCCAGGGTCTCTGTGCTCAGAGCTGAGGTTCCTGTATTACACTGACTCAGGAGTCGAGGTCCCCGGGCTCCTGGAGTAGTAGAGATGACCCACTCTAGGATGTGTGGTCACCAGAATAGAGAAAACACTTAAAAACAAATTATGCAATAAATACCCTGGATGGCCCCAGGCTGGGGCACTTCTCCTGGACTAGCGACCCTAGCGAGCTTCCTCCCTTCTAACTGCAGTTGTAGGGGGAACCTGTTCACTTCTACTGACCACACTGACGCTCACTGGTGTGGACTCTCGTCACGAGTGGGTAACGCCCACCCGCAGGGCAAGCAGGAGGGGCAGTGCCCTCTCTTGCCAGCACGCAGCAGCAGGTACAGTTCTTTCCCATCTGCTTCCCACCAGCCTAGTCTCTCTCCGACACACTGCACGCGAGTGCTGAAACTTAAGACAGCACTGTCCAGGGTGCCATGGGGGAAATCCAACAATCAGCTGATGCAATGACACCAGCATCTCAAAACGTGGTCGAAGGAGCCCGAGTCCAGTGGTACACACCTATAATCCCAGCTGACCAGGAGGATGAGGCAGGGCGGCTTCAGGCTTGAGACCTTGTCTCAGAAAAGGAGAGATGTGGGGAGGTAACTCAGTGCTCCCTAGGTCTAAGTCCTAGGGCCACACACACAAGCAAAAGAGCGGGCTGTTACTCTGTTCATCGGATGCTCTTATTCCTGGGTAAGTCAGCCTGGGAGAGCGAAGCACAAAGTCTGAACCCTGTTGTTTGTCTCCCACCCTCTCTTCTGTGCACATCCAGGGCAATGGTGCTGGCTGGCATTCCGCAGGCACGAATGCAGCACCGCCATGCCAGCATGTGATAAGGTTGGAAACAAAATCTCAAGTTATAAATACAAATGCTTATTATTATTATTATTATTATTATTATTATTATTTTGGTACTGGGGATCAAACTCGGGAACTTGCGCTTGCGAGGCAGGTGCCAGAACCACTGAGCTAAATTCCTGGCCCCCACAAAGGCTTATTTGAGAAAGCTGAAGAAATCTGAAACTGGTCAAAAGAAAAGACCATAAGCTTTTAAAGTCTGTATGCAGAAGCATTTGCACTCACCGGGGAGGAGGCGAAGGTGCGGAAGCTGACAGCGAGGACCCCGTCCAACCACTCGTGGGACACTAAATCAAACTGTCCGTACAGCTGTCCCATGGTGACAGACTTAGGGTTCAAGACCGTTATCTGGACCTTGTTTTCTTCCATTAGTCCCTGAATGAACAAACACCAATCATTTATTTAATTTGAAGAATATTATCTTTACTCATAGAAAACACGATTGTGTAGAAAGTCCTAAGGAATCTATAAAGAAACCACCAGAAGGAGTGAATTTAACAAGGTCCCGGCACACAGGGGCAAGGAATAAAACCCAAGTGCATTTTATTTACAATGCCAATGAAAATCGGAAGGGCAACATTTTAAGGTATCCTTTACAACAGAATTTGAAAGCTCACAAAATATAGTGGAAGGAATTAGTAAATGTTCCACAAAATCTGGAGGTCTCAAACTACAAAACAGAAGTCGCCAATTTTATTTCACAAAGGGCCACATAGTAAATGTTATAGGCCTTCCAGATTTTCTTTTTCAACAAATTTTTTAAAAATGTTAACACTGCTGGCCATTACACAAAAGAGGCTTTGGACCGAATGTGACCCATGGACTGTAATTTGTTGAACCTTGCAGCAGAAAGATCTCTGAGAGCAAATTATAAGCTATGAAGACAGAAATATGTACTTCTTGTGGGGTACAAAACTTCATATTGGTTAATTGTCCATTTGGGGCAGAATGCTGGAAGTTGCTTCTATGGTATTATTACAAGAGAGGTTAACATCCTTGGGGCATGAGGCTTTTAATTTTTAATTAATAGACTTTATTTTTCAGAGCAGTTTTAAATTTACAGAAAAGCTGAGCAGAAAGTACAGAGACTCTCAAATACTTCCTCTGCCTCCGGGACAACAGTTTCTCCAATTATCAACAACTCCGGGTGCAGGGTTACATCGCTGAGTTTATATTGATACATCATTATTAACCAAAGTCTGTAGTTTAAATTAGGGCTAGTTTGGGGGTTATATAATTCTACAAGTTTTGTCAAATGCATAATGTCATGTGTCCACCATGATAGTATGATATGGAACAATTTCACTACCCTAAAAGTGCACTGTGGCCCATGTGGTCGTAATGAATCTCACACACACACACACACACACACACACACACACACACACACACAGAGTTCTGTTCTTCCTACACTGCCAGAGCCTGGGACACAAACTACCAACTTAAATAAAAGATGTGGAAACAGTGTTAAACAATAAAACAAGCTCAAGGTCTTCGTCTACTCTCTGTGTTCAAGAATGGTTTAACAGTAACAGCGTCGCTTTGTAAATCCAGAAGCACAGGAAAGCCCCATCATCTCCTTACTCAGGACAGAGGTGCTGCCACCGAAGAGAGGACGGTATCCCAAAGGCCAGAGTGCAGCGACAGCTTCTGTATGGTGGCCGCAAGGCTGGCACCTCCGGGTACCACAACATCACTGTCAGCATATTCAGGTAGCAAACTGCTTAGCCTCAAGAGGGACCAGGACACACGTTCCTGCTTTCCCGTTCACTTACTCTATGAGCAATGCCATGTTTTATTAACAATTAGAGCATAAACAATAAGGGAGAAAAAACAGGAAAAGCACAAACAAATGAAAGACGGGAGAAGGAATCCAGCAAGGAACAAGAAAAGGTAAAAAGAATGAAAAGGGAAAAGGGAAGGGAAGGAAAAGAAAGGGAAACAGAGGAAACAGCATGGAAGTATAAAAAAAGAAGAAACAGTGACAGAAATAACTGTGTATTAGTTTGTATGATAATAAATATAAATGAACTTAGATTCCCCAATGAAAAGATCAAAACTTGTGTTCTTGCATTAACCCCTAAATAAAAAACAAAAAAGAACAAAACAATGTTACACTGGATGAAAGGAAGACGCTAGTGAACATACAAGGATTACAAATTCCACACAGGCCACAAACACTGAAATACAAGAAGGAAAAACAATTCAGAATACAAGGAGAGGTTAGGAGAAATACAACATTAGCTGGAGAGGTGAAAACAGCCCTATTCCTTTAGCGTATTACATGAGTCCAAAGGATCGTTCCTTTAAGACATCTGAGTAGTCATTATGTATGCATGTAAGCACACACCATATGTACAGACTCGAGTACACACAGAGACGCACATTCCACTAATTAATTCCCCTAGTACCCTCACAGAAGTTTTCATCACAAATCCAACTTCTCGGGGAAAAACCTCTTACTCTTCTGGAAGTTTTAAAAGAAGACTTTCAGACTTTTCTGTAGTTCAGACTTTTTTCTACAACGCATATCTATTACCTTTACAATGAGAAAGAAAAAGGAAATAAAAGATTAGAAGGCACATTTGTGGCACATGCTTTATACACTGAACTTCCTACTTGCTTCACTTTACTTTTACAATTTTATTTTCTCCTTGACTCATTTTCCCCGTGATTTTAAGGTGCCCTTTTGACAGCATCTTCCAAAATGATTATATAATCTTCCTGCACAAAGCGGAGACTAAAAAAAAGAGCACAGTAATGACATGTACCTTCTCGCATATATCATTTAGTGCAGCAGCCAAGACGCGATACGCACTGGTTTTCCCTCCAAACGGTTCTCCAACAATCATAAAACCATGACGCACAATCATCATCTCATAGATTTGAAGAATCTTCTCAGAGAAGAATTTGGTCATTTGCAAATTCATGGAGACGCAACTGTCTTTGATAGCTGCCAGCAAATCATTGTAATCTGGTTTTGGTAATTTCACTCCAGGAAACAAATCTGAAGTAATCCCCTGATAATAGATGATTTGGAAATTTTACATTTTATATACTCATATTAAATATACATAAATATTTTATATTGGCTGAAATATGGAAGTAAAAATGGAGAGCAAGCCATTAAGTAATAATACCTCAAACCTTTTCCTGTTTTCTTCTAGAAGTTCTACAGCTTGAGCTTTTGTATTTAGTTTTATGATATTTTTAAGTAAAAAGTTAGAGAAATGACACTACATGATTTCAGGGCCTATTATGAAGGCTGTAATATTGGTATAAAGCAACAAATATATCAACACCACTGAACCATAAGAGTCCAGAAATAGATTGTCATGCACACAAACAACTGCCTCAACACAGACGCATGGGCAGTCTGCCGACTAGATTGAGTGACTAACTACGCCAAAAGAACTGTAGTGCGTACCTCATGCATACACAAAAATTAGTTGGGAGTATTTTAGCAGATTCAGCGTATGGTTTGAGTAGCATCCCCCAAAACTGCATCTCCACCCTCGGCCTTGGAATGTGAACTTCTATGAAAACAGGATCTTATTCATGTAATCATGAAAGTCATACTAAATTAGGACAGGTCCTAGGCCCAGGGACAAGGGCCCATCTAAGGGAGAGAAGAGAGAGTCGGACACAAGACACGTGATGACAGGGACAGAGGCTGGAGTGACACAGGCACTAGCAGAGGCCTCAGGGACTTCAGGACAATGCCAGAAACTGGGAGAGAGGAGGGAGAGTCCTTCTCTGCAGCCTCAGGTGGGAGTGTGGCTTGGGCCTCAGTTTGTGGTATGGTGTGTGGCAACCCTAGGAAACCACTACCGTATGATCATATAATGTACGCTTAGAAAGAATTCTGATTTCATGTGTAGTGTACATGAACTCATAGAGCTAATTACAAGGTCTAAGGAACTAGCCTCCGCAAGCTGGTGAGGCTGTGAATATTATCACCAACGCTGTGAGAAATGGGACTCTTCTTCCTACTCTGAAGTAAAGGCGAAACTTCAGAGGGCTTGCCGTGAAGGCATACACTCAAGCTGTGCTTTGGAACCACTCGCTGGGTTAGCAGATTAATCAGTTCTACATCCAGTCACTGACAGGCCTTCACATGAAGTTCATCTCCCTTCATCAGAGCAGTAAGGTTCTTAGGGCAGAGGAGGGAAACGGGCAGCACAGCAGAGTGGACAGAGCCCACTGCGGTCTGCACGGTGGAGTCCTGCTCCTGGTGCACTGGCCACGAATGCCAGGTACTTTGCATCCTGTGCCTCAGTTTCACCATCTGTAAAACAGGGATAATGACAGCACTGCCCCTGGGGTCATTTGGAGCATTTGGAGAATACCATGTGTAAGGCACTATTTTATAGGACCTGATTTGGGCAGGGTGCAGCTCAGTGTTAGAGCTCACGCTTAGCTTTGTGAGGCCCGGGGTTTGATGCCCAGTACTGCACGCACCCACATACACACACGTACATGCACTACACAAAGACATCGATCCACATTTCAAGGGTGTATGCACACTCCTGAAAGAAGCAAGCAACCTTGGTCTTCAGTGATCCAACCAAGACCAATGCCCTCACCCTCCTGTCAGGTGCAGAGTTGGAAATCTATGCAAGTGTCCTCTGCTTGTCACCATGGACACCTGGGGCAGGGGCCAATGTTACACAGTGCATGGGACAGTCCTGCCCAATGCGGACTTGTGCAAACTGGAAATGTCCCCCGAGAAACTGCTCGGTTCACTTTCCCCGGGCACTGCACCAACACAAGGACATGTGCAGCAAGGTGTCTGCACATCCGGGGAAATCCGTACAGTGCACCAATACCAAGGAAGCCATGGGAAACTGCAGGAAGGAAATACAGCATCTTTCCTTGCTGGTTTCCCCCTAAAATATCTGCACTGCCAGCTCCAAGCAAGAAGGCACGCTCCCGTGGAGACAAGGAAGCATGGCTGCTATGGGTAACTGGTATCAGCGGACTGTTCTAGTGGCAGAATCTCTTTCCCCGTCACTAGGACAGACACAGGTCCCATCTTTACGAGCTGAGAGCCAAGGCCTGCATGAACCACAAGGCGCCCAACATTCACAAGGTGTCCACCGGTCCCTGGATGGCTTCCACCGGGTCTGAGGCAGAGGACCGGAAGGATATAATGGGATCTCCAGTCATTACTCTAATATTTCCTCCTTTCGGTTACCCTTAATCTAATCTAAAGCATAACATGATTACCAAACTTGGTTCTTATGTAACATTATGCTAAAATATTTCATAAATGCCATCTCAGTCTTCTAAGGAAATGAAGCTCATCTATTTTCTCAGTCATCCGCTGAACAAATGTTTCCCAAGTACCTATTCTGCGCTGAGGCTTCAGGGCTGTGCTGGTGAAGTACTTTCCACAGAGCCTACGTTCTTGTGGAATTTGTAAGCAAAGATCACGTTTTCCTGCTCATTATATTCTGCAGTTAAAACAAGTATGATTTAAAAACCTCAAGTTATTGAAAGTCATCTGAAGCAACAAAGCTAGCTAACTAAATACCCTTCAAATAAAAACAAGGAATGATGTATGTTTCTCCACTCTGTGTCATTCTTTGCAGTGAAAGTTTCTTGTAGGGAGCTTTGAAAATCTGGGCAGTTGATAAATACATTCTTGTAAGAGTTTTGATGCATTGGAATAATGAATATTCTTACCTCAAAGAGTGGTAAATCATGGGCTAAAAATTTTGGCAGATTTACATCAATAATAGATCTAAGCAGCAAAATTTCTTCATTTTCATTTGGATATTTCAGCTGAAAGAAAATGCAGTCATGAGGCTCTCTGCGGATGTGACCACCGCCCCCCTTCAGGTTCCTATGCATGCAAACACAGTTCCAACACCCACAGGCGTGGAGCTCTTATTTCTGTTCATTTTGGTGGGTTGCTACTATAGAAACAGACATTTATACGTGCTGAATTTTTATTAGTTGGTAATAAAAGCCTGGATGGAACGAGCTACATGTTCATAGACACTGAACAAAGGGCTCTTGGCCACTAATTTAATATAGTTTGGGACTTGCCATTGGCTAGAGCTTGCTCATCCAATGCCTTCAAGACCAGCAGCAGGTTCTGGTTCAGTGAAAATCATTAAAAGTGGACAATCATTTTGAAAAAATAGATTTAAATTTAAAACTCATAAACAACTTTCTCTGCTTCACCCATATTTTGATGCCAAGATCTTTGCTTTGAATGCAGAGCTCTTCACCTTCTCTGTCAGAAGCCACATCAATAATGAACCCTCCTCTCTACCCAGGATGCTGTGTCTCACTGGATTTTAAAGGGGACGGTGCTCTTCAAAGACACCTGGAAGGCGATTCCAGGGTGCCATCCTTAATAAATGTCAAAGTTTGCAAGTTTGACATTCTTTGTCATCTGCATCTAATTCAAAGTCACTCTTCTAACATTCCATATTTACTGAAGGTCTTAAAAATTGAATTTAGTTTCCATAGTAACAAAGCTCTTCTTCTTTTCATGTTTATGCATCATTGGGTCCCCACCAGATAACCAAATGACACAACACAACAGGGCCCAGCAAGATTCACGCAATCACAGCGATGTGGAGACACCACTTGTCCTGCCTGGTGACATAGAGAGTGTTTCAGCAAACGTATATGAAACTCCAAACATCTGTGGCAAGCCCGAAGTTGATAAGAAACTGCCTTGACTCTGAACTTGCTACTCTGAAATTGTGGGTACAACAGCATCCACATAATTAACAAAATCCAAACTCAGAATTATTTCACCCAATTTTAATACTTTTCTCAACAACTCCAGAGTTTCTCCTACCACCATTACACTGGTTTCCAGAACTCTCCTTTCCCTCCAAATCCTTCTTCCTAATGCATGCCTTGGGCTTACTTCAGTGGCTTCAGCCTTACAAAAGTCCCCGACTCCTTGCTGTTGGGTTTGGCCACCACTGCATCTCCCAGACTCTCAATGCCAGAGCTGACCCTGCCTTTCCAAGCCCTGGCTTTGATCGCTCCGACCACAAAGAAATCGGTGTCAGAAGCTTGCTTTGAGGTCCTAGAGACTGTTATTTTGAAGCAAATGTTTAAATTGTCTCTTGATATAATAGAAATGGCTTCATAATATTCAACAACTCTACATTAGCTTTTGACAAAGAATGATAGGTTCATTTGCAAGATTTGTTTGCAGCCTGCCTTTAATAGCTCGATTGATTCCATAGTCAAGATTTCAGGGATGACACTCACTAGAGCAACGCATTATCTTTCCCATTATCAGACCACAAAGTGACCCTGACATGCCAGGTTAATATAAACTAGGCATTTCTATTTACTGCAAAAAACAATGACTTGAAGTTATGTTAGGCTAATGTGAAATGGAATATCACTACTGTATATCACAATTCTTGATTACATTATTATAGACGATGAAATGCATGCCAATGTCTTTAATCATGTAGCATATATTTTTAAATCAGCGTCATCTACAAATCATGAGCATGAAAACTTTTGTAAACTCCAAGGTCACATTTTACTGTGAACCAGAGCCTACTCGCTGCCTTAAATATAGTTATATTTCATAGGTCCGCAAAATACTTCCAATACAAAGTTAACCAAGTGGTTAAAAATTTAGGTTTTTAATCTAGTATGGTTTTACATGATTAGACTATTTTAAATGCAAATGTTTTACTACAAATCAATTATTGTGAGGCCAGTTGTCTACAAATGATCATTACATTAAGTCACAATGTTCTAGGGCCTTTATTAATTATACATTATTTCCTTTAAAGTGATGCCAGTTATATAAATTATAAGTCTTCAAAATATTTCTCAGCAGTCACCAGGCATATTGACCCACACCTGTAATCCCAGTACTTGGGAGGCTGAGACAGGAGGATCGCTATGAGTTTGAGGCCAGCCTGGGCTACATAGCAAGACCCTGTCTCAAAGAAAAACAAACAAAAATAAATTCTCAGCAGTAAACAATTTTATTCCCTGGTTGCACCCAGGTTTTGTGTGTTTTAAATTATGAAACAGTGCTCAAATCATGAAGAATCACCCAGGTAAGGTTTCCTAAGACTTCCTTTTCATGTGCGCAAGATGAAAAATTACTTTAGTACGATCACTGACTCTGTTCAGTTAGCTAACGAAAGTGGCTCATTGCTCCTTGGGGACACACACACTAGTGCACACAGGGGAAGTTCCCCGGTCAGAAGCACGTGCGCTCCTACCTTTAGATTCCCAGCAGCTGTGAGGACCGACTTCACAGCTCGCATCCCGTAGTCGTAGTGGTGCTGAGAGGACAACTGCTCTGAACACAAGCGGTAGGTGGCCACGATTTTCACGGACAGCGGCCGCGCAGTGACGAACCCGCAGGAGTACAGGATGATTTCGGCGATCATGGCATAGTCAGGGACCATCATGGCCACGGTCCGAAAGAGAGCCTGTGGTACAAGGGGAGGGTGCTTTTAACAAGGTGATCACGCAGCAGCTCAGTCTCGGAAGCAGCCTATAGGAGCATTGCCAGAGGAGTGGAGAAAGAAGTCAAAACTGCGCACCACGGAGCACTACTCTGCCATGAAGAAGGATGATGAACTTGAGTCTTGTGTAGGGAAATGGATGCACCTTGAGACCACAGTGCTAAGTGAAGTAAAACAGACACACAAGCTTAACCACCACATGGCTTTTCTTATATGAGAAACCCAAAGCATAAATAAATTAAAGAACAAAATAAAAGATAATAGGAAACAAGGACATAGATCTTTTGCAAATAGGAAGAGAGTAAAGAGATGGAGGTGAGGGGAAGGGAACTGATGAAGAGCTGAGATGTGTTACGCACCGACTCCCCACAATGAATGCAGTCATTGTCTATTGCAAATATGGACTCATACAAAATTATTTTAAATAAAAAACACCATCACAAATAGCCCTGCTCTGTATTTGCAACATGTTATGGCTTTATAGTTTTTCTGCAACCATTAAATTATAATGTTCAAATCATAGAAAAATAATTTAACCAACTGGTTTTCTCTTATGCCCACATAATAAATTAACTTTCTGTACAAAACGTTTGCATGTATACGTTGAGCATCAGCTACGCTATGCTCCAGTCTGTTGTAGGGGAAAGCATTCAGTCTCTTCCAGGCTTCTCGCTTGGGGTGGCCGACAGGGCTTGGGGCCAGGCTTGGGCTCTGCACTCGAAGCGAGTCAGGTCGCCCCAGTACCAAGTCTGTGCTTGCCAGGTGGCATCCGTCAGGGTGCTCTGAACCTGCTTTCGCCTACGGTCACTGAGTCAGACTTTCGGAAACAATCACAATGGGAAGAGCTCTGCAAAGCCGGCGAGGGTGATCACTGTTACAGATGACTCAGCTTTCCAAACCAGGTGGACAATTTACTCAGCTATCATGGGACAAACACATGTCACGAGATAGGAAGCAAACGGAAAATGGAATTGCTTTTAAAGAATTAATATAAAATTTAGGTTTAGAATATTAGCGTGTATCAGAACTCACTGTGATAGCTCATGTAGTCCAACCTGACTTTTTATATTAAAGAGGAAAAACAATATTCTAGGGGAAGAAAAGAAGCCCCCAGAGTGAATTGCAGCTATATTAATATAATTTGTAAATGCTGTACCTTCTGGAAATTAGTAGAATTGCCAAAAGCACAAGGTAGACAGAAAAATGAACATCTTGCTCAAGTGTGCTATTATGACTCTGCCAAGTCTGAGAACTAAAAGATCATCAAGCAAGATCCTGCCAATGTGTTACATGAATCATTGGTCAGGGGCTTTAATATCATTGTTTTATTAATAAGGTTACCATTAAAGAACAGCAAGAATAAAACATCAGAAAATGTGGTGTGAGCAAGTGACCTGGAGCAGAGACTTAAGCAAGTGACTGTTACCTACACAGGAAAAAACAACAAACAAAAATAGAATGGAAGGGAACTGCTGTCGAGATCTTGCAAAGAGAGGTTCTTGACAACTACTTTTTGAACAAGTCCAAGCTGAGTTAACAGCTGAGTGGCGGACAGGCAGCTGTTCTGTGATAGCACAAGTGAGCACTACTTTAGGGCCAACACCTGAACCTGTGTGGTAGGTATGAGTTTTCCTCCGACCACTCAAGGTTGCTCTCAAATTCCTCCTCACACTCAGCCCCAGCAGTGATTTGGATGTGGAGGGTGAGGAAAGCCACGCTGGCGGCGAGGAGACAGGAAAGAAAGGCGCTCAGGGGTCCATCACCGAGTTCTGTTGGTTAGCACCTCTCCACCAAGGCTCAACGCTGACACGTACTTTAGAATGCTTTAAGCCTAAACCTGTGATTCTCAAACAAGGTGTGTGACATATTGATATAACAGTTTGATCTGGGATGTGTCAGGAGTAATTCGTTAGTAATGGTAGTAAGTCTGAGGAAAATTCAGTGCCTTTGGGGAAAAAATCCAATGGGATTCCAGTTTATCCAATGGTATACCATATATATATATATATATAAATATATGAGCTATATATTAATGTGACATATATATTAACATATCTGTTACATATATATCAACATGAATTAATGTATATCTTACATATACATATTAACATGCCAAGAATTTAATAAATTTGAATACAAGCGATCAACATGAGCATAATCCTTTGTCTTCGTCTCAGTGACTTTATCAAAATAATTGCTCCACTGCTTCTGCCCCATGGGTAAAGAAGAAGGGCAATACACAAAGAAATGCACATGCTGCCACTCCTGTTCTTTCAAAGGCCTGCCTCTTGGTGCAATTTAAAAAATCCAACCAATACCTTCTTGCCACTTCTTTCTAAGGACCTGGAATCGATTCTATTGACACTTTGACTTGTTCAGCAATGGGCTTGATTTTAGGTGAATGAAATGGAAGACTGAGGATAAACTTTGCTTTTTCCTTTGACCCTGTTAGGTGCCTCACCACAACACTCCTGAGAGCTGTGCCCGAGGCTATTGGCTTCGTGACTTGGGAGATGCAGAACACACCCATGTTACTACGGCTGCCAGTGTCCAACCATGCTGAAGTGATCACTGAGTACTGATTCTTTGGGAGAGTTTCAATCTTAAACACAGCTTCTTCAAAGTGGAAATCTGTTAGGAAATTGCCCTGTCAAGGAGGTTTTATGTAACTGAAAGTCAGAGTGGACTTTCTGCCTGGAATATTACTTGTTTTTACCCAAGTGCATGTGCCCTGGCCGATACAGAAATAGACCAGACAAACACACAGCCCTCGAACCGCTCTCTGGTCGTGCCTATAGGTCATCAGGTGTTTGAGAGTGAGAAGAGGGAGGAAGTGTGGAAAAATGTCCTTGTAGGGAGTTGCTGTTATACTATGAGTCCCCCACCACCATGAGTTCAGCAGAGCTAACAGGGTCCCCTGTACTGGGGGCAAGAACCGGTGTCTGGCTCACATCTGAGGAAGCAAAAGGACCAGTGCCCGGAGCTTCCCGGGACCACGGATGCTGGAGAGGCACACAACAGGGAAGAGCCAGGTTGAGCTGGCTGGGTCCTGCCCTCTAGGGAGAGGAGAACTTTCCAGCTCTGAAGCCACAATGACTCAGAGAGATGGAGAAACACGTCCATCACTCGCACCTCAGGAGCTCTGAGCAGGGGACCAGGAGAGCAAACCGAAATTCCAAGGATGTGCACACGACACAGCAGCTCTGGGTCTCTGCTAGGTCCAGGACGGCACCGGTGATCATGTCTGAATGACTGTGTGTTTTGGGCTCTGCTGCTAGAGGAAAGGAGGAGCCTGGATGGAGCAGTCAGACAGGCAAGTGGTGGTTTAGAGACAGCGCACAGCACGCTGAGGGCAGGGAGGCCTCTGGTAACAGGATCAGTAGGGAAACGCAGCACCTAGGAAGTAGGTCCCCACGCCAAGAGCTCATAGGTTGTACTAAGAGATCTGAGCTTTATTCTGTAGGCAAAAAGGACCCAAGGGGATTCTAAAGCCTGGGGAAGATGTGATTAGATTGCTTGTGATAGATCACAGTGGCAGCATTGCAGCAGAGAGAACTGTGTGATGCATGATGTCACAGTCACACACCCCAGGGAGAGTGGAGGGGTGGAGACCAAGTGAGGCGGGGACAGGACCAGTGGGATGTAGGCAGGACTCCTGTGAAATAGGGCGCTGAGACCACCAGGGAACGTGAGGGAGGTTTCCAGAGCATCCCGACTGGTAACATGCTTTCTGGGCTCAGCTGCCTCTTCCTTCTTTTTTCATTTTTTATTTTGAATATGTTACTATTTGCTTTCAGACTTGTTAGGTATTTCCATACACAACCAAGGCAGCACAATAGGAAGAGCCACAACAACTCAAGTCAAAAGCTGTGGTGCTGAGAATAGCTGTGGGCTTAATGGAGAAGGAAAGTGCATACCCCAACAAGCCCAGGCGCAGGCTGATACTGTTCCAAAACGCACGCTGTGGAAAAGTCCAGGCCATTAACAGCTCCAACCAGTAACCCAAGAGTGGTTTCCGGTTTTTTATGACCAGCTACTCACAGTGCTCTGTTCCCTGCTTTTATAAATACTTATGCATTCAAGTTGAGTCTACTGAACAAAAGAAGACTGGAAGTGAATGGATAATATAACTGCTACAAGAAGAGCTTTCCAAAAGAAAATTGCAAGGGAAAGTCACAAAATGCTTCTTAGATAAAGGATTCACCAGTTTTCATTTTGAAATCACACCTTCCTCCAGGAAGGCAAAGCACCAAAACATCTGATCCAATACACAGAAGGTCAAGAGGTGGAGCTCAAAGTACTTGCAGCAATCAGTCGTAGCGAAAGTCTTTCCAGGGGAAGAGAAAGATTGCCCTTTGGCCTGAGAAGCTGTCAGTCTCTGCAATGAACAGCGGAGGCCTGAAGGACAGAGGCAGGAGGGCTGTCTGGGAGCCACGGTCACCGTCACCCTACCTATTCCCCAACGGTCTTCTCAGTGCACAAAGCACACCCAGCCATGCAGCTCACTGGGGAAGAGCAGGAAATGGCTACCAAAGGCATAGAGGAAGTAAGTATACTTCACTCGCAATCCAGTAAGTTGCTTTATTAAGTGTCGGTTCTGGTCTATTTGATTAGGACAGTGTTTTGTTCTTTGTAACAACAATAAAAAAGTTAGTGCTGTACATTAGTGAGAACTGAGAACCGATATGGGAGGGAAACAGTGGTGTGGCGTTGGAAGACAATTTCACAACAGAGCTCTCCTAAGACTCCAGCTAAGAACGCGTTTCAAAGCAGAGAAAGGCTCTAAGTGAAACTCCCCAGTGTGCCATTATTTATAGTGCAGAAAAACTGAAAGTAACTTAAGTGTCCAGCAGGAAGAAAAGTTGGGTGAACTTATTTTTAGCATGACCTGTGTTTCTAAAGATGAGAAAAGGCTCATGTTTTATTATTAACTTGAAAAACTCCCACTATATACTATTGTCTGATTTAAACATTGTTTTTTAAAAACTGGGGTCATTTAATACAATACAGTAATTAGTAGAATAGGTACTATTTTAGAATTTTTATGTTTTCTAATTTGTTATACTCAGCCTTATTTTAAAATTATAAAATTTGAAAATTATACCTGGGGTACGTATCTATTTTTAAAGCATTCAAAACTTTAAAAATTATCATCTAGAACAATTTTCTAAAATATTATAATGCCTAAATGCATATTTTGCATACAATTCTAGGGTAGTAATTCTTTCTTTTATGAAATAGTAGTACTTTGTAAATCGTGAGAAAAGGGAGTGGAAGATATAATCAGACCACCGCCATACCTTCAAGTTATCTGGTAGTTCCGATCGCCCAGCATAGCCAGGGTTCATTGTTATAAAGACAGCACATGTGGGGTCCAGTTTTAGTTCGGTTCCTTCAAATATTAGGATAACAGCACCTGCATTAATGCCTGTGGGTAAACAGGAAAGAAACAACTCAGCAATATCGCACACAATGTGGCTCGAGTCGCTCATGACCTCCCATCTTTCTTCTGTTTTTCACACAATGCACATAGAGCCTGGTCTGTTACCTCTTTGGATAGTAAGGATTTGTTGAGCAACCACAGAAAGTACTTCCAAATCGATTCTGTTAAACTCATCAAAGCAAGCCCAAGCTCCACAAGATAACAGCCCCTGGGAGAAAAGAGTAATGAAATTTTTCGACTTTATCTGATGGAATATTATGTTGAAATGTTGCAATTTCACCTGATCTTTTCAAGGATTTAATATCCTATCAAGGAAATTACTTATTCACCTTTACCATTAAAGACAGCTTATTTTTTTCAATGCCAATTCATTATTCTGTATGAATAGAGTTTGATCAACTGGAAAATTTTCCAATTTAATTTTTTACTTCCTGTATATTTTCTGGCATTTAGATGTGCACCTGCACTGTTGAAGTCTTTCTTACTTTTTATTTACATGTTGATCTATTTGCTGTTTCTGCGTGGACTCAGTGGAGGGGATTGTAACTGTCCTCCACCCACAGTGACTTCTGTTGACTACAAAACTGCTCTGTGGTCTGAGTACCTCAGGGGTCAATTAATGGAACCCAGGGCCCCATTTGCAATCTGAAGTCACCACTAACTTTCAACTATGGGACACTGGGTCACAAGGAAAAACTGGAAATCCAAACATCATTAGCTCCATCCAGATCCATGTTTACATATTAAAAATCTCAAAAAATTCAACAAATACTTGTGAAGCACACATTATACTCCGTGTGTGTGTTTCACTGAGTATCTGGCATATGCCAGGCAGGATGCATAGCACCTTATAGACAAATTTTATGCAAGGAAACTAACTCAATACTATACAAGATGTTGACTACTGTAATGAGCATGAGGCCACACAGCTAATGACAGCGGCCTTGGGTTTGCATCCAGTGGATTACCCTGAATTGTAATGGACTGAATATGAACTCCATCTATGTCAAGGAACAGTAAGTTTTCATTATTTAGTGATTTTATCCACGACTGACCTCTAAAGCATTACATAACAGGAGGATTAAAATCATGTTTAGGAGGTCACAGACTCAAACCGTTACATGAATGTGAGGTTCCTGACAGAAGTATGCTATTTTAATGTGTAACCCTATTTTCAGCATGAACCTAACATAAACACAGTATCCATATAATTAAGAAGTACTTATTGATATGGAAATGTAACACTATTACAGTGTATGACTCTAAATCAAAGAATTAAGAATATCACTAAATAGACTAAAAATGAATACTATATACCACATATTTCTTTAAACACATAGAAATATAATGGCTATTCAAACAACATGTAGGACCTTTTAAATTTGGTATTTATTTCTTATATAATCATTATAGTACATTTACAGATCATTAAAGAGGATGAATAAAATGTTATTTAAGTGATTCTTGGACTTTTTTATTCATTATAATTTCGACTTGTTATTTTTTAAGCTGCTAATTGTCTTGGCATCACACACATACACACACACACACACACACACACACACACACTCTACTTCCCTGGAGAATTATTAAGATAGTACTTTCATTTTATCTTTAAGATATAGCAAATCTTTTACATGCGTACAATTATGTTTCATTAGAAATAACTGTCCTTTCTGATCAATTATCCTATTATGAAGGAATGAGGAGTCAATTCAAACCTTAAAAAATTTTCCTAAAGCCAAATAATCCAACCCATCCGAGCAGTTGAAAACGACACACTGTTTGGCCACAGCTCTGGCTAAGTCCTTGGTGGTTTCTGTCTTTCCAGTGCCAGCTGGGCCCTCAGGCGCCCCTCCAAGGTGCAGATGGAGGGCTCCGAATAAAGTCCTGGAAGAGAAGATGCCGCCAGTCTATGTGAAATAATGGGATTTTTTAAAAAATGCACATACCAAAAAACAAAGACTAAGAACCGATTCTTCCATTTCCTCTTTAATAATTCCTTTCTTCCCACTAACCTGAGGAAATCTGACAATACACTGCTTTATCTGTTCTTATATTTTACTTCTGAATATTGTACAATTGACAAATTTAGACAAATGTACTTTTGAAATTCAAAGGTGACTTGTGCTCAACGTGGAGAATTCAGCGGACCCTGAACAACCAAACCTTTTCCTGCCCTTAATGGTACGTAATAGAAAACTGAGTAACTTTTAAAATACTTGGCCATGTTTTAAAGAATAAAAGGAAAATCACCCATCCTGAGGAATGGAGGCTGGGGGAGTAAATTGGCAGTAAAGCTGCCCAGGTCCATGCTGTTCTAAGGATCTGCATGTAAACACAGGCGTGTTCATACATTTCTGCATTCTGTACTGGACAGAGAAAACATATCTTCAGAGCTGAACAAGGCAGGGCTCAGGAGCGGATCCACCCACATAAACCTAGCAGCCTTGAAACACAGCCTGGTCTCTAACTGGAGGCTGAATGTATCCAGCAGCCTGCTGGCCACAGATGAGGAGATGAAGAACCGAGCACAGGTGCCACAGGAAGCTTGCTCTGCACAGGGCCAGGTTGCAAGCCTGCGGCAACCACAAGCAGGAGGAGGCGACTGTAGCAGCCGCAGCAGACGACCTAGGCTAGGAAATTAACACCAGTGCTTTCTGGACCCGAGAAAACCCTACGGGCGCCCCACTGCCCAGCACATGCAAGACAGCCTGGGAAGCACCTCCTACCAGGACAGGCTTAACGCAGGGCAAGGAAATAGATGGGACCGAGGAGTCAAGGACAACCATATCTACAAGCTGCGCTTTTAAAAAAGACAGCATCCGGTACCCAGTGAAGTCACCCAAGGCCATCTGTATCGGCATTCCCTTAGTTAATTTAATGACTGAGAATTTTCCAGAAATGAAAAAATACCTATTTTGATACAGTCTCAAATAGGATAAATGAAAACTAATCCACACCTAATAACATGACAGTGAGCATCACCACCACCAGCAAAAGAAGTCCTAAAAACTCCAACAGAGAGATGATTACCTAGAAAAGGGTAATTAAAATAATAGATTTCTCAGCAGTAGGAAAGGATTCCAGGAGAATATTATATTTGGGGGAAATATTGTCTTTGATGGAAAACTACTTTTCAATCTACAATTCTATGTCCAGTTAATCTATCTATTAATAATTCACTGAAGACAAGAGAACGAGACTTTTTTAGACAGAGTAATAGAACACGTGGTTTTCAGAGCCTCACTGAAACAACTACCTAAGGATATTGCCAAGTTAGGACAAAATTAAACAGGAAGTAAAGCAAAGCAGGAAGCAATGGTGAGTAAAGAAAATAAGATTTAACTGTAAAACTGTCTACTTCTATATTAAATAGGGCTTTTCTGCCTCTGAATTTTGACTAAAGCTCCAAACTGAAAACAAAAAATCCTAGAAGATTGTGTATTATAAATAATGAGATGAGTCTGGCAAATCAACCACCATCAGAACATACAAAAATTGCCCAAGAAGACTGCAAAGGAGAGGCCAGGAATGAGGCTTCTCTGGAAGCAGCTGGTGTATTGTGTGTTCGACAGCCCTCTCTGCGTGGCAGAAGGAAGAGGAGCGCTTCCCTTTCCCAAGGTAACTGAAGGGCTTTAGGGAACTTTCCAGAATGCCTGCACACCGGGGGCTCCATGGAGCTTGTAAAACCCCAGAACTGAGAGCTGACTCACAACCCCAAACACTTAGAGAAAGCCTGGTGCTTCTGACAGCAGAGTGGGAAAAGGGATAGGAAGAGAGATGTGTTCATGCTGCCAGCCAAACCAGCATGGCAAGCTGCCAGACCTGGGTTCCACTGGAAGCAGCCAGAGGTGAGCCACGCAGAGTGGGGCCTTGTGCAGGAGGCCGAGAGGATGGGAGAAGAGCTCTGTGGAGGCCGGGGTGTGGTGGACCCAGCCAGAGGCCAAGCTGCAGAGGCCTTTCCACAGCGGGGGATCCAGGACTGAGGGGCTCAGGCCTGCAGAGCTTCCCTGGGGTGATCAGGGCATCTGGTCCTGCTCCTTGTCAGACAGCACCAATCAACAAGAGACAGGCATCACCCACAGACTTGTCACCTTCCACCAGCCCCCAACACCTGGGAACCCCCAACAGGCAGGCCGGGGAGGCATGGATGCAAAGGCTGGGATAAAAATGACAAAAGATTGACCACACCTGCCTTTCACATGCAGGCTCTGAGCCCCAGTCAGGCTGGAGCCAGAGGAGAAGGAAGTTTTAAACTCGATGAGAGATAATAACCATGATATCTGAACTATGTAGACTATCTGGGAAAAATATAATAATAATCATTAATCTCTTAAGAAGCAAGTATATCTAGACTAGATTTCATCCAGAAATGGGAAAATATTTGATAGAGAAAACTATCAAACTATTGTTTTTTTAGAACAATGATAAAAAAATAAAATTGTTTTCTGCTTTCATCTTGAAACCAGTTTACTTAATACATTAGTTAAAATGAATAATTTTGGGAAAGAAATTATACAACAAAGGTCAGTATTTGACAATAATTGGGATATGAGAGATAGAAACTTGGACTTAGAGCAGTTGAAATTATTTCATTATGCAGAAAGACAACAGAGGTATTTACGAATTTTAGGTTTCATTAAGCATAGGTATTTTTAAGTGAAAATTAACCTGTAAAGAATAGAAATATAATCCCATATCATATCCCATGTAATACCCATAACAGATGAGAAAAATAAATTTTAAAAACTTAGTCATTTAATAAACAATAAGGCAAAAGGGGAGGAAAACCAAAGAAAATAAAAATTAAAACTTGGGGACATAAAGCACAACATATGGTGAGTTGAGAAAGTCCAGACAGTTTACTAATCACATTAAATGTAAATGGATTAAATTCACTCATAAAAGATACATTTCCATTTTCATTTAGCTAAATTCCCTTATCCTTCACCATAAGATCTAACAGAAGATCTCTATTCAGATCCCACACTAACATGACTTTTCAGTGAATTCCTCATGAACTTCCACTCCCAGCTGGGTTGCAGATACCTACAGCATCTTGTGTTTACCTCTGAATTTTCATTCTGGACACTTTACTGTAATTGTTTTTTAATCTGCCTCCTATCTGATTGGAAAACATCTGAGTACAGAGATTATCTTTTTCTACTGAGTGCTACCAGGGTGTATCATATATAGTAGATGGTTACTAATAATTGTTGAATGAATAAATACAATTTAAGCATTTTCACCCATCACAGGATGGGTGCACACATGTGTGTTGGACATAAAGGGAGTCTTACACTATAACATCTCCCACGGCTCCAGAGGGTACAGTATCTAGCCACAAGCAATGGCACTGGACTGGGACCAGGCAGAGACTTCAGTGACAGGACCCGACCTATGCCATGCAACTGGCCCAGTATTGAAGCAAAGGTCAGAGCTGCTGTGCTGCCCTTGGCTGAAAACCCACTTATGGACTTCGTGTTCCATAAACAATTCTGTCAGGGCTCGGAGGAAGGCCAGACACACATCAAGTGCCATCCCCTGTCTGAAAGGCAGCATCCTTTAAAATGAACTGGGGGGAGCTGACAATGCAATGAGCAAAATCTTTGCTGTTATCTGAGTAATTATTTCTGACTTCATTTTTCCCAGATCCTCTTTTGTTGCCAGTTCAGAGAGTCCAGGTGGTTGAGTATCAGATTGTTCCATCTCATTTCCCTTTGGGGTTGCTATAGGTGACCTGGAAGTCTGTTTTTGAGGCTTGTTTATGTGTCTTCTCATTTCCACGGTGGGGGACGGGGGGATTGCCTCTGGCACCCGCGCAGCTCACCTTCTCTGCCCTAGGAGCCTGGGATGGCGGTCGGGAAAGCTTCCTTCCAGGTGCTGGGACTGGCTCACCCTCTCTGCCCTAGGAGCCTGGGATGGAGACGGGGAGCTTCCTTCCGGGTGCTGGGACCAGCTCAGCTTCTCTGCCCTAGGAGCCTGGGATGGCAGCGGGGAAGCTTCCTTCCAGGTGCTGGGACCAGCTGAGCTTCTCTGCCCTAGGAGCCTGGGATGGCAGCGGGGGAGCTTCCTTCTGGGTGCTGGGACTGGCTCAGCTTCCCTGCCCTAGGAGCTTGGGATGGCAGCCAGGGAGCGTCCTTCCTGGTGCTGGCAGCTGACAATGCAATGAGCACTGAGAAGACAGCAGGTGTGATGGGAATCATCAAGCAGACACTGCCAGTGTAGCCAGGAATGGCAAAGAAGGCCACAGTGAAAGCTGATGTCTTGGGGAACTGAGCAGGTAACAGTCATATTTACTGAGGAACAAAAGGTTAGAGAAGAACTTTCCTGGAAAACAAGATGGTGTGTACAAAAGTACTGAGTCAAGAAGTAGAATGGTGCATGTTTGGTGACACTGGAGGGTGGACCTGGTGTTGATCTTCTCGGTCTTTGCATGCTACATTTGCACATAATAAGTTGGGAAGATATTTAAATAGCTAGTAAGGTGGTGATAGTACAGTCAAAAGATGAAAATCGTGCTGGGGGCATCTTCCTACCTTTCTCCTCATGCTGGCTATAAGAGCCATCTGAAAGAGATATTTACCCAAACTTCCAATCTCTCTCTTCACCCAGGTCACACTTAGGAGGGCAAATCTAACATGAATGGGACCCTGGTAAATAGTGAGCAAGGTCCCCATGTGGCTCTCATTCATCAGCTGAACTGAGTGAGTCGGTCTCGTTATTCTTTCTCTTGGAACCAGCTTTTTGCCCATGTGGAAAGTATGCTTAGCTTTAAGAAGAGGGAAATAGTCAGGCATAATAGGATAGGTACATTCTTCAGTCCAGATTGTAACCAAGAGTTTTGAATTGAGGATCAGACCCTTGCTCCACCATATATAAACTATGACTCTATTTACCATTAACCATAGTTCATTTGGGCTCTGGAGGGAAGAAAAAGGTGGACTCCAAATCCCTAACACATATTTGAGAAACATTTCTAAAATAAAAACATACCTTTGATGAAAGAGCAAAGATAAGTCAATGGAGAAAGGATATTCTTTCCAATACACGGTGCATATTCACATGCACAAAAGTGAATGTAGACATAAAATTAATTAAAAGTGGAACATGAAGTTAAATGTAAAACACAGAACTCTACAACGAGACGATAACATAGAAAATCTAAATGACTCCAAGTTTGGTAAAAACTATTAAGATACATCAAAAAGTTTGCTCTATGAAAAAAATGAGAAAAATGAGACTTTATAAGGTAAAAATTTGAACTTTGTGAGAGGCATTATTATAAAAATGAAAACACAAGCTATAGATGGAAAGAAAATGTTTATAAAAAAACATCAGATACAATTATATACAAAATATACAAAGAACTTAAAACTCACAATTTAAAGGAAACAATCTGATTATAAAATATGGAAGTGCTAACTAACACCTCATCAGAGAAGATATTCAAGTAGAAACTAACTTATGAAAACATGCTCCATATCGTATGCCATTAGGGAGCTGCAATATAAGATAAAATGAGAGACACTACATGTCTATTAGAATGGCTAAAATCCAAAACACCAGCCACACCAAAGGCTGCCAAGGGCGAGAAACAAAGGAGACTCTCACTCTTTGCTTGTGGGAATGCTAATGGCAAACCCACTGTGGAAGAGTCTGGCAGCATCTCATGAAGCTAAACATAGGTTTACTGCAGGATTCAACAGTCATATTTCTGGGTATTTACCCAAATGGATTAAAAACTTGTATCACCACAAAATTTCTGTGCAGGAGTATTTGTAGCTTCTTTCATCAACCAGTGTGTCCCTCAGAAGCTGAGTGGCTAAACTATAGTACATCCATTTAATATAGCATTAGTCAGAGATAAAAGGAAACATGTCATCAAGCTATGAAGACACAGAGAAAATATAAATGCATACTTCTAAGTGAAAGAAGACAGACTGTAGCTTTCAACACTGTGACATCAGGGGAAAGGCAAAACTACAATGACAAAAACTATGGGTAGCTGTCTTAAGATTCAGAAGGAAGGGAGAAGAGATGAATGCGTGGCACACAGCACATTTTTAAGGCAGTGAAACCGTTCTGTAAGATACTATAATAAAAATATCTGACATCATGCATTTGTCAAAACTCCTAAGACTATAGCACAGTGGACTCTGACATAAATTATGGACTTCAGTTAATAATGTGTCAGTATTAGCTCATCAATTGTAGCAAATGTAACCATACTAATACAAGATGTTAATGACAGAAGAATGGGATGTACTTACTTAGGAATTCCCTATACTTTCAGCATAATTTTTCAATAGATCAAAAACTGCTCCAAAAATTGTATTTTATAAAAGAAAGAGAATAGTAGAATTTTAAAAGACGAAGTAAACAAATTAATTTAATTCATTTAAATCAGCAGGGCTTGGAGTGTGACTAGATGTGAAGAACTAAGAAGAGCCAAGGTCAAAACTTGCTTTTGGTAAAGAGAGCCAAGTGGGTGGCTTCGAACTACCCTGTTCTGAGGTGTAATTCGGGCCCCCAAGCTAGTTTAGGAGGCTGCTTTTGGGAAAAATGAAAATGTAAGAACCTAGGAGATAGTCAACAGAGCTATCCAGCAGGCATGTGTACAGCAAAAGCTCACAAGACAGGTATGGATTTGGGTCTTCAGGAGGTAAGTCATTGAGCCTGAAAGTGGACGAGAACATTTGGGAAGACACAAAACACCACGTGACAACAGAACTCCAGGACATTCAGCATTTCAGGGAGGGAATAACACTGCTCAAATGATACAAAAGCAGGCATAGAGTTTCAGGAAGAAATGAGAGATGGAGAACATCAAAAGCAACAGTGGTTATGGGAATAACATAGGCTAAGTTTACACTATGGGAGATAATTTCGAATTTTTAAATAAATCCATGGACTGGGGTGGTGAAAATCATTTCCAATATATCCTTCAGTTAAAAGGTTTACCTATAACATCGATCCGTGAGTGGAGTAATAACCAGCCTGGGTGAATTACCCAGATATTCATACCCATATCGCAGGCCAGCATTGACCATCTTTGTTTCTAAATGATTCTCCTAGGGTAAACCAGATAAAATGAAGTTAGTTTAGACAACAAAGTTTTAAACAATATACCATCGCTAGCTCATTAGTAAATAGCCACAATGTAGACTTCTCTAAAATTCACTTTTCAGACATCCTGTGACTGAGCTGAGTGAGCCAATTCCATGCAGTACTGGTTTCCACAGGGGACACACTGAAGTGAGTGGCTTCAATTTTTCCCACACAACATTTTTGAGCTTGTGCCTTATCTCTCCCATATTTTCATTGTTTTTCAATACAGAGTGAATATTATCAACCTCACCATTTTACAGAGGAGGAACTGAGCCGAGGTTATGAGTCTGCCAAGGGGGAGATCAGGCATTTGAAGGAATGGCTCTGCCATCCGTGTTCCTAACCACTGCCCATGCTGACCCTCTAAGTGGTTTCCCAGGATGCTGGTTCTTGTCTTTCTTCTCCTCCTACCCACACCTTCCAAGACTTCCACAGGTGCCTCCATCCTGAGGACTTCTCAGCCCTACCTCCAGTCATCCACTCTTTCTGCCCACACTCACCGGGCCAGCACTGCCCACTGTACTAACTGTCCTTCCCAGTCACGACTGCCACCATCATTCACCCGGATGCCCTCAGGAAGTCCTTGCAGACTCTTACGGATTAGATCCCCGCCCTTCTCATAGTGTGGAAGGTGAGGATCATGGGGCGCGCTACTCATCAGTGGACTCAGACACTGGTAAGGACAGCAGCTGAGTGTGCTGTTAGGAAGCGGGGTCCAGCTGGAGGTGCTCACTGGGAGAGTGACCAGGAAGAGTGCAACCTCCCTGGCTCCTCCCTTCTCTCACTGCTTCCTGGGTACTACGGAATGAGCAGCTGTCCTCCACCCAGGCCCTTCCACCACGCTGTTTCTGCATTGGAGCCAGCCAACAACAGGCTGAGAGCTCTAACACTGTGAGCCCAAATAAACCTCTCCTAAAAAAGAAGGAAAGAAAGAAAGAAAGAAAGAAAGAAAGAAAGAAAGAAAGAAAGAAAGAAAGAAAGAAAGAAAGAAAGAAAGAAAGAAAAAAAAAATCTCTCCTTTAATTTGTGGATGTTGGGAGCTTTGTCCCAGTGACAAAGACACAGATCATGTTTCTAGCTTCTTCTATTGATCAATAAGAGGAAACCTGAATGACTAAATCAGAATTTAAAAGTTTGATTTGTACATTCTTCCGATGCATCAGGAATCTAAAAATTTTAAATTGACTAGTCTCAGCATTTTTCAAATTGCAAGCATAGTGACTCATCTAATAGTGAGTAATTCTTGAGCATTTGTCATAACGTTTATCTTTCTAAATATATATTTACATGTAACAATACATTTGGATATAGACACAGATCTAAACATAGATATTGATGATATAGTTATTGGCTTTCTCAATCTTCAAACTGGAGAAACACTTAATGCATAGAGCCGGCCATCAGCAAAAGTCTTATATTACTGATACTCTTTCCCATGTGAGCAAGCAGGCACAGATTAAAAAGCAATGAGCTGAAACTGCTTTGTAATAACATTCATGTGTAACTTACTTGCCAATAGTACCTTAGCTGACTTAACCATTCAAAGTCAGAGTTGTGACTAACGCGCTTTTGGACAAGTGCTGAGAGCACGTCTCTGGCATGGACATCCAGCACCACAAGGGCTCCCAGAGTAACGCGATTCTGCTTAGACAGTTTGCCCCGGACCAAAGTGACAATATCATCGATTTGTTTGTTACATTTTTCCAAGTATTGTTCGAGAGCCTGAAAGAAAATAAGATATGATTTCCCAATGGAAGCAGAATCATTTTGAACACAAACATTTTGAATCAGCATGTAGGTAGGGGCTTCTCTGCATTTTCATCTTAATTTTCTATATGATGATTTAAAACTAATCTGTTTTCCTTACTGCCAGAGATGCTAGGTGAGCAGGCCCGATCTGGCAAGACAGAGTGGGTAACACCCTCTCTCTCCAGCCCTTCTCCGTTCTTTGATCAGTTTGGAGCTGTCAGTCACATTCCCCATCTGTGACGTGGGACAGGGGTGTGGGAGCTGATCGGAGCTCTCTGTGGTTCTTCCAGGGGATGGCTATGGACTGAGAGAAGGAAGCACTTTCCACCAAGCTTCCTGGACTTTGAACGCCCCTCGGAAGCTAGCAAGCCTTCACCTCCCATAGAAAGAAGGCTACTGGAGACTTCTAGAAGACAGTAGGGACAGCAAAAGCAAGAGGACATCAGTGATGAAGCCCTGAGACCCTGAGTCTGTCTTTCTCTTCCTTGGACCCTATTGGTCCCTCTACTAACTTTCTGAGTAGGGTTTGTATACTCAAAAGAGAAAGATGCTGCCATGGTGTGGGTGGGATTTGGCTGTGTCCCCCAGAGCTGCTTGTGCTGGAGATGTGGTCCCCAGTGTGGCAGCTGAGATGGTACGTCTGACAGATGGGTCCTTGAGAAAAACAATCAGACCAGGGGCACTGTCCTCAGAAGGGGTTAGCGCAGGTCTAGTGGCTCTGGGTTAGTTCCCCTGAGGGGGCATTGATATTTTAGAAGAGGATCTGTGCACTGAATAAAACTACTGTCATTTTCGAGGTGTTGAGACAGGGTCTCACTGTGCGGTTCAGGCTGGTCTCGAACTCCCAGTGATTCTCCTGCCTCAGCCTCTCCAGTGTGTGCACCACCACATTTGGCCAATGTCATGGTCTTAAACTAAAGATCTATAATTGCTAGATTCCAGTTGACCCACAAGTCAACTAAAAACTGGACTCACTTAAAGTCCTATCTTAATGATAGGACTGTTGTATTGAGTATAATTTGGTTTTTTAGTTAACAGTAGCAATAATATTAAATTAATACATCCAGGTATGTTAAACTATTGAAATATTTAGTGTTACCATTCAACACATCATTTATTCAAAAATAAATGTATTAAAAATTGAAACAACAGTAAATCAGCTGATCCCTTGAGTATATAGGGTAGTTTTATTGAAGGCACAAAGGGGAATTGTATTACTCTATATTCCCCTAATCTTTCTTAGCTTAGGAAATTTCTTAAGCCTATTGTCCTCTACTTTTTAAGGCACAACAAACGTGTATAATAACAAGGTTGAGGGTCAGCATTTTATTACTTTTACATAATGTGAATAAACTAGTGGTTTAGACATAAATTTTGGACAACTATTTGTATGAGTTCTTCTACATATTTATGACTGGAAATTTTATTTAAAATCTGTAATTTGATGCTTGCAGCATCAAGTAAACTTCTGAGTGGACTTTCCTATTCTGGTGTTTTGGAATCAGCATATTCTTGCAGTGTAACTTTTAAAAACTGCTGAAACACAGGAAGCTAAGTGCTTACCTGTAGCCCCACCGGAATAGCTGCTTGTACTTCTTCTGTCCAAAAGGTCTGAGATACACAAAGAACAGCCTGGCCAGGCCACTCCCGTACCCAGTTAATTCGTTCATTATTTATATAGGCCAGAATTGCATTTGCTATTACCTAGTTAAGAAAAGGTTAAAGATGAACAGGTTCTTGAATAAGCTGTATAGCAAAGAGCAAAATTTCCAAACTAGATGAATCCATACTTCTCAACATTCTTAACCAATAATTAAAGAATGACATCACACATGGTTAAACTATTTAAATTCAAATTTATTCATATACCTGTGAACATGTGCATTACTTTAACATTTTGTTGCTGCTATATTATCAACTTGTATGAACTGTATTATATAAAATAGTCATTTGACCAGTTTTAGCCAACGATATCCTAGATACATTTGAATTGAACAAACATGAGTAATTTTATGGTAAAATATAAATTTAAATCATTTCAAAATGAGATTCATCAAATGTTTGGCTACGGCTTTCCGTTTTGCACAACTGGATCTCACTTAGTACGCACATCAAATCACACAACCCTCTACAGAGCCTCCTGTCTTTGGGCTTCACTCTCTTCTCTATCCTATGGGCCTAGAAGAAGCCAAAAACATACAGTGGAGGAAAGATAACCTCTACAATAAATGGTGCTGGGAAAACTGGCTGCCCAACATGCAGGAGGCTGAGTCTAGACTCAGATCTCTCACCACGTACTAAATGAAGATCAAAATGAATCAAAGACCTAAATGTAAAAACAAAAATACCTAATCTGCTAGAAGATAAAAGAGGTAAAACCCTCGAAGTCATAGGCATGAGCAAGGACTTTCTGAACAGAACCCTGGTTGCACAGGAAATAGTACCAAGAATTAACAAATGGGATCATATTAAAAAGCTTCTGCACAGCAAAAGAAACAACCAACAGAGTGAAGAGACAACCTACAGGGGAAAAATTTTGCCAGCTATTCCTTGGACAGAGGACTAATATCTAGAATATAAAAGGAACTCAAGAAAAATTAGAACCCCCAAACAAAAGACCCAATTTTTAAAAAGGGCAAATGAAATGAATAGATACTTCACAAAGAAATACAAATGCAATAAGCTGAAATATTTCTTCTAAGCAATTTGGCAAACAAAATCATAAGAATATTTCAAATAGTAACAGATATGTCTATATCAATGAGTTACCACTATTAGCAAACCTATAACCCAACTCAACGCTGCTAAATAGTGGTCAGAGAGTGCTCCTCTGTACTGCCAGGGGCCACACAGCCATGCTGTTTGTCAGTACTTCTCAAGACCTATGAAACTCATTCTCCCTAGCCCAGTGGTCCGACACACGCATGGTTATCCTAAGAAAATGGATACTTACATCAAAGAAACCAACTATATGGATAGTGCGTTCACTGTAATGCAATACATGACAGGGAAAAAATGGGAAACTGACAAAAGATTTTATATTTACTGGAAAATATTATGCAGGGAGCATTAAAGCTATATTTCCGATGAGAAAAACATTTAGACACATGATAATGTTAAACACAGATTCCGCTGAATTTTAGCAATAATATATGGGAGGAGGCTATAAAAATTAATTTAAAAATTAATTAATCTATTATGCTCCTTTCATGCTCACTGGCTCAGTCATAGTTTTTGTTCTTAAAAACTCAAATACGAAGTCCGTATTACAGTCAAAATGAACATGGGTGCTCAATCTCCACTTATTGGGGTGACCTAAAATTCTCTGCTAACAAATGCCTGAATGAGCTAACAGCGTGACTTATGAGATGTGGAATGCATGCAGTTCCCGTTAGCAGAGGGAAGCACACAAGACTCTGTAACATTCTGGTGTGCATCTTACAGAGAACAGTAAGACTAGCGTGTGTGAAGATTGATGTGAACTCTAAGAAGCTGTGTGCAAAGGGAGACTGAAAAGACAGCATGTAGACAGTGTGTTTAATTATTATGTGACTGCAAGAAAGGCAACAGGTGTGTTACTAAAGTCCAAATTTTCTGGGTAGCATGGATCACATTGTGTCCCACTTCCAGTGAATCTCCACAGAACAACAACCTTAGGCCACCTGCTGCCCTCAAGTTATCTGCTACTCTTGCAATGGTGATTCACGCCTCAACCTCTCTCTAAAAAACTGTGCATCTCCCAGTGATATATTTATAACAGCACTGACACTCCATCAGGCCTTTCCAACCACAATAACAAACGGAGCTCCTACCTTGTGGATGGAGTTGATCATAATCCTCTCCAGCTCGACCAGCCACTTCTCCACTTGGCCTCTGGCTTTGGCAGTGGAAATGGTCTCCATGAGCTCCACCACCTCTCCTTCGCTGCTCTTCATGTGGGTGATGTCCAGCGTTTCTGTAAATTCCACCTTTGCAATTCCTTCAAAACATTTCTTCAAGTGAGGCTGCACCCTGTCAGGAAAATAAATGTAAAGAATTACTCAAATGGAAGTGATGTTTCACATCCATGTCCATTGTGCACCAGTCTTCATTTCAAATTCACACATGAGCACTAAGCTTTAGACAGCTGAGCCCAATAACCAAAGCAAAGCAAAACAAGACAGAGTCTCTGCCTACATGGACCACACAGTTCAGGAAGAGGTCAGTATTAACTGAACAATCACAAAAGATCTATAAAGTTACAATTATAATAATAGCTACAAAGGAGAGGGACATCCGTAAGTCTTCATTTTCAATACAATAAATTTAAAGATGCTCAAAGTAGAAATAAAAAACTATTTTGTTTTGAAACAGGATCTCACTATGCAGTTCAGGCTGGCCTGGAACTCAGGGTGATCCTCCTGCTTCAGCCTACTGAATGCTGGGATCACAGGCATGTGTCACCACGCCCAGTTTAAATCATTTTTAACTAACAGATAAATATACTAATTTAAAGACTCTTTGATACACTAAAGTAATCATTTCAAGTGAAATCTTCAGAGACTGCTTAAAAATTATGGCCTTCAAGTCCTTTAGTACGTTAAGTGCTCTGTAGTTTATTAAATCGACTGCTCTGACATACCCAGCTGTTAGTCTATTCAATGTGATACGGGTGGAAATGACTAAAGTCCTCATTTTTGGCACATCACCAATAACCAGTTGCGTTCATCTTTCAAATCAGCAAAAAGAAGCAGTGTATAAAATTCAGATAGAAATCCCAGCCTAAATTTATCTTTTTTAAAAAATCTGGACTATGTGACTCCTTCTCTGAAGGCACAGATATAAAATAAATTTGTTTAACAAATTATTTATTCACTGCCTACTTTCTATCAGACAGTTCTCAGCAGCAGGAAAAGTTGTCAAAGATCCCTGCCACCACGGAGCTCACATAGTGCTAGATGAAGACAAGCAGTAAACAAGTAAATGGCAGCGTGCGCCTGGCATCACAAGTACGCAGGAGGCAGGGACGGCAGGAGGACCAGGCCAGGGCACTGTGGAGAACAGGCGGGCAGGGCTGGGGCGGGAGGTGCTTCGGGGGAGGAAGAAGCCCTGCGGAGGCCTGGGTAAGGAGCCTCCTAGGCAAGGAAACAGCACCCCGAGGAAGGGGCGCCCTTTGATGGGGGAATTGCAAGGAGGCCACGGACTTCCTTCTGCCGAGTGAGAAGGCCAGCAGGGAGGAGCAGGTAGCCGATGGGCGCCCCCCATGTGGGCCACTCAACCCACATGAGGGTGCCGGCCTTTGCCAGAGTGTGAGGAAGAAAACTGCAGCGTCCTGGGATCCAGAAGGAAGGAAACACAGGAGAAAGTAAGAAATCCATCCCAAGGTTCATCACTTTCGGGGGAAGTATTATTTCACGACATTACTTATGTTTTTGACCATTATTCGAAGTTGATTATTGATAATACTTAAAATATTCTTGAAGAAAAGTGATTATATAACCATGATTGCCTAAAACTGTTTATGTTCCATCTTATTCTAAGAATGATATTTAAGCAGATAAACTTAGCCATGTACAATAGCAGATGAAAGGCGTTACCGAGTGGGATCTTTAGTCTCAGATAGTATCTCAAGAAGTTCATCGTTTGACAAGAAAAAGAATCTGGGGAAGAAGAGACGTTTCTTTTCCAAATATTTGTTGAGTCCTTTAAGAATGAGCTCCAAAAGTTCATTACTTTTTTTCAGCCTTTCCAGCATTCTGTCAATAGTTACAATGGACAGAACGTGTTTATTCTAAAAATGAAGGAGAAAACACTCAACTCAAAACCATTAGATATTAACTTTAGAGATGTTCACATATTTCAGGTTTTACATTTTTAATCAAATGAAGGTTATACAAATTTTAAGGTGAAAATGTGTTTTTATAAAAGTCCTGCACATTCTAGGTTCACCCAGCCTTAACCACTTACTTGATCCTGAGCCGTGTTGTTAGAGAGAGAGAGAGAGAGCAAGAGAGAGAAACAGAGAGAGAGATAGACAGAGGCTCTGAGTATAAGGATGGGGAAACAAAGTCTGAGTACAGCCTCTGGTCTTTTATTCTTTGAGGAAAAGTACTCTAAATAATAAGTTACCATTAAAATGATAATTTTGAATATGTTGTCAGCAATGATAAAAATAACACAATTCCTTTTTATAATCATAGTTTAGAAAGTAAGAAAGTGTTATGAGCGGTGGGAGAAAAGTCTACGAAGATTTTGTCAACCACGACCTTGGACCACATCGCAGTCTGCTGGCTGAGGCCCAAGCTCAGCGCTCTCTGATCTCTCCAGCAACACGCCTGGTCCGCCTTCTGACACCAGATCCCGAGCACCGTGCTACACACCAGTGTCACGGGGAGCTGCCTGCTTCACAGAGATTCAGAAGAATCAAGTGCTTTAAAAGGGGCTTTCTTTGGTGCTGCAGAACTCAAAATAAGAATTATAACCAGAAGCGAATACTCAGTACTCATTTTAAAAAACAAGAGTATATCAACTTCTCAAAGCACCTGTACACTAGCCACTGGGTTGATAAGACTCTTATTAAGTACATATTAAATACCTATTAGAAATACATATTAAATCCCATATACCTGTTAAAGTAGAAATACACATTAAAATACCATCTACATACAGTTGAAATAAAATTAGTTTTTCTTATTTCCTTTAACACATGATTAATATCACCTGAGCCCTCATCATGATGATCTTGGTCCTTCCAAACTCAGGGCTTACCATGACAAAATTAGAGAGTTTTAAACTAAGCAAGTTTAAAAATACTTTTAAAAAGGCATCGAAACACAATATAAATTTCAATCACCAGACCAAATAACAAACATCATGAAAATAATATTAATTAATAATAATTAATGGAGCATTTTAGTAAATTTATGTGAAATTAAAATAAGAGACCATTATTTTAAAAATAAGCGCTAATTTCAATATTAACTAGTTAAACTTATTTTCACATTCAGTTACAATTGAATGATCAACCAAGCCTTTCAGTTGTAAATTGTTTGATATAAAAATTTTATTCTTACTGCATGAGTCTCTAAAATATTTTTGTTGACGTATGTTGAGTATGACCAAAAAGAAAAGGTATATATTTTTGCTTTGCCTTGAATATACAGTATAACTTGGAAGTACAAAATTTAATCATAGAGAAAAATAATTATCATTAATACCTGTTTTCTCAATACAAGAGAAATATATAAAATATACAGTAAAATTAGATCAACTTACGTTTAGAACAGAACTTTTTAAAGGCGTTTTATTTACTTTCTAAGATTTATATTTCAAATAGACATTGAACATACACACACACTCAAGATATAATTTAAAATGTGCAATTTATCCAATCCAATGGAGAATAGTTTTATAAGCCTAAATCGAAAAACAAAAATAGTGTTCTTCGAGCGCCATCTACTGGAAAAGTATGCTTACTCTTTGTTTAAAGAAAAAGCTGAATTGTTGCTAATAAAAGGAAAAACTCTTTACAAATTAACAATATTTGTTTTATTCTTGCCAAAATAATTCATTGCAATATTGCTATTTTTGATCTGATATCTGAAAGCTAAAAAATTCAGTTTTTAAAATAATAGGTCACATTCTCTTCACTAAATATAATTTTCAAACAACAACAAACTAAAAAACCCTGCAAAAGCTTAGGTATTCAAGTAAAATTTTTTCGCAGGTCAATAGTGCTTCTATGAAATGCTTAGTACCAGAGTGGTTCATATTTCAGAGTTTTTTGGATTTTGCAACATTTGAATAGACTTTACCAGTTGAACACTATTTATCTAAAAATCAAAATCCACAATAAAAGTTCCAGATTTTGGAACATTTCAGATTATAGATTAAAGACGCTTAACCTGTATTACATTCCTGGGGTGAATCCTGTTTAACCAGATCAGCTGGTGAACACAGGTGATCATCAATGTCCCTTTGTACACTCTTATGGTTTAGATAGACCTAAGATGCCCCAAAGCGCCTTGCTCAGAGGTGAAGCTTTGGTAGTGATGGGATCACGAGCACTGTAACTTTATCAGTGGATTTATCTGCTGATGCATTTATAACTTGACAGCATTTTGGGGAGGTGATGAAGACTTAGCAGGTGGGGCCTGGTTGGAGGGAGTGGTCACTGGAGCCTGACCCTGGGGACTACATCTGGTCCCAGCGCCTTCCTCTGTGGCTCTTTTCCATGCTCTCTTACTCTGATTTTTGGTGATCAGTGTTGCTCCACTATGCCCTGTGCCATGATGTTCCTGCCTTGAAGCAGCTGACCATGGACTGAAACCTTAGAAACCACAAGCCCAAATAAACCTCTCTTCCCTTAAGCTGGTTATGGCAGTGACAAAAAATGACTAACACACATATGGACTTAAGGAAACAATACAAAGTGCAATCACCTTATGCCCAGGAACTAAACTCCCTTCCCCCTCTCAGTGAGAAGATGCACATAATAGACGCTCTGAGGCAAAGGAGAGGCACTAGGTGAGAGAGACCTGGTTTCTGTCCTGCACTCTGCTCTTTGGCACTGTGTGAGATCTTGGACCAGGTGCCTGATATCTTTAAGTTGAAAATGGAAATAAGAGCTCAGAGCTGGTGTGAGAACCAAGCCAGAAAACATATCTGAAGCAATTAACACGGTGCCTAGAACACTGCCCTTCTCTCTCCCCACCCTGCTCCAAATCAGCTGAAACAGATGGACAGACAGAAAGACAGACAGACAGAGACAGGCACTCAGGAGCAAAGGTGATAATGAGACATTTATATCACATATGTAACACATATCACTTCATCAGTTTTATGGAGTTAAAATGAACATTTTTATAATCTGCCATCCTTCAAGAAAGATATTTATGGTAAAATAAAACTGACTTTGAACCCCTTCAAGCACTGCCATAAAACCCTGGTACTGCTGGGGATTTAGCTCAGTGGTTCCGCTGCCTGCCTCACAAGCACAAGGACCCGAGTTCGATCCCTGGTACCAAAAAAAAAAAATCCTGGTACAGAGTAGAGAATCCATGATTGTGTATTGAGTGAACACAGGCAAGTGAAGCCTGCAGATGTTCAGAGAAACTCAAGGACCAGATGACGCTCCACGTTGCCCTCAGCGGCTACTGATTAGCTGTGTTCTTAGGACACAATAAGAAGCTACAACAGGAAGCTCCTGTGAAGGAGCTTGACAGTGAAGCTTCACTGTCAACCTGATTGGCTTGAGATCAGCCTAGAGATGAGAAGAGCACACTTCAGGGGTCTCTGGGTGGGTTATGGAGGTGCGGTTTAGGTGCCACATCTGATTACTCACCCTTTCCACTCACATATTTTTACTCCGCTGTTTCCCAGCTGCCATGAACTGAGTGTTTTGTTCTGCTACACCCTTCCTCCACGTTGTCCCTGACTTGGAGCCAGCCAACCATGGACTGAGACTACTGAAACCATGAGCCAAATAAACCATCTTCTTGCTTGAGGCTTGCGTGTTGAGTGCTTGGTACCAGCAAGAGGAAAGCTGACTGATACACTGCTAGAAATTCAAAACTTGGAATGCCTTCCTTGACATTTTGTGTTTACTGAGCTAAAGAAACAACTGTTTCTGGCTAAAGAAACAATTTTACCACTGTTATGAGTCTTCTTTTGCTGCTCAAGTATCAGGAGAGGAAGAGGGGTTGAAAGAAGGGGAAAGGAATGGGGAGAAAAAGAATCAAGATATATCACGTACAGGTACAAATTCTCTATGATGAATGTGATCATTATGTATATCTAAACTGTACCAATAAACTTAATAAAAATATCTCACCAGCTTGAATGATGATCTCCAGGTTGATTTTGACATTTTCAAACTAGATGGTTATGATATCAGGGGCCTAAAACTTTAATTTGGATATACAGAGTTTTCTAACTACTGCGGCAAGTGAGATTCACAGAAAATACACTTGTGTAGGCTGAATGGAATTAAGCTCCAGTCTGCTTAGGAAACTTCAAAAAAAGCATAAACTTCCTCATCAGAAATTCCTGGACAATGTTAAACTGGTGAGGTCCTCGTTAGCCATTTTGCACTAAGAAAGGAAATGCAGTTGAATGAATAGAAGTGTGAGCTTCCTTACAGTTTTAAGATTCTCTGACCTCATCAGAAGTAGAAATTCTGTCTTTAAGACCCAGGATATTTCCAAGGCTAATGCAGATTTTAGGGCCCAATTACTTAGAGTTTTCAGGGGCTTTTCAGAATACAGTCAGAATCCTTAGAACTAGCAACGAATGGGTTTGTGTCAATTATTCATTTACAGATTCAGCATCATCCACAGCAGGTGCTGTGGGGCCTGCTATGAGTGGGGCACCTTGTGCAGGGCCCCAGCCCCTGTGGGACCAGACACCAGACGACGCCCGGTGATCTCCACATTCCATACAGGGCGGCTGCACTTACGAGTTCCAGATGCCAAGTTTCAGCCCTTGCAGGCTTGGGGAGACCCATGTCAGGTAAGTCCTTTGGAGCCAATTGAAATCAGGTCACTTCATAGCCCTGCAATGGCCTCTAAGTATTAAGGGCAAAGGGAGAGAGGCAGGTCTCTCACTTTAAATCAAAAGCTAAGTATGATTTCACTTAATGAGGAAAAGTCCACTGAAAGCCAAGACAAACTGGGAGTTTGGATTCTTGTGCCAAACGGGTAGCCTGATCGTAAATGCAAGAAAGTCTCTTGAAGGAAATGAAAAGTGCTACCCTGGTGAGTACACAGATGAGGAGATGGTGATGCAGCTTTGTGACCGAAGGGGACAATGTCTGAAAGGTCTGGGCAGATCAAACCAGCCACAGCGTTCCCTGAGCCCAAACCTCATCCTCAGCAAGCTCCTCACCCTCCGATTCTGTGAAGGCTGAGCGAGGTCATGAAGCTGCAGAAGAAAAGTCTGAAACCAACAGAGGTTGTTTCCTGAGGTTTAAGGCAAGAAGCCGTCTCCAGACTGTAAGTGTGCCAGGTGAGGCAGCTGGCGCTGAGGCAGCCGCCAAGGTGAGTTACCCACATCTACTAAGGTCACTGGTAAGGGTGTCTCCAGTGAAGAGCAGATTTCTCAATATACCAGAGAGGGCAGTCTTAGTGTAAGAAGATGCCATATCTTGCGTAACTAGTGAAGAAGAGTCAATGCCTGCTTTCAAAGCTCCAAAGCACAGGCTGACTCTTGTAGGCGCTTATGCAGCTGGTGAACTTAAGTCAAAGCTGAGGCTTATTTTCGATTCCCCAAATCCCAGGGCCCCTCAGTATCCTACTAAACCAACTCAGCCTGTGCTCTACAGATGGAGCAACACAGCCTGGGACAACACGGACTGCTGAACCTGTTTACAGCATGGACTGCTGAGTAGTGAAGCCACGCCTGTGGCCAGAAAAAGAGATTCCTTCCAAGATACAATGTTGTTTGACCTGGACTTGGTCACCCAAGAGCATTTATGGCAATAGATACAATTAATGTTTTCATGCCCGCTAATACCACATGCATTCTGCAGGCCAAGGACCAAGGAGCAATTTGACTTTTGAGATTTAGAAATTTAAAGATTTAAGAAATCTTTCTGTAAGGCAATACTAGCTATAGATAGTGATGGGTCTGGGCAAAATGAGGAAGGGTTTGCCATGGAAAGGATTTACCAGACTAGATGCCAGCAGGAACACCGGCGGCTCACACGAGGTAAGACTAGTAACTTTTTTTTTGTTGTTAAATTCTTTTATTGGTATATTTTAGGTATACAACACAATTACATTTCTCATTGGGAACTTGTACCTTTACATAATGCATCTTGGTTCTTATTTTTTCCCCATTCCTAGCCCTCCCTTCACGCCCTCCACCCTTCCCTATTTACAAAGACTTTATTTCCATTTTTTCCATTTCTCAGCATTTTCCTTTCCCTTCTTTCCTTTCCCCTGCCCCTCCCACTATCCCTACCCCTTTGGGCCTTTTCTTCCTATTTTGCATTATCGATTATTCATTCTCATCATTGGTACATTTTAGGTATACAATATGACATTCATCATTGGAAATTTGCACCTTTACATACTTTCTTGGTTCTTATTTTTCATCCTTGCCCAGCCCTCCCTTCAACCCCTCCAGCCCTCCCTATTTACAAAGATTTTGTTCCTAGTTTTCCATTTTCTCATATTAATCCCATTCCCTTCTATCCTTTCCCCTAGCCCTCCCACTTCCTTCCCCTTTGCCCCTTTTCTTCCTATTTCACATTACCTATTATACATTTTAGTCCTTATTTACACTTTCAGTTTCTCACACCAGAGAAACTATTCGGTATTTACACATGTGTGTCCTATTTATTTCACTTAAGAGTATCACCTCAATGTGCATCCACTTAGCTATAAATGTCTAATTTCTCATTTTTTATGGCTGAGTAGTACTCCATTTTATTAAAAAACTACATTTTCTTTATCCAGTCTCCAGTTGATGGGCATTTGGGCTGTTTCCAAGTTTTAGCTATCACAAACTGTGCTGCTATGAGCATGGGCGCACATATATCACTGTGGTAGGATTCTTTTAATTCTTTGGGGAAGATCCCCAGCAGTGGAATAGCTGGGTCAAATGGGACTTCCAGTGCTAGTTCTTTGAGGTATCTCCATACTGATTTCCACAGTGGTTGCACCAGTCTGCACTCCCACCAGCAGTGGAGCAGGGTTTCTCTTTCCCCACAGCCCTGTGAGCATTTGTTGTTGGTTGATTTCATGATAGCAGCCATTCTTTCTGGAGTGAGGTGGAATCTCAGCATTGTTTTCATTTGCATCTCTCAAATGATCAGTGATGTTGAACATTTTTTCATGTATTTATTTGCTATTTCTACTTCTTTGTCTGAGAAATGTCTGTTCATTTCAGATGCCCATTTTTGGATTGGGTCTTTAAATTTGGGAGATCTGATCTTTTTAAGTTCTTTATAGATTTGAGATAGTAGACCTTTGTCTGAGGAAGAGCAGGTGAAGATTTTTTTCCCACATTGTGGGTTGTCTCTTCACACAGCTGGTGGTTTCTCTTCGTGTGCAGAAGCTTTTTAATAAGAAGAGATCCCACTTGTTGATTGTTTGTGCTAGTTCAGAGGCAACTGAGGTTTTGTTCATAAAATCTTTTCCAACACCAGTGTCTTCAAGGGTTCTACCTAACCTCTGTTCCAACTAGTTCAGAGTTTCTATTTTAATATTTAGATCTTTAATCCATTTCAATTTTAGTTTAGTGCATGACAAGAGATATAGGTCTAGTTTTAATCTTTGGCAAGTTGGAACCCAATTTTTCTAGCACCATTTATTAAAGAGGCTATCTTTCCTCCAGTGAGGGTGTTTGGTTCCTTTATCGAAGAGGAGATGCCTGAGTGTGTCTGGCGTTGTTTCTGCATCTTCTAATCTGTTCCCCTGGTCCTCAGGTCTGTTTATTTGTCAGTACCATGCTGTTTTTATCACAGTAGCTTTGTAGTAGAGTTGCAGGTTGGGGATTGTGATACCCCCTGCCATGTCTCTGTTACCTAGAATTGCTTTTGCTATTCTGGGTCTCTTCTTGTTCCAAATGAATTTTTGGATTGTTTTCTCAAGGTCCATGAAGTATGCTTCTGGGATCTCAATTGGAATTGCATTAAATCTATATAGCAGTTTTGGAAGTACGGCCATTTTCACTATATTAATCCTTCCTACCCAGGAGCAGGGGATGTCTGTCCATTTTCTGATATCATCTTCAATCTCTCTTCTCAGAGTGCCATAGTTTTCAGAGAAGAGGTCTTTGATTTCTTTCATTAGGTTGATTCCTAGGTATTTCAGTTTTTTGGATGCTATTGTGAAAGGAATTATTTGCCCTATTTCTCTCTCAGTGAGTCTGTCATTGGTGTAGAGGAAAGCTATTGGTTTTTGTGTGTTGACCTTGGAACCAGCTACTTGACTGAATTTGGTTATTAAGTCTAGAAGACTTTTGGTGGAGTTCTTGGGGTCTTCTATATAGAGTATCATGTCATCTGCAAATAATGACAATTTGACTTCTTCACTTCTTATCTTTATTACTTTTATTTCTTTCTCTTGTCTAATTGCCATGGCTAATGTTTCCAGAACTATATTGAACAAGAGTGGTGATAGTGGACATCCTTGTCTTGTTCCTGATTTTAGTGTGAAGGATTTCAGTTTTTGACCATTTAGTATGATATTGGCTGTTGGTTTTTCATAGATGGCTTTTATCAGTTTGAGGTAGAGATCATCTATTCCAATTTTTTGTAGGGTTTTTATCATGAATGCATGTTGGATTTTGCCAAATGCTTTTTCTGCATCTATGGAGATAATCATATGGTTTTTGTCTTTGGCTCTTTTGATATACTGTATTACATTGATTGATTTGCATATATTGAACCATCCCTGCATCCCTGGGATGAATCCCACTTGATCAGGGTGTATGATCTTCTTGATGATCTTCTGCATTGTTTGCCAGTATCTTATTAAGGATTTTTGCATCTATGTTCATTAGTGAGATTGGCCTATAGTTCTCTTTTTCAGTTGGGTCTTTCTCTGCTTTGGGGATCAAGGTGATGCTTGCTTCCAGGAATGAATTTGGGAGTATTGCTTCCCTTTCAATTTCATTGAAGAGTTTAAACAGTAGTGGCAGCAGTTCCTCTCTAAATGTCTTGTAGAATTCAACAGTGAAGCCATCAGGTCCTGGGCTTTTCTTAGTTGATAAGTTTTTAATTATGTTTTCAATTTCATTGGTTGATATTGGGTTGTTCGGAATTTTTAGGTCTTCTTCGTTCAACTTTGGTAATTCATATGTATCTAGGAATCTGTCCATTTCTTCTGTGTTGTCCATCTTATTGGCATATAGGTTCTGGAAGCAGGTATTGATGACCCTCTGGATTTCTGCTGGGTCATTGTAATTTCACCCTTTTCATTCCTAATTGCATGGATTTGGGCCTTTTCTTTCCTTTTTCTGATAAGGTTGGCTAAGGGTTTGTCAATTTTGTTGATTCTTTTGAAGAACCAACTCTTGGCTTCATTGATTTTTTTGTATCATTCTCTTAATCTCCATTGCATTGATTTCTCCTCTGATCCTTATAATTTCTTCCCTTGTATGAGCTCTGGGGTTGTCCTGCTCTTCTTTTTCTAGAAGCTTGAGGTTCAGCATCAGGTTGTTTAATTGGGCTCTTTCTGTTTTCCTAATATGCATATTCACTGCTATGAATTTCCCTTGTAAGACTGCTTTCATTGTGTCCCATAGATTCCAATATGTTGTATTGTCATTGTCATTTAATTGAAAGAACTGTCTGATTTCTTCTTTAATTTCCTCTGTGACCCATTGGTTATGTGGAAGTGTGTTGTTCAATTTCCACATGTTTATGAAATTTTTTGAGTTTCTTTTGCTATGGATCTCCAATTTCATTGCACTATGGTCTGATAATATACAGGGGATAACTTCAATTCCTTTGCACTTACTTAAACATGTTCTATGTCTATTTTGGAGAATGACCCATGTGCAGCTGAGAAGAATGTGTATTCTGATTTTGTGGGGTGGAAGACTCTGTAAACATCTGTTAAGTTCATTTGTTCAAGAGTTCGATTGAGTTGTAGTATTTCATTATTTTTAGTCTAGTTGATCTATCTATTTGTGACAGTGGGGTGCTGAGGTCCCCCACTACAATTGTATTAGTGCATATATGACTTTTCATGTCCATTAGTATTTGTTTTATATAGTTCGGCACACTAGTGTTTGGTGCATAGATATTTATGATTGTCATCTCTTCCTCTTGGATTGTTCCCTTTACAAGGATGTAGTGTCCTTCATCTCTCTTAATCAGTGTTGGTTTGAAATCTACTTGATCTGCAAAGAGGATAGCTACTTCTGCTTTTTTGGGGGGTTCCTGTTGCATGGAGTATTGTTTTCCACCCTTTACCTTTCAGTCTATGAGTTTCCTTTTGAATTAAGTGTGTTTCTTCTATGCAGCATATTGTTGGATTTTGCTTCTTGACCCATTCTGCCAGTCTATTTCTTTTGATTGGTGAATTGAGACCATTAACATTGATGGTTATAACTGAAATGTACTGACTTGTCATTGGCATGACTTCTTCTTTTTGTTGGGTTCTCCTCCTTTACATTTAATTTCTTGTCATGCCAGATGGGTTCATTCTGCTTTGCCTACTGAGGTTGTGATCCTCAATGTCTGTTCCTAGGCTATTGTGTAAAATTCTTTGGAGTGCTGGTTTGGTATTCATGAAGTTCCTAAGGTGCTCTTTGTCATGAAAGTATCTTATTTCTCCATCCATTTTGAAAGATAGTTTTGCAGGATACATCAATCTGGGTTGGAGGTTGTTTTCTTTTAGGGCTTGGAATATGTCACTCCAAGCTCTTCTTGCCTTGAAGGTTTGCATTGAGAAGTCTGCTGTGATTCTGATGGGCTTTCCTTTGTATGTGATTTGTTTCTTTTCTCTAACTGCTTGTAGAACTTTGTTCTTCTGTTGAGTTTCTGAAATCTTAACAATTATATGCCTATGTGTAGATTTGTTTTGATCAAGGCTATTTGGAGTCCTATATGCCTCACTTATGTGTATGTCAAGCTCTTTTCCCCTGCTTGGGAAGTTTTCTGCCATTATTTCTGTGAAGAGTTTTTTTATGTCATCAGCACTCTCTCCTCTTTTTTCATTGACTCCAATCAGTCTTATGTTATTCTTCTTTGCATCATCTAGCAGCTGCTGGATTGATTTCTCATGTTCCCTTATAATTTTGAAGCAATTTTTCTTTTCCTGGTCATTAATTGCAATCTTATCTTCTATATCTGAAATTCTGTCCTCGCATTGGCTCATTCTGCTGTGTAGACTTTCAATGGAGGTATTCATCTCCTGGAAATCTATTTGCATCTGTTTTATGGATTCCATTTGTTTCTTATGTTGAGATTCCATCATGTTCCTCAGCTCCTCTCTAGATTTATTAATCATATCTTGCACTAGGAGCACAATTTCTCCTGTTATCTGAGAAATTATTTCTGATTTCATTTCTTCCAGATCCCCTTTTGTTGCCAGTTCAGTGAGTCCAGGTGGTTGAGTATCAGAGTGTTCCATCTCATTTCCCTTTGGGGTTGCTGTAGGTGATCTGGAAGTCTGGTTTTGAGACTTATTTATGTGTTTTCTCATTTTGACTGGTGGGGGGCGGGCGGGGCTGTTGGCGCCTGCACAGATTACCTCCTCTCAGCTGGGAGAGGTGGGATAGGGGCCAGGAGCAGCAGTAGGGATGGTGGCCAAAAAGCCCTTTCCTCCGGGCTGGGAGCAGCGGGAGGGATGGTGGCCGGGAAGCCCCTTCCTCTGGACCTGGAGCAGTGGGACGGTGGCTCAGAAGCCCCTACCTCTGGGCTGGGAGCAGTGGGACTCAGTACTGTGGTCTGGTGGTCTGGTGTCCTCTGCGTCTTTGTAGTGTGGAACCAGGTGGCTGTATGGGGTGGGGGGGCTGTCCAGTGGATTGCTGCCAGGGCACGGGCTGATTCGGCGTGTTCCGCGGGACTTGCAACCTCAGTAGGGCATCCGCCAAGACTAGTAACATTAACAGGAGCCTAGAAGTTGGTCCCAACCCACCTGGATGACTTTGAGGGTTCAAGGCTTCAGTGTAGGGAGTAACTGAAGACCCGATGGAAACATCCCAGGAACCAGAATTAGAAGTGAATCTGAAGATGACCAGATTGCTGTAGTCTCATGATAATGATTGGACAGATGAGGAGCTGCTTCTCGCAGATGTGTAAACAAAGTGGTTTCTCAAGAGAGATTCTACTCCTGCGGAAGCTACTGTAAACACTATTAAAATGATGAGAAAAGTTTTAGAGCATTGCACAAAATTAGTTGATAGCAGCAGCATTTGAGATGACTGAGCCCAAGTCTGAAAGTTCTCATGTGCATAAATGCTTTCAGGCGGCATCACATTCTACAGAGAAGTCTTTCATGAAAAAGAAGAATCAAGCGATGTGGCACACGACCTCATTGTTGTATTTTAAGAAACTTCCCAGCTACCCCAGCCTGTAGCAACTGTCACCCTGATCGGCCAGCAGCCACCAACACAGCGGCACTGGCATCCAGACCTCGACCCCTGAGGGCTCAGAGGGTCATCAGCGTTTTTAAGCAATAAAACCTTTTTCCAAAAATTATATACAGGCTTTTTTAAGACAATGCTACTGCGCACTTTAATAAACTAGACCATCAACATAAGTCACATGCATTGGGAAACTAAAAATGTGTGAATCGCTTTTATTGAAGTACTTGCCTTTGTGTAGTGATCTGGAATGGAAACCAAAGTATCTCGAGGTGAACTTGCAGTAATCAAGTTAGAAAATGGGAGAGAGTAGAAAAAGGAAAAGAGTTGGATAAGGAGCGCCAAAAAGGTGAATGGTAAATGGGGTGCTCAACTGAGCCTCTTCATGAAGGCAATAGTTGAGCAGAGACTTCAAGAAAGCAAGGTAGTGCTCTGCAGATATTTAGAGACAGGATGTTCTAGGAAGACGGTCCAGCCATGGAAAAGCCTAGGGAAGAACATGCTCAGTATGTGTGATTAGAAAAAAAGAGCAGGAGCAGGAGGTGGAAGAATAAAGTCTGTGGCTGGCAGACAGTCCATAAAGTGGAATGTCACAAGGATACAGAGAAATGGATGGAGTGAACAGATCAAGAATTTCCCATTCACTGAAGCCAGAAGCACTTCTCCCCTGGATACAAGATTATGAACTCACTCAAGATTATCGTTATCGGGTTTCAACTAGCAAGCCAGAAATCAAGAAGGCAGACAGTGGTGAGCATCTCATTGGGTGAACTAGTGAGAGGCCTCATTTTCATGCCCACCCTTCCTCCCATGCCTATGAGATAAACCATACACTTGGGGGGCATCTGGGATCCAGAGTGCAGCCCAGACCCTCAGACTCTGGCTTCCCTCGGGCACAGCAAGTGAGTTTTCAATAGGAGCCACTGTGCTTTCATAAGGCCAGTGCTCATAGGAGGGCCTGTAAGGCTCATGGTGTCAGGCAATCGACTCATGCCCCTTGTAATGTCAGTCCCTTGAGAGAGCAATGCTGTGGGGAAACTCTGAAGGGGAACAGGTTGGGTAGTAAGTCAGTGAATGGCAGTGCTGGCACAGCTGGGGGTGGGAAAGCATCAGTGTGGTGTAGGCAGATCACTGCCCCTTCCACACCGAAGGAGAGCCGATGCATTCAGCTCCCTCTCCGTGGCTGCCCCGCCCCTCCAACAAGGTGTGGAACCCCAAGCATCACGTTGCTGCACCAGCGCTCAGCAGTGTGGGTGAGGGGCATCTATGGTGGGAGCCTTCCCGTAATCGCCATGATTCATTCCAGCCTTGCCATTGTGACTTGTTTATGCCCAGAACGACCACATGGCCTAATCTGATGAGAGGCATTTTAGTTTATGCTTGCTGCCCTGCATTAATTATTAATTGCTTTCATTCTCAAAAGTTCTCAGTTTGGATAATATATTACATGATTATTCCATTTCATAGCTCACTGTGCACACTGGCATCTGCTGGTTGACATTCACAAAATAAGCCAGCTAGTCAACCAGATACCTAAGTGCTTCCTTTTGTAGGAGCACCTTTCATTACACATTCACATGGAGCACAAATACGCTTGCATTATAGTCTACTCTAATGATACCTTTCCTACCTCGCCCCCAGAATTCCTTGTGACCAACCCTTCAATCTTGTTTCTCCTAAGTCCTGGTTTGCATGACCTGATTTGGACTCATCATGATCAATGTAATTCATACTACTGATCATCTCTCTTTCCAAGCAAAGTTTAAAAAGCAAACAAATCAATATACTCAGGCTGATTAGGGTTCCCTTTCTATTGTTCTTTAAGACCATCCCTAAGAGAGGTATGCAATTTCAACTTTGTAAACTGTACTCTAATTTCTTTAAATCATATCAGGGATCTTCTACCATAGATATAGGTCACCAAAGAGGTCAAGTTTGGAACAAAACAAGTAAACAGAACTCCTCAGGCCTCCTTGACCAACATTTGGAAGCCAGTACCTGTGATAAGCACATTCCCATCCATGCATTTGACCACATCTAACTTAGCTTCTTTCCTCCCCATCCAAGAACCATTGCCTTACACCATTGCTCATGCTCTGCAGAGCTCTGCCAAGGTTCCCAGCAATGGAACATAAGCAGAGTTTGAGGTTCAGGCTATCTAGAGACAATCAAATTAATCCCAATGTCCCCATTTCCAGTTCTCACCATCCAAACAAATAACTTACCTTTCACATAACAGATCCAGAAAAGCTGTGAATTAAATGGCATTGTAATTTGGCAACCCATTGGATTAGACCCTCTGTTTTTATTTACATTAAATTTACAGCTATAAAAATAACAAGCTCTTTGAGGGCAATCACAGTGCTCTGACCACATTGTGAGAAGAGAATTTAAAATCCTGAATTATGCTATTTCTGTAAATTCTCCAGTGCTTTGGAAATAAGTCACCCCATCTCACATTCCTGTATTTCCAATCCCTGCCACATTGACCTAATCCAGGAGCCACTTGGCTCCCCAAAGACTTACCCATAAAATATACTGTTCCGTTCAAAGACCAAAAGCAAAAGTTAAGTCAATAGTTTTCACACTGCATGCCAGGTACCACCAATGCCCAGCACAGAGACTCGTGACAAAAGCCACCACAGGAAGGTCACTTTGAAGATGCAGCCACATCTGAAAGTGAGCAACCAAGCCTAGAACAGATGCCCAAGATGAGCATCTTTACCTGTCCACATTGAACCAACCTGTGCACTTCCCTACCCAAAACTGATCAAAGAGCAAGACCAAAGAGCCCATCCCAGGCCCACCCACAGACAAACCCCCTGAACAGCCCAGAGCCAGGAAGACATGCAATGCCAGTCACTAGACTTCTGTCCCAGCCCGCATCATCTGTGGCTGGTTACAGGGGTCTCAGGCAACTGTCCCAGCAGTAGGCAGCCCATAGAAGTGGCTTTGGGCTCAGAGCGTGACACAGGTTAGTGGCACTGGCGGCCACAGGTATGACACAGATGCGAGGTTGGCAATTCTGCCCAGAACCAGGAGGACTTCTGCTGGATCTCAGGCCAGTGACTGTGAATGAGGTGTCTAGGGCTGCTCTGCCCAAGGAGAAACTTATGAGAAAGGAATGCCCTCCTAGGCACTCGCCTGGTTCCATTCAGAAGAGCACACCAAGTGTGGATTTGGGACCGATCTGGGCTTGGCTCACTCTCTAGTACTGAAACAGTGATGACCTGGACTCCTGGCAAACTCCAAACCAGCAGCAGACTCCTAGCAAGTTTAGCCTGGGTGTCACCCTGTGCTGATAGGGAAGTGACTACAGGTTCAAAGAAAATAAGCAGCCTGCTTAAAAGACCTAGAAAGACAGGCACAAACAAAGCCAGATTAGGAAGACTGAATAAATCCTTCAATGCCTGGATGATATCATGTACCCACAAGCACCAGGAGCTTGCAGGAAACCCTGTCCTCATGTACAGCCAAAATAAGATGCCAGAAACAAATCACATAGTAATCAGCAGAAGAAAACTCTCAGATGGAAAATTTAAAAGAATTTTTAAAGGAAACTCAATGAGATTGAAGAAAACAGAAAAATAATTAAATATTCTAACAGAGAAAATTAACAAAGAGATGGAAGTAACTTACAAAAAGTCAAACAGAAATCCTTGACCTGAAAATTCACTAAGCAAAATTTAAAGCACAGCAGAAGGCATCAAGGGCAGGAGAAATCAAATAGAATAAATAATCCGTAATCTTGAAGACAGGTTGTTTCAAAGTACACAACTGGAAAATAAAAAGAATGAAGAGCTGTGAAGAATTTTGAGCTATAAAGAATTCTATAAAGAATTCTTTAAAAAAGAATTTTCAAAAAGCAAACATTTGGGTTATGAGGGTTAAAGAGGACTGACCAAAGGGATAGAAAGCTTATTCAAAGAAATAATAATAGAAAACTTCTTAAACCTAGAGAAGGATACAAATATCTAGGTACAGGTGGGCCACAGGTCATCAGTCAGATTGAACTCAGCCAAGTCCAACCTAAGACATCTGTGTTCGTGATCTTTATACACCTGAGAAAATCAACTTACAGGAGAAAAGATTTATTTTGGCTCATGGTTTCAAGGGTTTCAGTACATGATTGGCTGTCTCCATTGCTACTGCCTATGTTGAGTCAGAAAATCATAGTGGCAGAGAGAGAGAGCAAGAGAGAAAGAGAGAGAATGAATATGCAATGTCCCCTTCAGAAGCATGTGCCCAATGACATTTTTCCTCAACCTCTCAAATTTTCCCACCTCCCCAAAATTCCACCACCTCCCAATAATGCCACCAGCTGGGGACCAAGCCTTGAGCACTCAAGCCTTTGGGGGCATTCCAGACCCAAAGTATAATAATATCTTATAATGAAGCTCTCAAAGGTGAGAGATAAAGAGAGGATTCTCAAGACAGAAAGAGAAACAAAACAACACATAAGGGTGCTCCAATTCCCATAATAGCTGACTTCTCTACAGAAACCTTACAGGCAGGAGAGAGTAGCATGAGATTTTCACAACACTGAATGAAAAAACTGCCACCCAAAATACTGTACCCAGGAAAGCTATCTTTTAGCAAAGAAGAAGGGAGAAAGACACTCCTAGATAAACACAAGCTGAGAGAGATCAAGCCAGGCCTACAAGAAATGCCAAAGAGGTATCTGCAAACTGGGCGAGAACTGAGTAAGCAGAAAAAACAAGCAGGTATAAGATTCACTGGTTAGAATAATTACACTGTTACTGGGAATGGGAATCAGTACAGCCATGGTGGAAAACAGTATGGAGGTTCCTCAAAAAATTAAAACAGAACCACCTCCTAACTCACCAATCCCACTGCTGGGTAGATGCCCAAGGACACGAGATTCATGGCAGAGACATTCCACGGGCACCGGATGCTACTCTCAACAGCCAGAAAACAGAAAGCCCGGAGTGTTCACCACCAGATGAACAAAGAAAATGAGGTGCACATATGCCATGGATTATTATTCAGCCATCTGCAAGGACTGACCGTACCAAGTGGCAGTCAGATAAGAGCTAGTAGTCCTGGCCTGCTACTGTACAGCGGGGTCACCACAGATGACAATGTACTGTGTATTTCAAAGGGCTGGCAGAAAGGGATTTTGAAAATTTTTACCATAAAAATTGCAAGGCTTGGAGTAGGTAGATGCAGTTTGCCCGATTAAACACTACACAGTGGATCCATGCATTGACACGTCACGTGGTAGCCCAGTAACACAATTTTATGTTTTTATGTACCAGTTAAAATTAATGTAGTACATTTTTTTTTTGGTAGCGGGGATTGAACTCGGGTCCTTGTGCTTGCAAAGCAGGCGGTGGAACCACTGAGCTAAATCCCTGGCCCAATTTAATGCGTTTTTAAAAAGAAAAGAAAAGCAGATCGCCACATGCGGTGCATGAAAAGCAAAACCAAGCAAAATGGTAGAGCAGCTAGATAGCACTGTGAGAGCCCAGAGGCCGACGGCAGAGCAGCCCGCTCCGAAGCCACTGCCTCTCCTTTCCCCACTCCTCCTCCCTCTTCCTGCCTGAGCCTCCCCTTTCCCTCCTTTTTCCATCTGTCCTTGTCCCAAGCCTAGGTGACCCACACAGAAAGGACAGCCACCCCAGATGGTCCCAACATGGTAGCCGTGGGGTCACCTCCACTGGCGGGGGAGCTCACAGGGGAGCTGAAGCTTGAGGCTGTGAGACAGCTACAGCTAAGTCTTCCAAACCATCCTGAGAACCAAAAGAGACACCTCGAGGTCAAGAAGGGAGCTTCTTCCAGTAGGAAAGGGGCTTTCCTTTCCTAGGAGAGGGAACATGGGACCAAAGCATAAAAGTTATTTCATGTTTATACCCCAAAGGACTAAGACATCTCAATCAACTAGTTATATTAACCCCAGAAATTACATTCTGCTTTTAACCTCTGAGGCTTTTTTCTTGGCAACATACACCACTTAAGGAGGAATGTCTTCCAATGAAAGTGATAACCTTTTGTAGCAAGCAATTAATCTTTTGGCCTCTGCCACACAGCTCACCTCATTAGACTTCCTGAGAAAATACAGAGCTCTGGAGGGTAGGGATAATGCTGCCCGAATGCAACATATTGCAAAAGAAAACACAAGGCAGTTCAGGAGGGCAGTGGTGACCTACAACAAAAGTAAGTGTCACCAGAGACACAAAACAAACCCTGCTTACTTGGAAATAAGGAAAAGAATTATTCTTTTGTTTATTGGTTGATTTTTAATTCAGCAGTTTACAGGATCAAAAATATGCCCTCTTTATTTACTAGTTCCAGGATGGCTGCCCTTTCTAGGCATTGAAATACCTATAAAATTCCTCAGCGTTGTGGCATCTTAAAAGGCTATTTTGAGCACATATTAAAAATAGAGTGTTTTAATATAAAAATGATACTAACTAGAAGAATACAAGTATCTACCTTTTGTTTCTGAGATGAAAGGAAATTCTACTAAACCCTTTCCAAATGAAATGTGTGCATATTATAAGGGTACTACACTGTGGTAAGGTAAATGGGTGGAACACTGAATTTATTTATTTATTTTATTTTTTCTTTTTTTTCACTTTATTAAATTCTTTTATTGGTACATTGTAGGTATACAACACAATTACATTTCTCAATGGGAATTGTACCTTTACATAATGCATCTTGGTTCTTATTTTTTCCCCATTCCTAGCCCTCCCTTCACGCCCTCCACCCTTCCCTATTTACAAAGACTTTATTTCCATTTTTTCCATTTCTCAGCATTTTCCTTTTCCTTCTTTCCTTTCCCCTGCCCCTCCCACTATCCCTACCCCTTTGGGCCTTTTCTTCCTATTTTGCATTATCGATTATTCATTCTAATCATTGATACATTTTAGGTATACAATATAATGACATTCACCATTGGAAATTTGCACCTTTGTATAATCTCTCTTGGTTCTTATTTTTCACCCTTGCCCAGCCCTCCCTTCAACCCCTCCAGCCCTCCCTATTTACAAAGATTTTGTTCCTAGTTTTCCATTTTCTCATATTAATCCCATTCCCTTCTATCCTTTCCCCTAGCCTTCCCACTTCCTTCCCCTTTGCCCCTTTTCTTCCTATTTCACATTACCTATTATACATTTAGTCCTTATTTACACTTTCAGTTTCTTACACCAGAGAAACTATTTGGTATTTACACATGTGTGTCCTATTTATTTCACTTAAGAGTATCACCTCAATGTGCATCCATTTAGCTAAAAATGTCTCTAATTTCTCATTTTTTATGGATGAGTAGTACTCCATTTTATAAAAAACCTCCACATTTTCAGTCTCCAGTTGATGGGCATTTGGGCTGCTTACAAGTTTTAGCTATTACAAATTGTGCTGCTATGAACATGGGTACATATATATCACTGTGGTATGATTCTTTTAATTCTTTTGGGAAGATACCCAGCAGGGCAATACCTGGGTCAAATGAGACCTCTAGCCCTAGTTCTTTGAGGTATCTCCATACTGATTTCCACAGTGGTTGCACCAGTCTACACTCCCACCAGCAGTGGAGCAGGGTTTCTCTTTCCCCACAGCCCCGCTAGCATTTGTTATTGGTTGATTTCATGATAGCAGCCATTCTTTCTGGAGTGAAGTGGAATCTCAGCGTTGTTTTCATTTGCATCTCTCGAATAACCAGTGATGTTGAACATTTTTTCATGTATTTATTTGCTATTTCTACTTCTTTGTCTGAGAAATGTCTGTTCATTTCAGATGCCCATTTTTGGATTGGGTCTTTAAATTTGGGAGGTCTGATCTTTTTAAGTTCTTTATAGATTCGAGATAGTAGACCTTTCTCTGAGGAAGAGCAGGTGAAGATTTTTTCCCACACTGTGGGTAGGAACACTGAATTTATAAATAAATTAATTAGCTATGATTAAAGTGCTACAAAGTGACTCACTAACAGTTCCTTAAAATATGGAATAAATGGGCCAGGGATTTAGCTCAGGGGTTTTGTCACCTGCTGCGCAAGCGCAAGGACCGGAGTTTGATCCCCGGTACCAAAAAAGGAAAAAAAGGAATAAATTAGAGATTAATTTTTAAAAGTTTATATTAATTTATAAAAATTTTAGAAAAGTTTCATACAGAGTTGTTTTTAGCATTAGTATATAAAATGAGGTAAACCTACCTACTAAAGAAAATAACCCTATGTTCATCTTTCTGAATACTTTCCCATCAAATCAATAAAGTGACAGTATTTGGGATTATACTCACAACTTTCAAAGTTTAAATAATAAATATGCATATTTCTATTTCAAATCTTAAAAGTTTTAAGATGGTACTCATCCTATCTTGATACAGAAAAGTTTTAGATAACTTAATAGATTGAATATTAAGGTAGTTGTAGAAGCAAAATTAGTAATGTGTTCTTTAAAGATTTGCTTTTCCTATAACTCCTTGTTTAAGGTGAGGATTATCTGACTCTAATGGGTAACTTCATTAACCTAACAAAGTTACCATGCCAGGGTGAATTTACAATGTATATGGCCTATCTTGTGTATGTGACTTGTAAATAGGAACTGGAATTGTATTTACACATCAAAGACCACTAGGGATGAGAAAAGCGCTAAAAAGGATATGAAAATGGAAATGCTGAACAAAGGGGTCGCGGATACGGACCAGACTGGTTTCTGGAGTCCCCGTTCACTCGCGAGAAGAAATTTTATTATTTTATCCGAATTCTGTGTCTCTGTATTTCTTTCCGAGATTTCTGCAACAATCTTAGGGTATTGTATTTGATCAAAATATCCATAAAGGAGTTTACATTTATTTAAGATATAATAAGTTGTTCCTGTTTTAATCTTATATTGCTCAAACCACACTTCAGAGGTGGTAAATAAATGCCTTCTGAATTGGACAAAAGCATAGTGTTCTCAGTTTTATTGTTTTTTATTAAATTCCCCCTTAGCTTAAATGATCAGCCTCCTTCCACAGAATCTGTGGTTTTATTTCTTTAGTGTATTCTGTTCGCACTTATTGGCCCCTCTGCAATTCACCTGCACTCCCTTTCTTTCTGAGATTGGTTTTTGGGGGTCCCTTCCACAGAAAGCTGCTGACATTTCCACCAGAGCACGGGTGGGTGAGTGCCCCAGCCAGAACCACAGCCTTTAAATAACACATCCAAGCTGCATCTCAAGACTGAGCAGGACAAAATATCCAGTTTTGCTTTTCCTGACCTTGCTCCTGGAATTCTAAAATCATAGCTGAAAGGCGCCTGCCTGCGGGAGAGAGACAGCGGCTTGCCGGAAACAGTAACGGCACACACGGATGGTTGAAAACCCAAGTCGGGTCACCTGAGCTCAGGGACCACGTGCGGCACTGCTCACCTGCAGGACGCTCTTCATCACGTCCCGCCACGTCTTGTCCACCGCCGTGAAGCGCCGGCCCTCCTCGGGCATCTGTGACATGATGTCGGGGGAGGTGAAGATGGGCTCCAGGTACAGCCACGTGGCCTGCACTTTCAGCCACTCGTCCAGGATCTCCTGCAGCAGCAGCAGCCGGTCCTCCCACTCCCTGCGGGGACACAGGGCAGAGGTCAGCGGCGGGGCCACTGCCAGAGGACAAAGCCCACCTGGTGCCCGCTGGCTACTGCAGTCTCCACCTGCATGACCTCCCAGGAACCACTAACAGCTCAGCAAAGTCTATTTCTACAACATCAGCATGTACAGTGCGCGCGTGCGCGCACGCGCGCGCGCACACACACACACACACACACACGAAGATGAAGACAGCTAGCTGCACAGGCTGCTGTGCATGTACATCAGCACAGTGCACCTTCCTGGTGCCCAGTTCCACTCTGAGAAGTTAGATTCTGGGAACAGTAAATGATCCCAGTCACAGGTCCTCTGAACTTCCGAGGAAATGTGTTACATCCGAGACTCACTCGTTTCCTTTAACATTCTTTTTCTTCCCTATTAATTCGGGCACGTAAGAAGCTTTATTTTCAGGATAAAATATTTCAACTTACAGGATGCAACATACTCCTAAATATATTAGCGTGGTGTTCATGAGAAGGAAGCATATTTAACAGTACAGTAGGTTATGAGTTCATTTCTAAACATGGAGAACAAATAATGACTTATTTGTTTAATAATAAACATTATAATTACTCCATAAGCTAATTATTTTACAAGCATAGTTCTTGAGTCTCTATTTGTACTTTCTCCATGCTGATGACACCCTCAAGAGGTATTGAATAGTAACACATGACTTATTTATAAGTGGTGATCTGATATTTTAGATCTTTAAAAGCAAAAAACTATAAATAGTTCTCCAAGTTACCCAGCATTCTCAAATGCCTTTTAAAAATGTTGTTTTTTCAGTGTTTGCCAATGAATTCATTAAGCTTTTCTGCACAAGAGACGTGAGTGAGTGCCTCTGCTTTCTTTGGTGCTTTTCTCTATGTCTCTAATCCCTGTCCCATGCAGGAAATTTCCCACTAGGCACAGTCCCTAACACTATAAAGAAGCGCCTAGAAAACCACTTTAACTATTTTCTGCTGATGTGCACGCTGTCACCCTTGGGCAGGAGGCAGGGCAACCGGACTCAGAGCATGGCTGGCTCCCCTCAGCATCGGTGCAGCGCCTTACAACCAAAGGCGGAGACAGCTGTGCACTCAGCTCTCCCTGTCCTGTGCAAACTCACCCCGAGGAGCGCACAGTTGTCTGGTTGGGACGTCTGCTTTTTAAAGTAAAATACAAACCGCTTACTACCAAAACTGAAAACACTGACGGACAGGGTAAAAATTTAATATAAACATCTGCTTAAGAGTGCAGGTTAAAATGACAGTTTCATTCTCTGGCACTTTTAGCCACCTTCCATGCACACGAGTAGAGATTACAAGTTATTCAGGGAACGTCTCTGGTGGCTACTATATGGAAAATAACAATTCTAGCTCTAGTTTTAGAATTTCTATATTCTTTAACCTATATTCACAGATATGAAATTATTTTTGAGCACCTAAAAATGAAATCAGATCTTATGAATAAGAAGGGATATCTGGGCTGGCTGTTCACTGCCATGTTATGAGGTAGTAAAGGATGTGTACTCTCTCGAAAGCGACGACGGTTACTGTTTCTGACAGGGGACCACTTCAAACAGTAAATGTGAGGCGCAGAATCAGTTCTCAGAAGAACTTCACATTCAATCACCTGTAACGCAAGATAAGCACTATTGGATCACCTCACCTTATTTGTTTTTCATAAGGCTTAATGAAAGCAAATCCCCGCATGGTCTGTGTTTTGATGATGTGGTCATCCAACAGCATCTGAATTTCATCAACTGCCGACAAAATGTATGTCCTGCTCTCTCTGTAAGGAAGAATGACAAATTCCATCACATCCCATTCTGTGATCATCTTCTCCATGGCCTTCTCCAGAGAAGATTCTTTGCTGGCTGACTCGCTGATCACCTCAAAGTGGTCGAGATACCGCTCCAGGTTCAGGTCTACAAAGGAGAAGAGCGTGGAGTCCTCAGCTGGCTGCAGCGGGTAGCCAACGATGGCGGACATGGCTTCCCAGTGCCTGGGCCGCAGGCCGGGATTGCAGATCACCTGCACAAGGGGCAGGTACTGCTTGAAGTCTTCCACCTTGGCTCTGACTTTCTTAGTCATTGCCAAAGCGTTTGGAGAATCCAGGAAGGTCTTCTCCAGCTTGTAGAGTCCTCTCCAATAATTCCCGACATCTGCCTCTACCTGGTCTGGATTCACCTTCTGATAAGGCCCTTCCATCCATGCTTTGTATTTGTTGCTGAATTCGACCGTAGTTTCGTAGAGACGGAGATACGGGTTCAAACAATCTTGGATTTTTTTACGTTGAGGATATATTGATGGCAGCCAGCCAAACGCCTCCTCTTCGGCATTAAATTGCTGGATCTGAAAAGATGGGTATTAAATGTATTGTTTTGAGTGAGAAATTGAAAATTAAGTTTTAAGAATATCTATTTCAGTGTGAATCAGAAAACCCTCAGGCAACTCTAAAATTAAACTTTAATAAATCTAGAAAAATTGAGCAGTAATGTTTCCTGTTTTTTTAAAATTGACAAAAATTATATATTTATGGTGTACAGTGTAGTACTTTGAAATACGCATACATTCTGGAATGGGGATACCAAGCTAATTAGCACATGCCTTACCTCACATACTTTTTCTGTAGTTAGAATGCCTGAAACCCCACTCTCTTAGCAATGCTCAGGTACACAATATGCTATTATTAACTACCATCACTGCGTTGTACAACAAATCTCACAGACTTACAGTGGCACCTCGCTTCACAAACTTAATTCTTTCCTCAATTCTGGTCGCAAACCGAATTGTATGAAAACCAAATCAAATTCAATGGTTAGGTTCAATGTTGACCTTACGGGGAAATTTGATTCAATTCTCGTCCAATCCAGTTTGCGAACAGAATGTTGGAAAGAATTAAGTGCGTGAACCAAGGCGCTATGGTTCTGCTTCTATCTAATGGAGTTTGCTCATCCCTGGACTAGCAGCCTCCCACTCGCTGCCTGCCTTCTGGCCCCCATAGCCACCAGGCTACTTTCTCCTCCGAGGGCTTGGATGTTTTTAGATCCCGTGTACGAACAAGAGCAGGTCAAGCTTGCCTTTCTGGGTCAGCTTATTTCACTTAACATATCTTCCAGGTTCATCCATACTGTCACAATGACCGGATTTACTTCTTTTTTTAAAAAGCTGAATTTTCCCCTATTTCTTTTTTATTACAATTATCCGTGAACAATGTTTGGTCACATTAATTAAAATAGTCATAGAAATTTGTATTTATAAGGAAATTTTTGCCCTATACAAATAGTGCAAATCTAGCTTCATTTATGAAAGAGATCTGAGTACTTTGAATATACACAGTACTGTGTTAGACACTGGAAAATAGAAAAAAGAGTTATATTGTAAAGTCCAGTTCCTAAGAGTGAGCAATCCAACTCAGGGGCAGGGTACAGAGAGGTGTAGATTTAAATAGCAACTGTTCAGTGATCTAAAACAACAGCAGGGATGCTAACAGCGGCAGTAACTGGTTAATATAAAACGAAGAGTGTGTGCATATATGGGTGTGTGCACACGTGTGTACGTGTGTGTGTACATCTAAGAGCTGCCACTCGCACAGGGGTCGGGGCTGAAGCAGTGCAGTCCAGTCCCAGGGCCTCCTGTAGAGAACCTGTGACCAGCATTTGGTCTTGAAGACGAGCAGGAAGAGAGGAGGCAAAGAAAGCAGTGATTTCCTCTCAGTTCCAGTGTGAGGTATGTGAGGACGGGGGTTGTTCACGGGAGAAATCTGCAGCACTGGAGAGTGAGAGTTAGATATATTAGTTATACACAAGTTGTTTAAAATTTCAATGGCCTTAGTTTAAAAAAAACAGTTTATTCCTATTTTCTCAGTGTGTGCTGACATATTTGTGATTATTATAAACTGTTCAATTATCTGGCCAGATATCAAAACCTTTCAATGTAAGAAAAATGTAGGGCGTCTCACTATAGTACATTTTCATATTTCTCCTTTTATGAAAAATGCAATGAAAACTTGCAGGCACTCTGTATGGCAAAAGGGCAAGCTTTCCCTCTTTTGGCTTCTCCTAATGAGAAAGCTGATTTCTGAAACAGCAGGGCTGGGAACATAGTGGCTGAGGAGAGGAAATACTGAGCCCGATTTAAAAACACAGCTGAAATAAGCAGGTTTCTATGAATAACCAGCCATAGGATTCCCGGTCACTGTTTAAAACCATGGTCCCAACTATCAGGGCAGAATCATGATGCAGTGATTTAGAGATGCACAATAAAAACTGAGACCCAGATACACCTGTATATTGAAGGTAGAGAGCAAGGCCCCGAGTTGCCCCAGTACAGATGGGAAACAGCCACACTGCTCCAGCTGAAGTATGTCTCTGGGGTCTATTGGGGTCGTTTCTGGCATGCTCTAATTAAATGCATCACACTGGTTTTGCTTCAAGCTGTCTCTGAAAGGCGAAGGCCCAGGTCAAAGTCCATGTTCTCCTGCGAGCTGACTTATCCTCCCAAGCACATGCTCAGCACACCTTGTCTGCAGCCGCGTCCAGCTTGGCGTTCAGCGCCTGGGCCTTCTTCAGGTAGCGCTGTACATCCTGCAGGTCCCCGAAGCCACAGAACTCCTCGGCCTGCTTGGCGTAGCTCTCCAGCTCCTCCACAAACCGCTCGCACCGCAGCTAAGGAGAACAGCATCTGTTGTTAATACCATGAAAAGTTAAAATCCCTAGGCATCAAGGGAAAATTGAAATATTCGTTAAGGATTATCAGCCTCATGACTGCATTTTGTCACCAGCAGAACAAATACAGCTGACCTGGAAGGTGTTTGCGATCTAAAAAACGTGTAGAACTGTTAAGTTTAAATTAATGCATGGAGATTCCTTAAATTCGGAGACTGAAAGGCTTCCTCGGTGCTATCTACACATGAAGTTCTCACAGACACACTGGATGAGAACGAGTTAGACAATAGTTTTCTTCAGTATGTTGAAGAATTCATGCTAACAAAGGATTTAGTACTTTTAAAATCCATAGCTAATATGGGACTAAGAGAAGAGTTTGGTTTGCTTTGTTTGAAGGCTGTAGAAGTATCTGTTCCATTTTCATAGACAATTGGAAAAAACTGAATTTCTCCAATTGTCAGACAACGGTTCCGAGAGCAACTCTCAAACATGATATTCCAAGTTGGTTGTTTTTTGGTCCCATGAGCTCTTGTCATGGAATGTATAAGGTAAATAAATCTAGATTTTAAAGCTTAAGAGTTTATGCTCCAATGTAAAATAGGTGTTTACTGAGAAATTCTTATTAGGAAGTTGTCATTGGTAAGCTATCACCAATTAAATAGCTCTAGGCCAGGGATATAGCTCAGGGCCGCCGCCTGCCTTGCAAGCAGCAAGGTCCTGAGTTTGATCCCCAGTATAAAACACAAAACAAACATAAATAAATAAAAATAAATACTTCTGAAAATAGCTAAGAATTAAATATCAAAAGTCAAATTGGGGTTATTCAAAAATAGATTTTTCTATTTTATAGATTATCTAGGTTGATTTCGGTCCTCTTTTCTTTAATTACCTGGCAAATTTATTGCTGTGGTCCTTTGGGGGAAGGAAAACAAGAGGAAGAATGTACCCACATTACGTGACATGTTTTGAAATAATATGCTTTACAATAAAGTATAGATAATTCTGGGACACCTAGCTATGCCGTCTGGTAGGGGTCTGTTATACTATCACATAAACATCTAACCTTTACTCTGCGTAATATTTTCCCACATACTTAAAATGTTTTTGAAATGCCTTAAATGTAAAACAGAAATATAGCCCATAGTTTAAAATAAAAGACTTTTTGAGTGTACGAATTATCTCCAGAAAATGTACTCCATGAATTAACCGTACTTTCTGCAGGATGGCAGGAAGAGAGCTGGGCATGTGATCAAAGCACATCTCGGCGGGCTGGCCTGGATCAAGTCTCTTAGTTCCTGGGAATCTTAGTTTCTTCATCTGTAAAATGAGGCTGAAAATATTAAGCCACTCATTCAGTTTCCCAAAAGGGGAGGCTCATCTTCCTCTTCCTCCCTCCGCTGCCCCTCGCTGTCACTCCCTCTTTCTCATGAGTTTGTGTTCCTGATCGCTGTCCTTCTGCCTTCTGACATGGAATGATACAGCAATAACAGTGCAGACCTCTCAGACTGAGATTTCCCAGCCTTCAGAAGTGTAAGAAATACATTTCCATTCTTTGAGAATTGTCAAGTTGCAGGGATTCTGTTATAGAAGCACAAAGTGGACTAAGACACTGAGTGTCAGTCACAGTGCTGGTGAGTGGATGTGAATGGAGAAAAAATACAGATGAGACAACCTTGCTCTGCAGGACCCGACCATCTGAAAGGAGGCACAGCTGAAAACAGGAATATCATGATCCCACCATCGGTCCCCTGTGGGCACCCTAAGTGCCACAAAAGCACGGGAGATGCTGAGCAGAGTCCTAGGGTGTGCCAGGGAGGCAAGTTCGCCAGGAGAAGGGCGGGGAGAGCAGAGAGGAGGGGCAGCAGGGGGCTGCCACAGGTTAGGAGTGCAGACAGGAAGGAGGCGAGGCTGTCAGACAGAGGCACGCCACAAACTGTCTTATATGGAGACCAGACAGAACAAGGAAGTTAGCTTTGGGCACAGTGTTTCAGAGAGTCAGAGTGACTGTGAGGCATGAAGGAGCATTCCACCGAGCAAACAATGATGTTTCACTAGTATCAAAAACCCTGACACTGCCTGCCTCACAAGCACAAGGTCCAGAGTTCGATCCCCGGTGCCAAAAAACAAAAACAAAAACAAAAAAAACCCTGAAATTAGTACCATAAACTATATAAGATAAATATTGTTTTTATTAATAGTCACTTGTGGGCATTATTTTCCAAAGTTTTCTCCCTATTACCTTGAAAAAAAGAAGAAATGACTCCACATAGATCAATATACTACTCACTCACTTCTTAATCAGCATTGTAAAAGATCACAGTTTATGCGTACTATCCTCTTCTAAGATTTATAGTAGGAGAATGCTACAATATATGGCCCATGAAATAAAGGAGTTGGCCATGCTATGTAAAAAGTTAAAACTTAAATATTTTCAGAAAGTGAAAAATCATTTAAAATCTGTACCCATTATGCCTACCTTAAGACCATCTTGATATTGTTCTGTTTTCTCTTTAATGATTTTCCTGTGTTCTTCAAAAATTTCTCCCATTCTTCTGTGCCACTGGAAAACACTATTGTTTAGCCTGATGTCAGCAGGAGAGAAGTTGGTGCACTCAATGAGGAAGGCGAGGCAGTTTTTGGAATCCACTAATCTCTGTCCCAGTTCAATCATATCGGTGGCCTCCACTTTCTGAATGTAAGCCTGAGGGGGAAGCAGAGGTTAGAGGTGGCATTTTCATGAGCAGCCCATGCCAAAAAATCACCCGCAGAAGTACAGGGCATAAATATGCATGGCTTCACTAGAAAGAGAGGCTTTGGGCTCAGGACAAGGGGCTGCAGCACACTTTACTCCTCCTCTCCCAGACTCCACACTAAAACGGCAGGAGAAAAATCTTAGAAATACTTCACAGTACATAGAAAGCAATGGAAAACTGTGGGGGATGCTGCAGTTCCTGGAAGGTAAGAAGCAGCAGTCCTCTGATGATTTCATTTATTCTTCCAGCACTACATTCTGGGGCCCCAAGTGTCCGACACTATGCCAGAGGAAATGCAGAGTGACAAGAAATAGGTTAAAAACAGAGGTTTGCCCTAAGGGGCCTGTGCTCTAGCTACAGGGAGAGTCAGTAAAACTGCAGGCTCTCAGCAGGACAAGTGCCAGAAGGACAGTACTGGCTTGCAGCTCGGAATGAAGATCTGAGGTGCAGCAGAGACTGTGGGGTGTGCAGTGAAGGAGGAAGGAAGAGCAGGCAAGGGGAGGGATCTGCAAAGTGGGGGTTCACAGCGGACCGGCCCGGGGCATGCGGGCCCTGGGGATCCAAGCAGCCGGCAGGGCTCCAGCAGGGCAGGAAGGCAGGAGGGCAGGAGACTGGAGCTGAGAGACTGGGGCCTGCTGCACACCAGTCAGCAGCACAAGGCCACGAAGGAAGAAAGGGGTCTGAAACTATCCACACAGACTGACACGCTTTGCTTGCACAGGAAAAAGAAAAAAGAAAAGGGAGAAGAAACCCAACTTGATCAGTTGGTAGAGATTTCAGAAAGTAAGGAGAGTCTAGAATGGACAGAAAGAAGATAAATATACACAATCAATAGTTGTGTATATTCTCTCAAAGCTCTTTTCTCAAACATTAAATTTATATAAATTTTAATGATGCAAATCCCCAAAGAAAACAGCTACCCATGAAAAAATGAGAAAAATGGCAATTACTTGTCATCACCTATGTTCACCTTCTCTATCTTGTAACCGAGCTTCTGTCTGTGAAGTAACAACTCTAGGGGCCGGGGATTGAGCTCAGTGGTTTCGCCACCTGTTGCGCAAGTGCAAGGACCCAAGTTGGATCCCCAGTACCAAAAAAAAAAAAAAAGTAACAACGCTAACTTTTTTAAATAAAAAATTTCAAAGCTCTTTTTTTAAAAAGTTCTTTAATCTCCCCTCATCTCTGTTTATTGTGTTTTATATCTTACATCCCTGCAAACATATAGAAGAATAAGTTGAGAAAGAGAAGAATTCACAGCAAAGTATAAAGAATGATTATGCTAAAGAAATTATGGAAAAGGAGGAACTTCTATGATTTGCACAATTCTATATTGTTTAAATTGTCACCTTTACAATTAAAAAGCAAAACTGTCTAGAAATATTCCACCAATATGGCAAGTGTTTTCATGATGCAAATCCAAGCAAAGAGGGTATGAGCCATAGTGATTTTCACAAGCAACAGATGTCTCCCTGGAAATGTATACCCTATGCATTTTAATTTAATCCACTTTCATTGTAGGCAATTGGATTTTTATTTCCCCCCACTTATGATAAATGATTAACTTCTGTATTAATTAAAGTTGCCAGCTCTTGTGGTAATAAACTTTTTTATGATATAGAAATATTTTAAAACTACCAAATGAATCCCATTTGTTAATTTTGTTAAAGATTATTATGTACAAGAGAAATTCACAGCAAATAAGCCCCAATTCCTAATTACTTCCAGCGATGGCTCTAAGGGCAAACAAATGACACTCTTCATAGCTAGCAATCATTTTTCCAAAGGAGTTTTCCTTTAATGAAGATAAACTCACAGTTTAAGAATTAACTACACTTATAATCATCCGAAACCAAAGAATTTCATTGTGGCCTATGATAATTAATATAAAATATGAAAACATTTCAAAATGAATATATATGGACCTCTATCCCTTACACACACACACACACACACACACACACACACACACGAAAAGCTAAAACCCCCAATCCAAGCCCAAATACTTTAAAAAAAACAAAACTCTTTCAAGGTCTACTTCAAAACTGGTTCTAACGATTTTAACAAACTTCGGTTTAAGTGAATATAGAATGAGCATACATAATTATTTGATCTCCTTTTACAATTTCCTGCCTATTCAAAGTTTTGAATAATTTTATGGGTTTTGGGGGTTCACTTAAATATTTTAAAATCTAAAACTAATAGGGCTTTATTTTGAATTTTTGGAATACTAGAAAATGAAAAAAAATTGTATGAAAGCTTAATCCTATAAAAATGAAAAGAATAAAAATGAAATGGTGATTAACTTGTTGTTTTGCATGATTTTATTTGTCATTCGGTAGACTTCAAACACAGAAGTAACATGAAAAACAACCAAAGTGAGACAATATTTTGCCATAAATTCTATGCTCGAAGCATAATATATCTCAGCAAACTACATAGAAAATGCTAATACATAATAAATATAGCTCTTATGGAAAACAAAATAAAGTACTGGTTAAAGATTAAGTACTGTTAATTTCTCTGGTGTGAGAAACTGAAAGTGTAAATAAGGATTAAAATGATTAAAATGAATAATTGATAATTTGAAATAGGAAGAAAAAGTCCAAAGGGGTAGGGGAAGTGGGAGGGGCAGGGGAAAGGAAAGAAGGGAAAGGAAAAAATATAAGAAAAGGAAAAAATGGAAACAAAGTCTTTGTAAATAGGGAAGGGTGGAGGGGGTGAAGGGCACACAGGGAATGGGGAAAAAATAAGAACCAAGATGCATCATGCACAGGTACAAGCACCCAATGATAAATGTAAACATATTGTATACCTAAAATGTACCAATAAAAGAATATAAGCGAAAAAAAAAAAAAAAGAAAAAGATTAAGTACTGTGGATTAAAAATGTCACCCTGGACAGCCCGACCTACGCCTGCCTGTCAGATGGTGACACTGATTATAGTTCTCTCACAACAGTCCTGGTGGACAATTGCGTTAGCTGCTCCAACACCTCACCTCTCCTCTATCCGCGCCCGGTGTGTCCCTCCACGCCGCTTCCTCAGGCCAGTGAGATGTCAGCTAATGTGATGCAAGCCCAGACCTCGCTGAGCCTTTGCATATGTCTCTACTGCGCCATGAGAAAGTGCCCAGGGCGGCCTGCTGGGATCTGAGAGACAGGTGTATTGAAGGCAAACTGCTGAGCCAGTTCCGCCAGTCAGCCCGCCTGAGAGCCAGCTGTCCCCACTCAGCTCAGTGAGGGACCCTGCAGAGCACCCCACTGAGACAGAGTGGCCCAGGGGAATCCAGTCCAAAGGGCCAACTGCAGGCCCAGGAACAATGCCTTCAAAAAGTCATGATTTTTAGCTTCTGTCTTCGCTTTCAGAGCGGCGATAATGAATTGATACACACACAGTCACAGAGTTCGTAGACAATACCTTCATTTCCATTAGTTCTGCTGTATTCAGAGGGGTGCTGAGAGCCTTTTCAGCTATCTTCTCAAATTCTTCACGTAGCCTAAAAGGCCAGGCAAAATCGATGTTAAAAGATGCATGGTTAAATTTCACCCCAAAGTGTATTCCTGTTTACCATTTAGATGCTCCAATGCATGAGAAGAGTAGGGTTATAATTTATCTACATCTCATCGAACGGATTAAGGGCAAGTCTATGTTCCTTTAGTTATTCATTCAGTGCAAATGGAATGAGCATCTATTACACCTGCAACTACAGTAGTAAGGGACAGGGTGCAGAGATGAATGAGGTGGAAGAACGGTCCGGAGGGCTGCAATCCAGTGTGGAAGGCAGGATCCTGAAGACTCTGGACAGGGTCTTAGCTGCACACAAATGAAGGGAGAGAAGCGTTGAAGCCGTGTGCTCAGGAACCTCTGGTAATATGCAGATGCTTCTCACTGATTTGGGTTGGGGCCAACATAAGTCACGAAATTTCTTTGGGTCAAGGGAGAAAAAACTAGTAGTAGGAGCTAAGGAAGTCCAGACACTTCACAAAGACTGGCAGGAAGGTGCAGGAGAGGGCTGGGCTGGGAGGCGGAAGAGGTTGAACGTCTCCACCCTCAGACACAAGTCGGCAGGGAGGGGAGGCTCAACTCGGGGAGGTGGAGGCAGGAAGGGCGGCTTCCGGCCCACAGGGAGAGGGGACAGGGACAGGAGGAGCTCGCGGACACGACAGACCCCTGCCCCTGAGAATGTGGCCACCACAGGCTCCGGGACAGGTGCTGGGACCCGGGGAAGAGGCAGGGCTCCTGGGACAGTCCCGGAGGGGCCTCTGCACATCAGTGAGTCTCAAATACTTGAGGAAAAACGGGGGAGGGGACAATGGCCCCAGTCAGAGGTTGCTATCCAGCATCCCCAGGCCTCCGCGCTCACAGGAGCGTACCTGTACCTCGGGGCTCAGAGCAGGTCTGCTGTGAGGGGGATCCGGCTGTGGATCCGGCCTGGGGCAGCTCCCGCCTGCCCACACCCCTCTCACCACTCCGATTCCTGCCTGACCTGCCTCTGCCCTTCTGCCACGCCGCCTGCCTGGGATGCAAACAGCTGTGACCCAGACCTCTGCAGACCACGGGCCCCCGTGACACTTTCCTGGGTATCTCCTCTCGGCAGTAAGAAAGTGACCAGGACAGAGGGCATCAGGAGGCAAGGAAAGAAGCTCTCCTGTGAAATCAATATTTCACCCAGCATGAAAAGCTCTAATGAAAGACACTTTCACTATTCTCCAGGACTTTAGAGGAAAAGGTGCTTTAGGCTAAAAATAAGATTCTGGTATAGTCAAGCCGCTGGGTCCAGTTTTCTTGCCCTGGGTACCTCAGGGTCCTCCCTGTGGCCGCTCTTCCCCAGTGTCTGTGAAAGCGACACAGACGGAGATTGGGCCCTGGGCAGGCAGGGAGGGCGCTTGTCTCAGAGCTCCATCTGCCCGTCATCCTGCACCTTGTAGCTCACATCCCCTTCCTAGTAGCCTCGGCCCTGAAGGAATCACTCAAGCCTCCCCGCTCCCTGCCTCGACAGCGCAGTGCAGAGCTCACCTCACCCAGTCATAATTTATTGTTTGTATTTTATTTCCCTGTCTGCACTGTAAGTTCCTTCAGCGGTTTTATTCATATTCCAAGCCTGAGCCTATGTCTAACACAGGGTTGTAAAACAAAGCTTCCGCCTATATTTCTTTCTCTGATATCATCATAATAAAAATGTGCTGATTGTTTCTAGCATTTCCCCATAACTGATAGAAAAGACATCCCCAGAGAAACAGCCACACCAGTTGCTGGGAAATTAACGACACCAGTTATATTTCGTACCCTAAATAAACAGATATTCAGCTTTACACATTATTGTTCAGTATGCTTCCTTAATATACTCAGCTTTCCTAAAAGTACCCAGCTTAGCCAACAAACGAGTTTGCACTTAGATAAGAGGTAGTCATCGGGCCGGGGATTTAGCTCAGTGGTTTCTCCACCTGCTGCGCAAATGCAAGGACCCAAGTTCGATCGCCAGTACAAAAAAAAAAAAAAAGAGGTAGTCATGACCTTGAAGAGTAGTTACAGTCAGGTGAAATTCCAACTTTGAGAATCCTTAGGACTCACGACAACTACTGTGGAAATCCACTTTGAAAACCCACTTTGTACACTGGTTACACGAATTAAAAAATCTGAAGCTAGATAATGTCCCCTGACTTACGCAAAAGAAACGCAAACACAACTTAGCAGAACTTGCGTTCCTACAATTAGGAAGGCACATGTGTGGTGAGAGGCAAAATTAATAATCGTATCACAACATGACAACAGAAGCCAAGCAGAAGGAAATGTGGCGTAATCATTTCTTTTGGATCACTTAGGTCACGGCTCTAGCCATTGCTTTCATCAATTGACAATTCACTTCCCTTAATATTCCTTCCTAAGCAATGAAAAGCTCACATAAATACCTTGTGTTTACTTCCTGGTGGTCTCTGTACATCTTAGCTATCAATCTCCCACAAACAGCGTCTGCTCGTTTCACCAGAGCTCTGATTAACTCTTCACAGTGCATCTCAAACATTCCCAGGCGAACACTCTGCAACATAGTAAATGTTTAATAAACATGAAAAGAAATAAAAAGAAAGGACATTTTGTCATTTTCCTAACATTGAATTTTGCATGTGTGACCTAACAAAGCTGAGTTTCTTTGTTTAGTTTTTATCTTCCATATAAATCCCCTTGAAATTTGTTTTCTTGTCTCCTAATTCTATTTCAGAACAATAATAAAATTTTTAAACCTCAGGAAATTGAGGTATTGTTAAATACACATGGTGGGGTTCAAATGTTATATTTGCTCTGTACAAAAAGTAATATGTGATCACAATAGAAAATCTGAGAAATGTTAGGACAAAGGGAAAAAATTTTAAATTATTATTAGCATACTACTACATAGAAGCAAGCATATTTTGATGTAATTACTAAACTTTCCAAAAGATTTATAGACATGATGAGAAGAAAATAATCAGATTCCTGGAATTACATAAAGTACCTTCAAATCAGCTCTGTGGAATTAGTCTCAGCTTCATGACACAAAAATCATGTCTGTCCTCACCATCCCCTGACACAATCTGTCCCACACCCAGGTGTGACTGCAGTGCTAGGCACCTGCCTTGGGCTCAGCACACACGCTCCTGTCCATAGCAATGCCCTGCCTCCTTCGCTGTGCGTCCTAAAGCTGCAGGCTGACAACACAGAGAAACGACCAGTGGACACAGGCGGCAGGTGTGTAAAACCGGCCATTTACCTTTCTAGATGTGTTCTGTATTTCCTCTGTTAGTTTTTGATATTTACGGATTTCCTCTATTACTCTCTCATAATGGTGGTTTTCCTCAAGGAACACGTCCGTATCTTGCTCAGCTTTTTTGGAAATTAAAGAATCGTATCTGTCATAGAGTCGGAGGTGCTCGGTGGGGGCTACACGCTCCCTCTCAACCACCTCCCTGATGGTGGCTTTGTGAGCAGCGACGACTTCATCCAGAATTACGGGCTTCAAGGTGGCTGGCTTAGACTTACTCTCCTGAAGAAAGGGGAGAAAACAGCGCAAGCTTTTTAAATACTTGAAGCTGAAGCAACCACGGCATTTATCTTTGTAACAATGCCAATCTTACGATGACATTGTCTTTTTTAATGTACAAGGTCTTTTATTTCCCAATCTCCAATCTATATGCAGATATTCAATCTAATCAACGCAGTGTTTTAAAATGTGGTGTCATATAATTTTTTGTCTTCTTTAAGCTACCGAGTTTTTCACTATGGATAAAAGAACAGTCACCTGAAGATGTACACAAAGTAAGATTTAGAGGGGCCGGGGATTTAGCTCAGTGGCTTCGCCGCCTGCCTCACAAGCTCAAGGACTGGAGATCGATCCCCGGTACCAAAAAAAAGAGAAGATTTAGAATATAAATAGCAAAATACACATTTTATTTCTGCAATTATATGTTACCTATTTAAAGTTGTACTTAAACTGCATGTTATTAAAACAAAATACATTAGTTTTGTGTCATACTGTCATGTTTTGTTCTGTTACTACTCACTATGTCACTCAGGCTGGCCTTGAACTCACCATGTAGCTCAGGCTGGCCTCTAATGCCTAGCAATCTACCTGCCTCAGCCTCCCAAGTGCTAGAATTACAAGCTGCACCACTACACCAGGCCATAACATCATATTTTTTAATCATAGAGCTTTTTCATCAGAACAGAGGAGAAATCTATCTAGAACACAGAAAGATGGCCGATTCATTCATTAACCCTCAATCCTTGGTTCTGTGAGCAACACCTAGAGCAGACTAAAAACCTTAGCTGCAAAGTTTGTTTTCTGCAGAGATGGGGAGGGGAGCTGTGGGAAAGGGGGTAAAGATGATCAGGATGCAGGACGTACGTGCGCTTCCCCAGATGAGCTGACTGCTGTGTGTGGCAAACACAGCAATAAAGCTGTGTTGTGCTATCACAACTAGAGAAACAGGCCAAGAATGAGCCAGAGGACAATGTGAAGGATGCAAACATCTGCCGTTTTTAAGAGGACAATGACCAAATCAGTCATCTGGAAGGCCGGATTTTATGCAGTCACGTCTAGAGGATAACCCACAGTCATGTCCAGCGGATAACCCACAGCGTTGGATTCTTCGAGAACTGGGTGGGCTGCTCCGCTACCGGGCATTAGCCGGCCGCGCCCCCTAGTGGGCGGGACAGGAACTCAGCTCGGAGCTACAGGCCTCGGGGAAATAAGACCGAGTGAGATGCTCCCTCTCATCTTTTCTAAAGTAGAAACTCTGGGATAACGCCATCCACACATGCACTGCATGCAATGCAAAATTCCCGGGCTTTGTGAAGCTCATTAATACTCATTATAGAATGTGTCTTAACTGTATTAATTTGTCCAATTTGTAAAGTCTATAGATCTCCCTTTCTAAACAGAATTAGATATGAGGACTTGAGAACCATCCTAGAAGTTGCAATTTTGATGTGAAGCCCGATCACCTCCTATTAGTTGGGGGGCACAGAGCTTCAAGGTCACGTCCACGGCCTGGGAAGGTCTACTTCTCAGCATGTGATGCCAGGAAAAACATTCCCCACTGAGAAGTCTACATTGCAATCCTCCTTCAGACGTGTCATGATACCCTCTTCACTTAGGGGCCGGGAAGCTCAGAGCCATCTCAGAATCACAGAACCACAGCAACTGTGTTCACTTGCGTAACGATCACCGCTACTTTTCTCCACGTAGAGCTTGGTAATACTTGTTAACTTTTTATATTTGTCTGCTTCGCTAGCTACCTCAAATCCTTTTCAGGAAAAGGCAGGATATTAAGATAGAAAAGAAGGCCACAGCTGAGCTGGAATTACACCCAGAACAAAGCAGGCAGTAAGTTTCTGGAAACTTCTAATCATGGCGACAGGAAGAACAGACACTCAGAAAACGAGTTCCAAACACAGCTGTGATGAAAAGGGCTAACTTTACATTTCACAATTCACAACCAGGAAGCTAAGTACGATGGGGATGGCTAAGGGAAGAGGCGGAGGGAAGGAACCGAGAGAGGCTGCAGCATGAGGGGGACCTCGCTGGGCCTCTGGTCCCTCCAGCCAGCTGCAGGGGACAATGCCACAGCCTGAGGTCCCAGGAGGACTTCATCCAACCCTCGCGCAGCCAGGAACACAGGAAGTGGACACAGGAAATGAAAGGCCCGAGGAGGCAAGTCTGCAAATAGTAAGAAAGGGCCCTCGAGGGGAGAGGAGCAAGGAAAATGAACTGCTCTGCCTTGCCTCTTAGTAAAGAAGAGAACAATGGCTTTAACAACTCGTACCCATGGCTGATTCTCAGATTTAAGAGTGTTGGCACTGCCACTGTTGTCCACAAAATCATTAAAAAAGGGGCTTGGTCCAAGATGCCCTCAGGCTGCAGGAATCCCATGCGCTCATCAAGAGGATGCCAATTCCACAGGAAACAACACACCACAGCCCCAAAGACTGCTGATAAGGAGGCTCTTACCTACGTAAGAGGGGGCTCGAAATACACAGCGTTTAAATTTTTAAAATGTATTAGAGTAAAAGACACACTGCCACCGATCCCTCTCAAAATCCTCCTCCTCACTTCAAACAGGCTCATCCCATCCTCCTCACCACTTGGCGGGGCAGCACCGGAAGTGTGCTTTGGTGACTGTCTTTACAAGGTGTGATCAAAATACAGGGAATGCTGCCACCACGTGCCGTCCAGCTGACAGGAAGTTCCTTATGATTCACCGGATCTGGCACCCCGAGACTTCCAGCTCTTCCCCGAAGTCCAAATGACCGTGAAAGGGAAATGTCTTGGATCCATTCAAGACATCAAGGCAGCCGAGACAGCCCAACTAAAGACATTCACAAGTGCAAGAACGATGGGAGAAATGTGTTCAAAGAGAAGGGAATATTTTGAGGAGATTAAAGGCAATGTGTCCTTTACTGTAATAAATTTTCTTTCATTTAAATATTGACCATATTGTTTAATCACATATTGTAATCCCATAATTAATAAAGAAAAATAGCCAGAGAAATAAATCTCCAGGATCAGGAGTCAACATCATCTAAAGTGATCACACCTATTTGAAAAAGAACTTAATAGAATTCCTGGAAATAAGAAAATAACAATTAGGAGCTCAACGAAGAGGCTAATATATTCAAAATGCATACTTTTATAATCAGAATGTTACATGACACAAGGAAGTCTCAAATTACATATAAGATTACTCCACTTTTACAAAGATATGGAAAAACTATATAGAAATAGCTTAGGAATATAAAGATAGTAAGTCAATTTTTTAAAAATTAAGAATAATAATGTCAAGATTCAGTATGATGATTGTTTTGCTAGAAGGCAGGACAGGAATGTAAACAGGAAGGGTAACGGGAGAGCTTTCTTCCCCAAGCTGGATTCTAGCTACACAGGTGGTAGCTCTATTACTATTTAAACCTTTACACACTAGTAACTATCAACTACTTAAAAATATATAACAGGAAGAAGAAAGCTCCTGACTGACATTACAAAACTCAAAACCTTGAAAGTTAAGGAAGCTTTAGACCCATTCACGTGATGATTTAGATGGCTTGGCGGGATCTATGAGTTGAAAGGACAGAGACAGGGACTCGCTGTTTAACAGAGAAAGGTAAGGTGATGAGGTGGGTACCAGCCACAGGACAAGTTTTCAGGGCTGGAAAAGTACGATGCAGGGCTGAACCTCGAGAGAGGGCTACAGCCAAGCACCTGAGCCCTGAGGAGGACACCCTCAGCGGCCCCAAACCCCCTGCAGCTTGGATCCTGACCCTCGGCAAGTTTGAAAAGTCTGGCACAAGCCCAGGAGAGGTCACGGGTTTTTCAAGAGAAGCTAATGGGAAAATGGCATTTTTTTTTTTAAACAAAGATTTCTTCTAAGTGGATATTCCCAGCCGATTCATATTCTGGCAAGCAGAGGACACCCATCTGTACCTTCCAGAAGTTTCTTGAAGTGAGTGTCACTGGGCAAACCCATGTGAGAAGAAGGCCCTTTTACTTACCCACTTGGAATACAATTTTGTCTCAGCTCTCGGCACAAAGCTGACAACCTTAATCATGACATCATAAACATTGACAAGGATATCTATATATTCCTCAAACTCGGGTTCAAACTTAATGGTGTCATTATCGAGAATCAGCCTCATGATGAAACCTGGGTGTTCAAAAGCTCTGACTGAGTCCTACAAAAAGACAGAAATGTGCACATCTATTACCAAAGGTAACGGCATAGTCACGGCTATAACTGTGTACATAGATATTGCATATCTATCCCACACTACTCTCACGCCCTCCAGTTAAGCCAGGAGCTCTACCGAGAGCAGCAAGACGGACCACAGCCAGACTTGTACCTGCCGGGCCTCCAGGCTAATACGGGGCTCAGATCTCAAAATCAGGACAATATGCATAGCAGTGGGCTTCGGAAGCATGGGAGAATAAGCCCAAGAGAAAGACATCCTGGTCCCAAGGCCCCATTCACACTGTAACTACCCGGGCACTTTTCCAGAGGGAAAAGCACTACTCGTGGGATTCTCCCCAGCCTTCAGGATCGAAATGGCCCAGTTGTGGGAATTTCTGCTTCTTTCCCCTAACCGTCGCCTAACATGGTAACAATCATATACCCTAAGTATGCAAGTTGACATTAACCGTCTTTACCAGCTGAAGTACGACAGGTCTAAAGATGTACCTTCTGCTCGCTCAGTGCTAAAGGCAGTTTATCATTTTCCTCTCTGAAAGGACTGACTCTAGCCGGGCAGTGAGCATGTCCTGGTGTGACGGCCCATACTCACTAGTGGTTGTGCAATGAGGTCCGTGAAATCTTGCATAGAGACTAAAGCAAGGTCCTGGAGCTGTAAAGTCATGAGTGTAGCAGCACAGTTGAAAAAAGATTCCAATTTGGCACTGTTGTCACTGGTTGGCAATTGCTTTTTTTTATTACCTTGGTAATAAATATTCTGCACTTCCGGAAACCACCTTGAAAGAACAAAAGACTTTTAAAAGTCAATACTCTCGGTGAATTACTCCTTCTACATTAAGCATCAACAGTAACTTCCAGACATCCAAAGGTCATCATAAAGTGCTAAGTGACATTACTCACGCTCTGAAATGTAAGTGCTGGAATATTTCACTTCTCCTAGGGAAGGAAATTTTAAATCATAACTAGTAGAAAATGACTCTATGATGGGATGCTATAAGACATAAATCTTACTCCCAGAACAATGGTTCCTGCACTTTTTGAAGAAATATGAGAACTAACTTTATTGGACATTGTGAGATTCTTTTCTTCAGTCGACATATTTGTTAGCTTAAAGCTATCATGTGAATAACTGGTTAAAGAGCTTAAACCCACTTGGTATTTCATGCTGTTCTGTTTAACAATTGCTTAAAAACAAATCAACAAAATCATGTATTTTATTTTGCCCTTTCCCTTGGGAGTGACTGATCTAAAAGTTTCAAATGTGTGGGCATAGAAAAGTGCGTGTGCACCTTTGTAATAAAAGAACAACAGTGCAATTTCATGTGCACATCATGATAACAGCTAGTGATGTTTCCAGCTTGAAAGACCCCTATCCAACCCTACAGGGTTAAAGATGAGATCGGGCCCATTCAGGGTGGTATGGCCATAGACCCTACAGGGTTAAAGAATCTTGGTACTAGCTTTTATAAGAGACAAGGGATGACAAATAATTAATATAATTTCAAGAGTTCCCTAAATGTTCCAAGACAGCAAATCTAAGCTTTAATATATTTACTCATCCTTTTGAAAAGTACACATTGAATGCCTGCCCTCTTCTACGCTGACTGTTGCCAGGATGTGAAAGGTAAGAGCACCATCCTTCTTCCGTTCACAATAACGAGGCAAATGCGACACTGCAGAAAACAGAGATGAAGGCAAAGGACAGAGATGGGATTTTCCACTGACTCATGGGCGAATGGCTTGAAGGTGAAGGTGGTCATGTCACCAAAGAGAAAGAAATGAGGATGAGAGTCTGAAGTAGAAATGAGGTACAAAGTGTCATGTACCTGATCATCTCTCTGTCTACACGGGGAAGACAGACAGTCGGGCTGACACACTGGAAAACAGGAAGACGCACATGGGCCAAGTCCGTGAGGACTCTCGCAGAACTTGGGAGCTAAAAACTAGATCTTGGGGCAGGCGCTCTGAGATGAAGGCACGGTAGAAGCTTCTGTCCTGAGGTATCACCGCGAAAGCAGCACAGAGAGAACCACAGGGAGACCGGGGGAGAAAGACCATGCTGGGTCAATATAGAGAACCAAGAAACCCAGCATGTTCAGGCAAGAGATGGAAAGGGATCTCTATGCTGGAGAAAGGATGAATAAATGCATTATACTTATTCACCCACGATCTCAAGAATATTTATATGAATCCCTATTATATGTAAAACATTCACAACACAAAACATTTCTCAGTGTTTGTGGATTAGTGAAGGGAAAAGAGAGACATCGGTAAAGAAATACAAGGAAGGAGTTGTAAGAGAATACAATCCTGAGGCACTTGGAGGAAAGGTCACTGTGGGTAGATTACAGTGAAGAGTTCATGGATGAAGGGTCAGTTAGGTCCGACACAAGGACAGAAGAAAGGATTTTCCAGTAACGAGCGTCATCAAGCATTGCCAACAGTGTGAACCCCAGTATTTTGCTGATGGTGGGAGAGAGCCTCTTATTTCATTTCCGTCTCCTTCACCTCTGATGCCATCATTATAATTACATGCACACAGATAAAACATTAAAAGTCCCCGACTCTAAGAGGGATGCAACTGAACTTTCAGATTTTTCTAGCATTCCCACCTGAACCAGTAGAAACCAAGCAAAACTGGCTATTTAATAAAGGGAATAAAGAGCCTCAGACTTAATTCGTAGATATACTTTTAAAGGTGGTAGAAATGGTTACAATCTAGTCCTGGAAGCTGTGTTCTGCTTTAGATGCCATGGCTATTTAGACATGGCCAAGGTTAAGGGCTTTTTGGAAATGAGGATGAGAAAGATACATTAGGTTCAAGTGCAGAAGGTCTTAAAAACAGGTTAGGAATTACAGACTTATTCTGTAAACAAGTGGGAGACACTGAGCTAGGGAATATTTTAATATTCATCTGCCAGTCGTTTATAGAATAGGCTTGGCAGGGAGAGCTAGCCCAGATAAAGGATACAGCAGTAATTCAGACCCTGCAGCCATCTACGTGGGATATCGAGGGTCTGCCACAGGAAGCAGCAGAGAGAATCAAAATAGGAAAAGATAAAAAACAGCTGGCAGTCATAAGATAGGTTTCCACAAATAGGACAGGACTGAAATGCAAAATTGGAAATCAGTAACAGAAGGACTCTTGGAACTTGACAAATATGAGGAAATAAAGCAACGTGCTCCTAAATAGCCAATAAATCAAACGGAAATCACAAGGGATCTTAGTAATTTAAGGTAAATGAAAATGAAGACATCATATACCAGAACTCAGGGGATGGAAATAATCACTGTGAGGGACCTTGTGGCTGTAAACACCTACATTAAAACAAGAAATATACCAATTTAAGAATGTAAAATTCTGGGCTGGGGATTTAGCTCAGTGGCACCGTACCTGCCTCTCAAGCGCAAGGTCCTGAGTTCAATCCCTGGTACCACCCCCCCCAAACAAAAGTAAAATTCTACTGGAAACTAGAAAAAGAAGAACAAAATAAACTCAAAACAAGAAAGGATGAAATAATAATTTGAATGAAAACAAACAAAATAGAGAATAGAAAAACAATAGCAAAAACCAACAATTCTAAAAGTGACTTCTTTGAAAAGAGGAACAAAATTGACAAATTTCTAGCTAGTATGACCAAGAAAAAAGAGAAGAAGCTCAAACTGTTAAAATGAGGAATGCACTTTGATTGGTGGCACATGCCTGTACTCCCAGCACTCTGAGAGAGTCGGTTGGGAGGGCTGTACGTTCAAGCCCAGCCTGGGTAACCTAGTGACTTAGCAAGACCCTGTCTCAAAATAAAAACTAAGAAAAAGACCAGAGATGTGGCCCAGTCCAAAGACCCTGGGTTAAATCCCTCCAAAAAATCATGGATGAAAGACAAGATATTAATACCTATCTTAGAGAAATACAAAGAATTATAAAGGACTACAAAGAAAAATTATACACCAACAAACTTAATACTCTAGAAGAAACAGACAAATTCTAGAAAGACACAAACCACCAAGTATAACTCAAGAAGAAATATAAAATATGAGCATACCTGTAACAAGTAAAGAAGCTTAGGTAATAATCAAAAACCTTCCAAAAAAATTTTTAAAAGGCCAGGACCCAGTACCAGATGAATCCAATGCTTGTTCTACCAAGCACTGAAAGAAGGATTAATACCAACTTTTCACAGACCAAAAAGGAAAAGAAAAAGAACATTTCCCAATTCTTTCTATGAGGCCAGTATTACCTTAAAACCAGACAGTATTACCAAAAACCAGACATGGACATTATAAGAAAAAGAAAACTACAGATCAATATAAATACAGACACAAAAATTCTCAACAAAATACTACCAAATCAAATCCAGAAGCATATAAAAAAGTTATACTCCATGACCACTGGGACTTACCCATGAATGCAAGGTTCATTTACTATGTGGCAATAAATGTAATGTACCATATTAGTAAAATAAGGGGAAACACATGACCATTTCCAAAAAAGAAAGTGTATTTAACAAAAATCTAACTTTTTCAAATGTTGGCAAATCATATACCCGATGAGGGTCTAGTATTCTAATATATTCTTGCAACTCAGCGATGAAGTCAGATAATACTTAGTTAAGTAAAGAATTTGAATAGACATTTATCCTGAGGAGATAAATAAATGAACAAAAGCATGTACAAAGATGCTCACATAAGCAAAGGACATACAAATCAAGCCCACAGTGAGATATAACTTTACACCCACCAGCACGGCTATAATCAGAAAGAAGGACCATGTATGTTGGCAAGGGTTTGAAGAAATTGAACCTTCACATAGTGTTGGTAGGAATGTAAAATCTCACTGTCCCTTTGGTAAACAGTGTGGCAGTTCCTCAAAAAGTGAAACACAGAGTTACCATATAACCCAGAAATCCTATTCTTTCCTAGGTATGTGCCCAAGAAAACTGAAAACATGTTCATTCAAAACAAGTGTTCATCACAGCATTATTTAAAATCCAAAAAGTGGAAACAATTCAAATGTCCACCAACCATAGATAAACAAACTGTGGTGTAGCCATACGGTGTCCTGTTATTTGGCCAGGGGAAGGAATGAAGTGTGGATTCATTCTATACCAGGGATAAACCTTGAGCATATGCTGCTGCTGAAACCAGCAATAAACGACCACGTATTGTATCATCCCACTTAGAAGAAGTTTCCAGAACTGGAAATGCACAGGGACAAAAAGTATGTTAGTGTTGACCAGGTGCTCAAGGAGGGAGAATGGGAAGTGACGGCTGATAGATCCAGAGTCTCTGCAGCAGTGAGGAAAATGTTCTGGAGTCAGTAGTGATGGTTACACAGCCTTGGGAGTATATCTAAGCCACTGAACTATACACATTACCCTGGCAAATTTTATGATAAGTGAATTATATCACAATAAAAAACAGAACAGCAGTACCCAGGATATGGCTTGGGATAGGGTAGTGGTGGTGAAGGCGTACACAAAGAGCAAAAAGGACCAAAAAAAGTCATCACAAGATTTCTACATTGCCCCAGAAAAGGTTAACAACAGAAAGAATAGCTGGTTTGGAAGAAAACTGTTATGGACATGCTGAGATCCAGATGCTGCTACAACATTCAGCTGGAGATATTCAGTATAAAATTGGTAATAAGGACCCAGTGCTCAGAAGACAAGTAAGATCTTGAAACAGCTATGACACAGGAAATCACAAAACTGTCGAGAGAATATATGGAAAAAAGACAACCAAAAGACCAAGGGAGCCACTACTTCTAGGGGATGATGAGACTGTAGAGTTAGAAAAAGAGGTGGTGATAGTTATCAAAGGAACACCAGGGCACAGAAAATGAGACTTCCAGAAAGCTACATAACAAGCCAGGCGGCTGCTGAGACGTGGAAGAGGAGGACTGGAAAGACTTTTGGGTTTGGTATAGATGTCGTAATCAATCACTGGCTAATTGGGTCTCCACTGGGAGCTGATCTTCTGCATTGCAGACTTGATAAACACACTTTAGCTCACTGAAGTGTAGTCAGATAGCTCTCTCCCTTACAATCCATCAGGCAGCACTGAGAGACACAACTAATCAATCCACATTTCTCAGCAAAAATTACTCAATAAAGGTTTGTACTCTACTTTTCACTTTGACAAGCATTTTGCTAAAAGTTCCAGTGGTAGTGTATTCCTGGGGCATAACCCTGAAGGTATGGATCAAGAAAAGTTTATTTGTGTTCTCTTCTTAAGAGGTCATTTTCTTCTCTTTAATTAATTATGAGATTTCATTTTTCACCTCGTGATTTTTATGTTGACATAATGTGATAAAAAGCTAAAACTCTTTTAAGTAATATCAAATAAAGAATTTGACCCTAACTTATTGGAGAACAATGGTAAAGGAAAGATTTAATCTAAAACTATCAATATGGATTTCTAAGTAACATCTGGAAATCAGGAAGCTATCCTAGAAGTTTAGTGTCCTTTCTTATTTTAATTTCATCCAATTTTAATGCCTATTTATATGAATTAATGACCCGTGATAGAGATAATTTTCCTATGTTGTTCCAAAATATATTGTCTGCCACTTACATCATTTATTACCCTATGTGGCTATTCCGTTCTGAAGGGCAATCCTTGGAGAAGTTTAATTATCATTTTATAAGCATAACTTCCATCGAGATTGTAAGCTCATTTAAACAATGCAGTTTCCCCTCCTAATCATTATTTAAACTTTTTTGCATCCCTCACCCAAATCAAGAGGAAAGAGGCACAGCGCTTTGCATGTGGTAGTAGTAGTTGCTAAATGAATATCCGGTAAAGGACTAGTTCAGGACCGTTCCCTGCACAGTACCCAACACTGCTGTCAGACCAGAGGCAGGAGCCAGATGTGCAGGGAAAAGGTAACCATTGGTCACGATCGTTTCAGCTCCTGCACAGTGTGTGCTGTGTAGCCATCTGGATACACATCATAGACAGAGACAACTAAAAACATTCAACTCAGAAATGACGAGGAGGTTGTTGAATGGGATTTTCTAAAGCAGCTAAAATGCAACACTCGTCCCCAGTCACATTTCTAAACTTATGTTTTCCCACATGAGACTTCAGAACTTTACGTTTTAAGCAGAATATCTTTAGCAGTTTCCATGTGTTTCATGACAATGTTCTGGAAGCTTGACAGCTCTAGTGCATCTTGGCGATTGTGAAATTCTTCTGTATCAACTAAACGTAATTTTCTGCAAGAGATAAAAGTGAAAGACAATTTAGGATCAAGGATTCCTTGGCATTTAATATTTTTGCTAATTGGTTCCTTCTCAAAAAAATATCATATTCCTAAGGTTTTACACTGAAGAGTATGTTCTGTAAAAATAAACTTTCAAGAACATGAGATATTCTGCATTTAAAAATAATTTCTATTGTTAAATTCAATAGGAATACAGTATGATCTTATGAAACTTCACCATGAAGTAGAAGAGTGTACAAACTGGGAGGTGACGGATTGCACTGACTGCTTTTGGCTTCCAAAGCAAGCAGATAAATCGGGAAAAGAGCCGGGCTCAGTCCTGACAGGGGTCGAACCCTGCCAGGAGAACGCAGTCCTACAGGCAGCCGCCAGGAGGAGACGTTCTCACACTCAATTAAGACAGCACGGCAAAATCTTTTGAACCTGTCTGAACTTTTTCTAACACGGGGCTTGCTTGAGTCCACGACTTTCAATACAATCCCCTCCTCCTCTAGTGCTACAGATCTTTGTTATGTAGATGGTTTCCTTGTTTAAAATTTTTCTCTGGCAGGTGATTAACCAAAATGAAAAACAGTATTAGCTTTTAGTATCATTGTGTTATTTCCCTCAATTTAACTACAGATTCCTGCCCTTGAGGAATTGCTTTTAATTTCCATGTGATTGAGAAATGTTAATGTTCTCTGGAAGATAGTAAACACAGTATTTAAAACATCACATTTAATTTTTTACCTAAAGACCAGTGTAAAATACTGAACAAAACACATTTCAAATCATATATTTGTATTTCTTTCACAAGCTACAATTCATCTCAAGTTGTAATGCATTTGGTACATGACATTAATAATACATTAGGCACAAAATAGGTCAAAATAGGTACAACCATTGCTAAAGAAGCTTTCTTATTCTAGACAACATCTTATTCTAGACAAGTGAGCAATGTAATGAATGTTTTACATGAAATATTTCCAAAGTGTAGCAAACAGCATGTACTAAATATAATCTGATTTCCTTTTATGCTTCTTGCCGAACATGTTCAATGTTATTCTGTGCTTTAGAACTGAAGCTGGAAATCAGGATACAGATGCATGTGGTAGGGAAGAACGCCAAATAGGAAATAGTTGCTAGGCAGGAGCCCTGGGATTCACTTTGCCGCAGTGCCACCAGGCCAGTTTTCCTTAGTTCCTTACTATGTAATTTGAGACTGAATTCCTGCACAGGCCCCACCCATGATGCTTTGAGATGGAAAGGTTTCATAGTACAACTTTTCCATGAAGTCGCTGGTCAGAGGGATGAAGTGTGAGGAAGACCAGATGCTGTTTCTACTTTCTCAGGATGGTCCCTCCAGTAATCCAGCTGTGGACCAGCAGTTTAAACCACTGGCTAAGGCAAAAGAATATTATCATTATTCACTATGCATTAAGTGAAACTTGGCTAGCAGAGGAAACCATTTCTATGACTCAGAAGGTTTTAAAGTGATGAGTCTTCCAATCACCAAAATCACTCTTGGACTTTCTTTGGAACCCAGTGGCTCCAACCATCCAATCTGTGACCCTCAGACTCTTCTCTGAACTCTTCCTTTCCTTTACCTGCCACAACCAGTTGGAAGTAAATCTCTGTAGAGTCCACTGTCAGTCGCCTAGCACTCCTGCAGCCACACTGTCACTTGATGCTCATCACAGGACGAAACCCACTTGACTGTCGGCTCCACTACTGATTTCAGGTGCGAGGGACTTCAACAGTCCTGGCCCAACACGGAGCACTGACTTTCTTCTCCGGTTCTCAAAACGAATCTCCCTTCTTACTGAGACTAAATTGGTCCCTAGACTTCACCCCAAGTGTCTGCATTCCTTTCGTGTGTTCTGCATTGGCCAACCCTCCTTTGTTTCTTCTGAAACGCCACGGGCAATGCTGTGCATTTGTTTTTTTCACTCATCAAGACATCCTGGTGACCGCTCCATATCGGCACATTGAGATTTTCCTGGCTCTTACCTTACAGCTGTGCAGTAAGAATTCCACACCATGACAAAGTATTACCACTTAGTCAACTACTCCATCATAATGGATATTTAGTTTTTTCCAATTTTTCCTCAAAAACAAATGCCACGGTAAAGGAAGTTATGCCTATATATTTCCCTACATTTTCAGGTGTAAATGTAGGCTAATTCCCAGAAGTAAGACTGCTGGATTCCAGTGTAATTTGTGAGTTTGGTAAGTGTGTCTGGGCTCTCTCAAAGGGGGCCATTTCTCCAAGCCTCACCAACAAAGCATGATGTCAAAATTTAAAAATTCTGTCCTATTTGGGGGGTGGTGAGTGGTTTCTCAGTGTAATTTTTATTCCTCTTTGCATTCTTTGTATTAAGAGTTACATTGAACCTCTTCTAAATATATTAAGAGTGATTTAATTTTGATCCTGAATGTTCTACCATAAAGGAATCCAATGTTCTGACCTAGCAGTATTTGGGGGGCCCACCTTAGTGAGATTATAAATGTTAAACACCCATTTTAATCTCATAAGACGAGCTTAACATTCTAGTCATCTCCCTTTTACGTTCAACTTCTGTAATTTATATCATATAATTTCTACATTCTGTTGTGATCTTCCTTTATACGCTATTTTTTCAGGCAAAAACGCAAGCGCGCAGCTTTGGCTGTGGCCGTATTGCTAGGAGGCTGCGCATTCCCGAGAGCACCCGGATCCCGCGCACGCACTGCGGGGTCCGGGAGCCCGATCCAGCCCCACCAGCCCCAGCCGCGCGGAAACTGCGCAGGTGCTGGGCATCCGGGGGGCCCTCTGCTGCTCGGCCAGCTCCCTCCCTCTACAACTCTGGGGCCTCGTTTTGGACACATCTGTTATTTACTATTTTCTTATCTCAGCTTTGACATTTTCTCTCCTCCTTTCTTCTTTCACTATTTTGTCTCCTGCCCCCGACAGTGTCTGGCAGCCTGCGAATCCCACTTCATGGTTGGTCGCAGGCGAGGGAGCCACCCTCAGCGTGTTCTGGGAATTCCCTCTGAGAACAAACGTGAAAGAGAACACAAATTGTAGGTGCCGTTTGGAAAATGCAATGCGCTGGAGTACGCAGACATCCCGGTGAAGTGATACACATATTGTTTGACCTTAGGAAAAAGAAGCCATGGGCCTTGTCAGGAAGAGGCATCTGAACCCCAGTATCCAAAAAGTTAAAAAACGAGAAAAACATGAGGTAAACAGATGGCCTCTTGCTGTTCGTGATAGGCCAAGTTAAGCAGACAAGGAAATTCACGGAGCGCAGTGAGGTCAGAGGAACACACTTCCTAGGGTAGGCAGCCTGCCAGCCAAAGGCAGGTGTCAGGGCCTCGCCCCTTTGTTGAATGTGCTCATTTACTGCTACCCCGCACAGTAAAAACCCACAGGCCCTGGGGCGTGCGGGTCCAGCCTGAGGAGGGCTTTTGCCTGGGTGGCGATCCAGCCTCCTCAGAGCCCTTTGTGGCGGTTTAGGCCTAAAATGGCCTCCGAAGCTCACCTTTGCACAAGATGCTAGGACTGCAGGCTCACAGCCCCGCTGCTGTGTGGAAGGGGACCGTGGAAGGTGTGGGGCATCCGGGAGGGTTCATCTCCTTCCCTGTTCCTCCCCTCACTCTGCTTCCGGTCCCCCATAAGTTGAGCAGTATTTCCTCCGCCAGGCCCCTGTGCCATGCTGTCCTGCCCTGGAGCCAGTGACTATGGACTGAAACATGAGCCCAAATAAACCTCTCCTCCTCTGAGCTAGGTGCTCTGGTTACTGTCCCAGTAATGAGGGAAGGGACTCCCCCTTTGTACTTCAGCTTTGGAGACGAGGTGCCAGCTGCCCTTCCACAGGTCTGGGGATATGTGAAGTTTTCTTTAAGAAAAACAGCATTTGCCAGTGCTACAGCCCAGATTTTAAAAATCTGCATCTATATGAGCCTAGGGCTGGACGCTGCCCACGGCCTGGGAGGAACAGAGCATGACAGGAGTGCCACCTCGGCCCAGCCTCCTTTGTCCCGGGGGCCCAGGCTGCTCTGCCCAGTGCCGCTTAGCAGCACCTTAGTTCGGTGAGACAGTGCCCACTGGGCCCACTGCAACCTCATAGTCCTCTGGGGGCCACACCTCACGCCATCCACTTGGGCAAGATTAACGGGGCTTCTAAGTTGTGCCGAGGACTGTGGCAGCTGATGTTCTGGGTGACTTATTTATTTGGCACTGGGAACTGAACCCATGGTCTTCTCGTTGAGCAACATCCCCAGCCCTTTTTATTTTTCATTTTAAGGCAGGGTCTTGCTGCGTTGCTCAGGTTGGGGTTGAATTGCAATCCTCCTGCCTCAGCCGCCTGGAGTGCTGGGACTACAGGCGTGCGCCACCATGCCTGGCTTGTTTAAAAGAAAGCCTGACAATTCGGCTCCTTAACTCTGATTACCCTTATAGTATATATGGCCCTGGGTTGGGGAGAGGACAGAACTGTTTGCTTCTCATTCTGTGTATTCCACATTGCTCCCTTAAGACCATGTTTGAATACTTACATTATACTTGTAGTTAATGTTTTAAATTGAAGTTAAAATGGTAAAAATAATTAAGATGTGATTAAAAAATAACCTTCATCTCTCTTTTAAAAATCTCAATAAGGCCTCAAATACTCACTTAAATGTACTGTGCCACAAATCTAGCACTGCCAGCATCGTGGGGTTCATTGCATTCAGGTGATCCCTAATGGAGCTACTTGCAGAGAAGAATGACTTCCTCCAGGGTTTTGGCAAAACTTCCATTCTGAAAACAAAGAGAAAATATTTAGCTGTCACCTTTAAGAATCAAAGGAAAATACTGGGCTGGGGCTCTAACACAGTGATAGGGTGCTTGCAATAAATGTACTTCGTGAGTAATAATGAGTTGATTTTAATAAAAAATGTGATGTATCCCTATGGGAATAACAAAACATGCAATTGTGTTTTAAAATATATCAGGGACATACTCTCTATGGGTTAGTACAATTTTCTTAATAGTGATTATCAAATTGGTTTGAACTTTAACATAGTAACTAATTTTTGCCTCTGATCCTACTGAATCCACCAATAACTTACAGCCATCCAATGAAAACAGCAGGCAGCTACCTCTCATACACAAAGGGTCTCTTGTTAATTTCAGCATATACAACAGTTAGAATTTCTCCTTTATTTGTAAAATAGTTTAAGGACATAGTCCAGCCTAGACATGGAAATACCCTTGAACTCAGGAGCTGTAGTCACTTTTTACTGTTTTTATTTGAAGTCACATTTATTCTGCACCCCTATGATGTAAGCAATCTTCTTTTACACACTGCAGAACTGCAATCTTTATCTTCCCGCATACAAATGGTCCCCAATTTATTATAGCAGGACTTTCGATCTTTCGGCTTTCTCATGGTGCAAAAGCAATGAATGTGGGGTATGTGATCAGTAGCCGGTGGTGTGGGGAGCTTGCTCTTTCCCTGGGCTAGCGACGAGCGCCAGGAGGTGTTCTCTCGTGGGGCCGGGCAGTGGCAGGCACTGCGGCTCACGGCGAGCCAGGCCATCCGGAGTGTGGACAACAGACACTGAGCCACTCCTCAGAGCACTGCTCAGCTGCAAGGAGCGGTCAGGGATAAAATGCACTTTTGCCTTAGAATATTTCCCAGCATCTGTATACTCAAACATGTCCAAAATTTATGGCTATAATTTTTATTCTCACGATCTTAAACACTCGATCTTATTTTCTTACAAGAGTAACTCGGTCTTTCAAGGCATAAATAAACCACCACCTACACAGTTACTATGGAGGATGGCTTTTGTCTTTCCCCAGGAGAAAAGCAAAGATGTTCTCCATAGAACATAGTGGAAATGGCTACCTGACCCTTTGGGTTTTGGGTTTTTGTTATTGTTTTGCGTTATCATATGGGAGATAATTTGGAGCACTTCTATATGACATATTAATAAACAAAGTAAAACTACATTGGTTAATTATGTAAAAATAAGATCCATTCTTTAAACTATGTGAGAGATTGATTTTTAAATGCTAATTTTTTTTAGAGAAAATATATGGCAAGTGGATTTTCTCATTTTACGTTCTATATTTCAATCCATGCAATAAACTGAAGCATATTCTATATATACATATGTTCTCCAATAGTCATACTCTGGTTTTTGTGCAAACTGGCATCAAGCTTTTATGTCCCTTCTAAACCCTATGCTCCCTGCTGTGGGGCTACAAAGACCTACATCAAGTTTTTCCACCAGATTATTTTAACAGCTAAGTGTCCATCTGTCCATGTGTCTCTTTCTCTGTCCATTTATCCACCAGTTTGTGACTGTAACATGTTAGGACTTAAATACATAAATAAAGATCATGAGAACAGTCATGTATATGAAATATGTACACATGCATAGCTAGACACTTTATGCATACGCTTAGATATAAATTATAAACACATGTATGAAAAAATATAGCCAGGTATAAAGATATACAGAAATGATCACATTAAATACCTATTCATAAAGAAACCCAACCACTTACTCAGCACGGTGGGGCAGAAGTTCACTTGTCTTTTTATCCTCCTCTCTTTCTCTGGGGTCTTTTAAAACAAAATCAACTGAAAGAAAATTGGAAAGTTTGTATAAATACTGTAACCTTTGTATAATTTGTATAACCTTTGTATAAAGTTTGTATAATACTGTAACTGTATTAACTATAGTATATGTCCAAGCAGTTATAAAACTAATTCTATTAAAATTAATCACTTAAATTTTTACTTTTTTTTTTAATAATGAGCTATTTGTGTGTTTACAAAGAAAATTTTAAAAATCTATGAGAAAACCTATCATGTCGGTATCTCTGAGAGCACACATTCCCCTAACAATGTGTCCTCTTCTTCCATTTGAGAATGATAATTGTTTTTATATTACATTCTCCTTTATTTATTTCACCAAAAGTGTCATTGAATTGAAGGTCAGAAAAAGCTTCAGTGGTATTTCAGTAGTTTTCTTTCTCTGTCTGTTTTTACATCACGTAAGAGCGAAAACAATCTTGTGGTGTGGACCGTAAACCAGTAAAGCAAGCCACCTCTGCTGCTGTCTTTTGTGGACATTAATTCACGACTAGTTCTCATTCGCCGGCCTGTCTCTCAGGACGCTCTTTCTAACACGCAAATATATTATTACGCCCTTGCTTAAAATCCTTCAGTGGCTGTCTTTTACTCTGATACTTGAAAAAGGCAAAAAGGCCCTTCCTGAGAGTCCCCTTCCCCGAAAGCACCCACGTGGCAGCCAACAGCACTGCTTTCTCCCACTCGGGGCTCCGTCCAGGGCCTCGGGAGCCCCTCCGAACCAGCGAGGGGCTCTTCGCCTTACACTGTGCGCTGCATTTCCCTCCTCACTGCACTTACTACTCTGCTTTAGGGTTAGGGATTTACCTATCTCCCTCCTTACCCTCTCTGGCTTTGTATTTTTTTATTACCAAGATAATAAGAATCTTACATGCAGGGACTGCTGTCTTCCTGAAGGGTTACCACATCACTCTGCGACTTATGGTTTCGCCAACTTTGGATAGTGTATTCCTCATACCAGCTTTACTATCACAGCCAATCAGAGAATGTTCTTAAAAGTACAGATTCCAAGTACAGGGATTGTAATTCAGATTGGGCCAGAAATCGGTGATTTAAAAATGATTCTTGCTGGGCATGGTGGTGTACACCTGTAATTCCAACACTAGGGAGGCTGAGACAGGAGGATCTCCAGAAGTTTGAGGCCAGCCTGGGCTAGATAGTGAGTTCAAGGCCAGCCTGAACTACATAGTGAGACACTATCTCAAAAAACAAGTAAAAAACTTGATCCTTATGACTCAGTCAAACATTGCTATATCATGGGCCAACAAAATTTTTCTGTACAGGGTTAGATTATAATGATTTTCAACTTTGTCAGCACAAGGATTCTCTTATAACTGCTCAACTCAACCCTATAAGCCACAGACAATGGGCAAAAAAGTGAATATTGATTATGTCCAATAAAACCTGAGATACAGAAACAGGCAGTGGCCAGCAAAGGCCTCTCAGTCACAGTTCACTAGCTCCTGGTTCATAGCAACAATGTGATTAATCATTTTTGAGTTTATGGCATCGGTAAGATTATTGCCCATTGTTAATATTTTAACTTTTAATTACTCTTATTCATGTATCTTGTGTCTCACACCCACAACAAAAGAGAAGAGAAAGACTGTCTCCCAAGTGCCTGAAGCCTTGCATGAATTAGACACTCAATAAATAAACTTTGAGGGGTTGAAATAAATGTTTTATAACTTCCTTCAGGGCCACCCTTTATTGGGGGGATCTCTCCCCACAAAAAGATTGGTTTTCTAATATTTTTTGTTGCATTTCATTAATAAATTTGCATAAGATCTTAAGGAATGTAGCGACACTGCAAGGAAGAACATAATACAGGAAATAGTTCCAGTATAAGGCATTAACTTTCCACACACAAAGAATCATGTCTAACGGGACACGTGTTCAGATTCATAAGCAAACAGTAACACCAATTTACCTATGGACTTCTTTACACTGAGCAGGTAATCTTCTCGTATTTCATCTGACAATAGCGTAATGCTGTCTGTGAGGACTTTCAGGTGCTGCGGGACCAAACCCAACACATGCTCCAGCCAGGAGTCTTCCATCGGGGCTATGTGGTCCATGTCAATCCCGTGGTGGATGTAATAGTAATGACTCTGCAAGGGGGAGACAGGGAAATGTGGGGACGTTTTTCTCAAAACGCAGAACCAACAAGAAGAACCCAAGCGCTAGAGCTAAGTGTTTCTAAATAATAAAAAGTATTCTCTGCAGTTCATGTGAGCATTATTTGGGATCGCTTATATTTAAAAAATAAATATTTCATGAAAATTAAAGCTCTTGTGTCAGTTCATGAAGTTATATTATAAAACATCAAGTGTTATTACCAAAGTTCAGGCTGAATTAGAGCTTAGTGTTTCATAAATTTTGGAAAATGTTAGTTTTTTTTCTTTTAGCATTAATCATCACAAGTAGAGCTTATACGTTAATCGCAGAAATGTTATGCAACAGGATGTGAAAAATGTCTAATTGGCCTAGAAATATTCTACATAATTTTATAACTGCTATCACATTTGTTCATAAAAATTCATTTAAAACCTATTATATCTCCAAAAATAGATCTTTAACTTCAATATATTTTCAGAAGAATTTACACAATATTTTTAGAAAAAAATTTAAACTTCAAAATACTTTCAAATTAGGAATGTTAAAGTCTTTGGCAAGTGGGGTAGTCACACTCCCCTATGCTCCCAGCTACTCCGGAAGCTGAGGGGAGGGGATTGGGCAAGTCTGCAGTGAAGGCAAACCTTTTAGAGACTGAGTGCACAAACTGCAACCCCAAACCCACTTATTTATCACAAAATGCCGACACTGCAATTAACCCTAAAAAACCTCACATGTTAACATCTTTTCTCTTAAAAGAAAAACAAATAACGTGTGTGCCATAGATTCCCAGCACTGGTCTACGAGTCTGCATCTAGCTGGGGCCACACCTCTGGACCTCATCTCCAAGAAAAACAAGTCCCAGTATTGTGTAATGGGAATACTTGAAAATTTCTATTTCTAGAGGAGTCAATGTGCTCTGTAAAAGGTACACTATACAACTAAAATGATGTATCAAACAGAATAAAGGCATGTAAAAGCTATACACGATTCAGACTAACTTTATGATGGAATGTGGTAGATCTGAGATTCTTTAATTGCGGTCTTAGTCAGCAAAAAGCAGAATTATTGTCTCTAGTTAATCCAATGGAGGAATTTTATGGAACTCTGTATTTACTCCTACATCCACAGAGTTCCAAAGGGAGGAGCACAGAATAATCTCTAAGATAAAAATGTCTCTGATTGCTTCCATTATTTTCCATTCTACAGACAAAAGAAATAGCTGGTTACCAAGATGTCCTTCTCTATCACAGAAGCAGTCATCTTTGGAATCACACTTTCTTCAGGGATAGCTGATTCTAAACCAACCTCTTGTTGCCTAAGAAAATGACAAACACAAAGTTCAAAGTATATAAAGGGCAGTTCAATGCCAATGATATAAAAACAATCTGCGTCCTACCAAATCATGAGAAAAAATGAATTGTGGAACATTTTATAAATGGTGTGAACATTTCTTTAGTACCATATTCCTCCTGAAATCCCTTCTCTGTTTTTGTAGGGAGACAATTACATTGGAAGTGATTTACAAGACCCAGTTCAGTTCAGAGGCCACAGCTTCTTGCTGCTTACTCATCCTCTTCATTGCTACAAAGCCAAGCTCTCTCTTGTTCGACCTTGCAAAGGACTGCTACATTACTCTTAAAGATAGCTGGGGGCTGGGGATTTAGTCAGTGGTTCCACCACCTGCCTCACAGGTGCAAGGTCCGGAGTTCGATCCCTGGTACCAAAAAAAAAAAAGGAAAGAAAGAAATGTATTGCACAATAGGGTAACTATGGGCCAGGGATTTAGCTCAGTGGTTCCTCTGCCTGCCTCGAAAGTGCAAGGTCCTGAGTTTGATCCCTGGTACCAAAAAAAAAAGAAAGAAAAAAGAAAGTTGGGTCATTTATAAATATGGTTTTCAGAAGAAGCACTGATAGGATTTCAATGTTCTCTGGAAGAAGGCACAGATATAGTCTTCAAAAGGCCTTTTCTTAGACCTCCAGAGATGTACAAGTCAAAGGAGTGACTTGGAACCTTGTACGTGCCTTTGTATTTTTAATGGATATGTGTTCATATGATACTACAATGTTTATACTACAATTCAATTCAAAACCTGTCACCCACATTTTGTGACTTTTTCGGGGGCTCCACTCTGCAGAAAGACATAGTTCACATCCTCACATCTTCAGGGAAAAGTAAATTTTTCTGGAATACTTTTATCTTCCTCAGCATTATTGGGTCATCCTTTAAATCCCAACTCTGCCTGGGGTGGGTACAGGTCAGTAGCACTGTGTAACACAATGCTCCTTCCCACATACTGGTGAGTGGGGAGTGGAGGTTTATTGGATACCTGTCTAAGATGCCGCACCAAAGTGGGTACTTAACTTGTCTTTTGTAAATCCAGGAGTCCAATATTTTGTGGAGACTACCCTTGTTCTTTTAAATTATATGAACAAAAAAGTCACTGCTTAGGGAGGATTTCAGCTGAATCCAGTGCAACGTAGGTGTTCAGGAAATGTTTGTCAAGTGTAGGAATGTGAGTCTGAAAGCGGTGGTGGGAGATCTTCCAGGGATTCAGTAGTTGGAAAGAGAAGAGATGCATATTTTACCCACAGATGTAATCTCATCGTGTTGTTGACTTCAGAGGAAGGAGGAATCAGAACAACAGTAATGGATTTCAGGAATCAAGAAATCAGGTTCATCTTCCGCCACCATCAGGGGCATGACCTTAGGAACTGGGGGTGGGGGGTGTTAACTGGCAGAAATCCTCATCTTAGGACCGGGGATTTAGCTCAGTGGTTTCACCGCCTGCGGCGCAAGCGCAAGGACCTGAGTTCGATCCCCCATGCCAAAAAAAAAAAGAGAGAGAGACCACGGGGCCGGGGATTTAGCTCAGTGGTTTCACGGCCTGCTACGCAAGTGCAAAGACCCGAGTTCGATCTCCGGTACCAAAAAAAAAAAAAAGAAAGAAATCCTCATCTTACCACCCTTGCTGTCCTGAGCGTCAAACGTTCTTCATCCTCTGGGAATGATGCTGACCTGGACAGACGCAGCCAGGCCAGGCAGGAAGGAGGGAGAACGTGGGGGTCCTAAGAACAGGTACAGACCTCCTGCAGTGAGGGGGGATCCTTTCAGCTCTGTGACTCTGAGTCTGTCATTCCAGGGCCACAGGCAAAGATTCCCTCAGCAGAAACAAATGACCAATCAAACAGATGATGACAATCAAACAGACTTGACTTTTGTTTTTTATTCTAGCAATGTGTGGAATATCACATCAGTTGCTTTTCATATGCTAAAGTATAGATCTATATCATGTAAGCAATTTAATTAGTAATTTGATAATTTTCCCACAAAGAACACTTCAGGCCCAAATACCTTCAGTAATGAATTCTATCTATCAAGGAAGAAATAATACAGATGCTATAAAACTCTTTCAGAAAATACAAGCAACGAGAACACATTCCCAACTCATTTCACCAGGCCAACCTGGGTCTGATGTCAAAGCCAAGAATGCAGTAAGAAAAGCACGGGCACATATTAATCATGAATACAGACTCAAAAGTCCTAAGATATCAGCAAAGTAAATCCAGCAACAAACTAAAAGGCTTACAGGTAATGACTGAGACAGAAGCGAAGTGATCATCTCCATGGACAGAGCAAAGGAAAAGTCCGGCAGCCACTCGTGATAAACTCTCAAGAACTGGGAAAGGAAGGAAACCTCCTTAACTTTAAGAGGGACCTTTTGCTTTCGTTTACATGGTTATCCAGTCTGTGTTCCAATTTTATGCATTTTTAAAATTTAGTTTTTAAATTTAATGTAAATTGAGGGCTGGGGATATAGCTCAGTGGAACTGCACCTGCCTGTAGATGCAAGGTCCTGAGTTCGATTCCCAGTAAAAAAAAAAATTTAGTGTAAATTGAAAAGCTATATTTTTATACATTTGGAGGTAAAAAGTGATATTACAGTTTGTAAGTATAATAAGTGGAATTAAATGAAGCAACATCAATTTAAATATTTATTGTAATGAGGACATTTGAAATATACTCTGATTTTGAAATGCACATTTTATTTATCATATTTACCACACTATGCAAAGATTCTCACAGAAATAAAAGGTATTCTTTCTGTCTGATTGATGCTTTGGACCCTTTCACCTCCCCTGGTTACTCTCTCCACCCGCCTTTGGTGACCACTCTTCCATACCCTCTTCATCGAGTCCAGTCCTTTTAGATCTCACACGTAAGAGCATGCGGCATTTATATTTCTATGCTTGGCTTATTTTGCTTAACACGATGCCCCTCAATTTCACTCATGTTGTGAATGACAATGTCCTTACTTGTTAAAGCAGAATAGTATTCCACTTTCACACATAGACACTGTGTTTTCTGTTGATGGCCACTTAGATTGACCGACTCCCTAACTATTCTGAACAAGAAACACGGGAGTGGTAGTATCTCTCTGAAAAAAGATTTAATTGCTCTCCACAGAATTGGGTATTTTGAGTGTTATAAGTCCTGCACTTTAAACATATTTATTTCTAAGCTCTTTCCTTTTTAATTTTACTATGAATAGAATTATATAACCTCATTTTCTAAATGTCCTTTGCCATTATATAGAAAAACCAATAGATCTATGCTTATTGATCTCACATCCTAAGACTCTGCTAAACTTACTTGCTTGTTAAGTTTCCTTAGAATTTCCTATATACAGGATTGTGCTACCTGAAAATAAGAGCAATTGTACTTCATTGTCAATCAGGATACTCTTCTTTTCTCTTTCTTTCATTTTATACTTTTTAGATCCTTTGGTGCATTGTGAAAAAGAATTAATGAGAATGGAATTCCTAATATTTGGGGTGAAAGCACTTTGATTGTTACATCTATGTAGGATAATAGTGGTAGATACTTAAAGATAGCTTTATGGAGAAAAGGAAACCTCTGCAAAAGTAAGCCCATGAGCAGAAATGTAAATGAGCACAGCCATTATGGAAAACCGTACAAAGGTTTCTCAAAAATCTAAAAGTAGAATTACCATCTGATCCAGTAATCTCATTTCTGGGTGCTTATCCCAAAGATTTGAAATCAATCTCAGATTGTTCAGGAAGTCCTCTTTCCTGAGGTCTAACTGTCCTCAAGGTCCTGAATCGATTCCTGCTCATTCAGACTTTGGGAAGAGCCAGAAGTAAATGGTGCCAGATGCAGTGACAGGGTAGATGAGGACACGCTGCAGTGCTTTTACAAGTCTAACTTTCTGTTGTATGGCACTCAGCAGCAGCATTCACTGCATGCTCATCACACCTTGGGAAGACCCTCAAGAAAGAGGACTTCCCCAACTGCTTCAGAAAGTGGCAAGAATGATGGGATAAGTGTTTTTGAAAGGAGGAGCATTCTGAGGGGCTAATAATGGTAATGTATTTTTTACTATGATAAATTTTTAATATTTAAACATTCACCTTATTTTTATCACTCTTCATATAAGGAAAAATCTCTTGAATATGACTCTCGATGCAGGAACAATAAAAGAAAAAATGATAAAGTGAAATTTATCAAAAGTTAAAACTTCACAAACAACATCATTAAAAAGTAAAAAGCCACATATTAGTAGAAAATATTTGCAAAAGATTTCTATGAAAGGAACTTGTATGGGAAACATACGAGAATTCTACAAATGCAAAATAAGAAAATAATCCAATAAAAAGTGAGTGAAATATTTGAATAGACACTTAACCAAGAATATATATGAATGCCAACAAGACAAAATGACCATGCATTAAGATGCATTTAAGGGAAATACCTCTTAAAGACATAATAAGATGCAACATATGTATTAGGATCACTAGAAGGAGAAAATAAAACAAAAGCAAAGATATTATTTGTGGGAATGAAATACAGCATAGCCACTTGGAAAATCATTTCATAAAATCTCAAAAAGTTAAACTTAAACCTACCACACAACCCAATATTTCTAGGCCTAGGTATTTACCCAGGGAAAATGAAAAGACATGTTTTCAAGAAGGCTTTTATCCAAATGTTCATGGCAGTATCATTGAGAAAAACTCAAAGCAGAAACAAAGAGCATGAATGACTCTCAAAAACAAATCTATTGTATGATTCCAGTTCCATGAAATTTTGGAGGAAATAAAGCTATATAGAGAGAAAGCAGATTGGCAATTGCCTAGGCAGTGAAGGGAGAATTAAAATGGGTGTGTGGATAATCTAAGTACTATATTCTAAAAGTGGATTTTGGTGAGCATTGTGAAACTACAGAAGTTAACTAAAACCCATTAAATTTTATACTTAACATAGTATAAATTTAATGGTTTGTAAATTCTCCCAAATAAAGCTGTTTTTTTAAAAAGCCCATCCACCATCCCTGAAAATAAAATGTTCCGAGAGAGAGAGGGAGAGAGAGAGAGAGGTTTAGCTATTTGAACTTTGACAAAGGGGCCAAAACATCTCTTGGAGGAAAAACTGGCTAACTACGGGCAAAAGATTATGCTTGCTTCCACAGCACCTATACATGCAGAAGATTGAATCTAGACCCATATATCTCACCATGTACTAGACTAAATTCAAAATAGATCAGAGATCTAAATGTTAAGAAAAGAAGATAAAATAGGTAAAATTCTTGAAGTGATAGGTGAAGGCAAGGACTTTCTGAACAGAAGCTCAGTGGCACAGGAAATATTACCAGGAACCAACAAGCAGGATCACATCAGATCAGAAAGCTTCTGCATGGCAAAGGAAAGCCTGCAGAGTGAAGAGACAGCCCACAGTTTGGGAAAACTGCTGCCAGCTACTCCTCAGACAGAGGACTATTATCCAGAACACACAATGAACTCAAAAACGCACAACCCCCAAAATACAAGACCCAGTTAAAAGATGGGCAACTCAAATGAACAGATATTGCTCAGAAGCACTACCAATAATCACTAAATACATTAAAAAATGTCCAGCATTGGTGGCTGTCAGAGAGATGCAAATTAAACAACACTGAGACTCCATCTCAGTCCAGAAAAAACGGCTATCATCAAGAAATCAAATAATAACAAATGCCGGTGAGGCTACAGGGAGAAAGGGGTCCTTCTACATTGCTGGTAGGAATGTAAACTAGTACAATCACAGTGCGGATAAGTATGGCAAGTCAGCAAAACACTAAAACTAGAAATTCCATTTCACCCAGCTATTCCCCTTACAGGTATCTTCCCAAAAGAGTTAAAGACATCATATTACAGTGATCCATGCATGCCTGTGTTCATAGCAGCACAATCAATAATAGCTAAATCTTGGAAGCAGCCTATGTGTCCATCAACAGATGAGTGGATAAAGAAAATACAATATTTACACACAGTGGAGTACTACTCAGCCATAAAGAAGAATAAAGTCAAGTCATTTGTAAAAAAATGGATGCACCTTAAGACTATAATGTTAAGTAACAAGCTTAAATATCATAAGGTTTCTTTTATAAGAGAAACCCAAATTATAAATAAAGAACAAAATAAAACATAGATAATAGAAAGTAAGGAGACAGATCTTTCTCAAATTGGGAAGGGAAGCAAGGCATGAAGAGAGCAGGGAGTTCAGGGAGGGTAAGGGGATAAAAATAAGAATTAAGATGTGTTGGGGCTGGGGATTTAGCATAGTGGTTCCACTGCCTGCCTGTCTTGCTAGCACAAGGTTCTGAGTTCAATCCCTGGTACCAAAAAAAAAGAATTAGGATGTGTTATGTACATGTACCAGCTCACCACAAGGAATGTAAACATTATGCACTACAAACGTGTACTAATAAAAAAATAAAAAATACAAATACAAGAAGTGAGTGTGAAAGAGACCAAACAACAAATAAAATTAACAAATGAGGACAAGGTGACATGAGCTTCTCCTCCACAATGACACATGACAGAAGATGATGGTTAATATCTGTGACCTACTCTCTGCCAGATGTCAGGGGAGATGACCATTACACATTAATTTTGCTGTCAGATTAGCCACTGATTCAGGAGCAAGGATGAAACTGAACCCTGTACAGACATGAAAGTCTGGAGCTCCCTGCACACATTCTCAATGCAAGAAACCCTAAGGGGTGAGTTTCACCCAGAAAGAAAATGAAACCACAAGCTCAGAGTGGATGCAAGTCATCCTCTAAGGAATTAGATGACATGTTAGTAAATCTAAGTAGGTGCTAATTTAGAAAGAGAGAATAGGCTTATTAAAATCTTGGCAGAATTAAATAATTTTTTAAAAATCACACGAAAAATGTAAAGTAAGTTAGAGCTAAATTAAAACATTTTAACATCCGTTGTTCAGGAGAAAGGCAGATAAAATGAATCATAAACTTTAAAATTTAAATTTGTAGTTTTAAAGATTAGGATAGTCTTCAAAAAACAAATACATTTCATAATTTTTAAACCAATGGCAATAGAGAGAAAGTGGAGAAAATTCAAGTCAATGAAAGGAGAAAAAAGATTAAAAACAAAGGTAATTATGGCAAATAGAACACATAACATATATTGGTAGAAGTGAAATCTACATATACAAGAAATATCAAAAAGCCATTTAAGGCTGTGGGTGCAGGCTGGAGGTGTAGCACTTACCTGCCTAGCACTGGTGAAGGCCCTGAGTTCCATCCTAGCGCTACACAAAGACAGGCAGGCAGGCAGATAGACAGACAGACACACAGGATTAAATAAACTACTAAAGTACAGAAACTCTGAGATCCAAATTCAGTAAATCTGTCTCCATTCTGTTTATAAAAGGCATGCCTGACACGTGACGAAATGGTTAAATGCAGACTTGTTTCTTACAGCACAGCAGCAAAGATAATCAGAAAAACCTCCCGTTTCTACCGCTCCATAAATGCTGGGTAATAAGTCAAAAAGCTCCTTTGGAACACACAGCTGAGAACAAAAGAAAGAAAAGCAATGAAAGGCAAAAGGGAGCTTGTGACATACAGCCTGGGGTTTTCGTGACGATTCCTCAGACCTGAAATCCACCATGGGGTCCACCTTCAGGTAAAGAAGCGCTGGACATAATGGATTCCAGAAGTCACATCAAGAAAGCGCATCTCAGTCACCTCGGCCCTGACGCCCGCCCTGCAATGTGGGTGACGCCTTTCTGTCTGTTCCACTAGACCAACCAGTCCACTCAGCTCAGGCACTCACACTCACTCGCTTAGCAAAGAGCCAGCCATGCTCACCAGCACAACTGCTTCTGGCCTGTCTACACTCATTAACAGTGATCATCTTTATGTTCAATGGATTTTATATCCAAACCACTGGTGGGGGAGGCAGAGAGGCACCTCATTTATCTTGACCTTGGGGTTCCAGACGGTCAAAAGAAATATTCTTCTAAGAATCAACAGCCAGTCTTACCCTCCCAGTGATTTCTGCATCGATCTTTCAATAGCAAGCGTGATCCAAGTGTGCCTAAGCCAAGGAAGCAGTACAAGTGGGCCAAGCGGGTGGCATTCTAGTGGCACTCGGCAAAAGCAAACTCAAAGCCACTTTGGAGGAGGTGGCCACCATCAGTTCAGTTGCACAGGACTCGACAAGTCCCCTCCTATCCTCTAAGCACTCGGCCATCAGCCAGTTCAGTGCCACTTGGGGTGAGTGGACAGGGTTCTGGGGTGACTTACGCACCACAGTGGGGTTGAAACTTGAGGCTTGTTGCCTGTGTAATGAAACAAAAGATAGCGCTAAACAATTCCCACAAAGCTATGTGGAGATAAGACAAAAACCAATTTGAGTCTTCCTCCTTCTCCATACAAAGTTGAAAAATTCAGGCCAGACTGTGGATGGCCACAGCCTGCAGCTGGGCATCTACCTTCCTTGTCCACATGAAGAGTCCTACAGTGTCAGAGAAGTACCTCACCGAATCCCCAAGCTGATGAGACAGGGAAAAGCAACTAGCCCAATCTCCCACCAGCCACTTGGCTACCACCAGAATGCTCAGAAATTGTGATCGCTCCGCCATCACCAAAGGCTCACATTGGTGTGGTACCTTTACAGTTCGTGGTATTTCAGGGTGGGGCAGGTCTAACAGCTCTTTGTACAGCGACATTGCAACGAGGCTTCCAGGCATCTTTAGAGATGCATACAGTTCTTACAGTTTCAGGTAACTTTCTCAGGGGCTGTAACGAGGACACACTTGGCTAGCACGCAGAACTCACAGGATGATGTTAACAAGAGCGCTTCTGAAGTTCTCTCGGTCTCTGCGAGGAGACTTGGCCTTTGACTTGGAGGTAGACCGTCCAGCATTATCAAGTTGGAGGAGGACTTTGCCTTTTTTTCCAAAGTGTTCCATGTAGTCAGCTTGAATTTAAAAAAAAAAATCAATTGTTCCTCTTAAAAGCAAGCTAAAATATTTAAGCGCTTACAAAAAAACCAGTGGAAAATATAACAGGCTTGAAGTCCTCAAGGAAACCTATGAATAACTTATTTTCTTTTATTCTCAGAAAGTTAAACTACTGCTATCTTATATCATCAGAATAGAAGCTTTTATTTCAAGAACACTCAATTGATGTAATATATATTTTGATTAATATAACACATTTTACATAGAACCTTTTAAAATGATCAAGATTAAAATTGATAAAAACAGAATATAACTATTCAAAAATATTTAAAGAACAATGATAAAAGATTAATATTAAAACTAATCAACTTGATGAGTGCTGTATTTTAATGAGTCAAAATAATAAAACATTAAATGACTGATCCAAAAGTAATATTTGCGCCTAACTAAATCCTTCTTAGAAAAAACTCAACCTTTGACACAGAGGCAAATTCTGACTACAATAAATATAAGTTTTATGATAAACACCCCAATTCTGAAAATATCAGCTCTTACAGCATTTACATTGGCCTGAAATAACTAAGAACTGGGGTCAATTATCTTCCGAGGTGGAAAACATTTGGGAGACATTTTTCTACTTGACATAAATGTCATTTAGGTTTTATATTTTTATGACTATTAACTAAATGTCACACAGGCTTTTTTTCCTGTAGAAAACTTCTTTAAATCTAGTATGGAAATTAATGTTCTTACCGTAGGACTGCTCCTTTTTAATAGTGAAAGGCCCCATAATCTCATCCTCCTGCTTTACACTCAGATGGAAGGACGAAGCTGCCTGCTGCCACTGGGGCTTTTTGCTCACCTGAATAAGAAATAAACATTAGTGGGCAATATAGAAAACCCCTTTCCATGTAACGCAGGCATATCTTCATGAAACACACAGACGTGTTCTCAGACAGTAAGAACACCGGAAGGCGCGATGCCTCCTCAGCAGGTCTACTGAAGCCCTATGCGCTGTGGTCTGCTCCAGCCGGGACTGGGCAAGGGGTGGGGTGTTTGGGAGACGACCTCAAAGGCCAGGCTGCGTCAGATGTTGGTGCTGTCACCTAACACGGGGCGTTCACTCCAGACAGTACCCATCTCTAGAATTCAACAAATGTCTTTAAGCCTTCTCTTTTTACATTTATTTTTTAACTGAAGCGTAAAAGTATAAATGTGCATGCATATCAGTGGGGTACCATGTAATGTTCTCGTACTTGTACACACTGTGTAATGCTTAAACCAGGAGTAACACATCTCACTCCTCAAATAGTTCAGCTCCTTACGGTGGAAACTTTGAGAATCCTTTCTTCTAGCTTGTAACAATGTTGTTTACCACCGCATTGCGCTGTGCGCTCACCAGGACTTCCGGCTCCTTCCTAGCTATAACTTGGGACCCGCGGATCCACCTTCTCCGCCCACACCATCCCCTTGGTAATCTCTCCCTTTCCATCTCTCATTTTGTCTTCTCCCTCGTTTTTTGTTCTACTGTTTTGTCTATTTTCACTATCATTTTGAAGAACCAATTCGATTTTGTTGATTTTTTTTGTATTGCTTTTTAGTCTCCACTTCATTTATTCTTCTCTGCTCATTATTATTATTTTCTTTCCTATTGCTTTGTTCTTATTTTCCCAGTTCCGTTAGATACAACAACAGTTTGTTTGGAGGGGTTTTTTTGTTGTCTTATTTTTAAATTTGAAATCTTTCTACTTTTTGCTGTAGGCTGTGATTGCTATAAACTTGCCTCTTAGTATTGCTTTTTCTATATGCCACAGGTTTTTCTATGTTGTAGTTCCAATTTCATTTGTTTCAAGAAATTAAAAAATTTTTTTCTTGATTTCTTCTTTCATCCACTAAAGTAAGCTGTTCAATTTCCATTTCTACTTATATAGTTCCCAGAGTTTTTCTTGTTATTGATTTCTAATTTTGTTGCATTGTGGTCAGGAAAAAACAACTCTACATGATTTCAATTTTTAAAATTTTTTCTTTTGTGGCCTATCATACGTTCTACCATGGAAAATGTTTCATGTGCTGATTTTAAAAATGTGTATTCAACAGATAATGAGTGGAATGTTATATAGAGGTCTGTTAGGTCCATTTGGTCTAGAGTGCAATTTAACTCTGTTGTTTCTTTGTTGATTTTCTATCTGAATATAAGTAGGGTATTAAGTCCCTAACTATTATTATATTGAAGTCTATCTCTGTCTTTATGACTAGTACTATTTGCTTTATACATTTGGGTGCTCCAGTGCATGCATATATGTGGAATTGTTATTTACTCTTGAAGAAGGGAGGCTTTCAACATTATATAATGCTCTTGTCTCTTTCTGCTGCTTTTGATTTAGTCTATTTTATCCAAATATGGCTCTGTCTGCTTTCTTCTGGATTCTATTCGCATAGAATATCTTACTCTAGCCTTCATTTAAAAATGAAGGTCATTCAAGGTGATGGAAGCTTCTTGTAAGCAACACTGGGTCCCATTTTCTTTTTGGTACTGGAGATCGAACTCGGGACCTTGCGCTTGCAAGGCAGGCAGCAGAACCACTGAGCTAAATCCCTGGCCCCAGTCTCGTTTTCGTATCCATTCGGTCACTCTGTGTCTTTTAATTGGAAAACATAATCCACTTACATTCAAGGTAATTACTGACAGCAGGTCTTACCACAGCTATTGTGTAACTTGCTTTCTAGTGTTGTTTTAGTTCCCTTCTTTCTCTCCCTTTTGTGGTCTTCCTCTGTGGTTAAGTGATTTACTCTAGTAGTGTGTTTTGATTCTTTATTTTTGGTTTGTAGATTACAGATTTTTGCTTTGTGGTTACCATGAGACTTACAAAAACATATTTTTATTATAATAAGTTATTTTGAAATGATAGCAACAACTAGTATGATTTTAAAGAAAAACAAAAAAAAAGAAGAGATGAGATACTGATAAGAAAACTAATATACACCAACTTTTTATGATGGATGTATTTATTATGTATAGCAAACATGTCCTAAAAAAAGGAAGAGAGAAAACTCTACCCTTGCACTCCATTCTTCCTAAGTTTTGAATTTTCAACATCCCATTTTACCACATATGGCCTATGTCTAAACATATTAATGTAGTTATGTTTTAATTCTTTTGCTTTTTAGCCTTCACATTAAAGATATGAATGGCTTACACATCACGCTTACAATATTAGAGCATTCTGGATGTTGATATGGCTACTCTTAGCAGTGAGTTTTACACCTTCCTATTTTTCTTCTTACTCATTAAGGTCTCTTTCTTTTAGTTTGAAGAACTTCCTTTATATTTCTTGTAGAACATGCCTGGTAGAGACAAAATCTCTCAGGTTTTGTTTGGGAATCTCTCCATCACTTCTTCCTTTTGAGAGGAAAGCTCTGCTGGACACAATATTCTTGGTTGAGATTTTTTTTGCCTTTTCTATAACAGTTCTGCAAAGAAGTTTGCTGTCAGGTGAGTTGAGGCAGTGCTGTTTCTTTTTTCTAGCAGCCTTGATCTTCTTTTTATCTTTCACTTTTGAGTGCTTGATTATAAGATATCTTGGGATAAATTTGTGGAATAAGGAGACCTTTGGCCTTCCCGTACTTGACATTTGTATTCTTTTCTAGATTTTGCAAGTTTTCTGTTATTTTTTTCGACTAAGATTTCTGTCTCTTTTAGCATTCTCAAGTTACTTTTAAACCCCAACAACTCGAATAATTACTATTTGAATACTGTCCAAAATTTCCTGTAGGCTTTCTTCATTCCTCTTCATTCTATTTTTTCTCCTTCAAATGTGTATTTACAAATAGCTTGTCTTCAAGCTCATTCAATTTTCCTCCACTTGATCTACTGTGCTTATTATGCTTTCTATTATGTTTTGAATTTTCTGAGTATAGTTTTCAGCTTAACAATTTCTGTCTTTTTAAATTGCTCCTATCACTTTGTCAGGTTTTTCTGTTAGAGTTCTGAAATGTTTTTGTGTCTTTTCTCCAAGCTCTCTGGGTTTCCTTAAAATAGTTTTGTTGATTTCTTTAAGAGTTCTCCCATACTGATAGCCAGCTGGTCAGTTTCTGACGTCTTATTTGACTGTTAGGTGAGGTCATGGTTTCCTGAAAGCTCCTGATGTGAGCGGCATGTGACATGGTCTGGGCACTAAATGATTAGGTATTTCTTCCAGTCTTCCTAATCGAACTTTTTACCTTTCCTTCCAGAAATTCTTAACAAGCAGCTTACTTTCTCTGAGCTTACAGAAACGTCAACTATCTTACCACTGAATGGTGTTCATGCCCAGATTCACCAGAAGTCTGCTCTGGGTGTGTTGCTGCTATCTCAGTACTAGAGGGTGATCCATGCCCAGGCTTGTGCCAAGTACACTGCTGATGTGTTGTTCGGAAAGAACTAGGAGAGTACCTAGAAAAAGTAGTCTTTCCCCCACAAATCTCCCCTTTGGGCCAAGGTAGGTCCAGGCAGTTCATTCACAGTTACTGGCCTGTGGTCAAGTATTTCAGGGTTCTGCCAGGCTCTGGGCCAGTCACCATGGGTGGACCAGCTCAGGCTCCTCTGTCACACCTCTGACCACCAATGCCACTAAGATCTGTCATATTCTGGGCCCGCAGCCTGCCCAAACCAGTACAACATGAGGGCAAGAACAAGGAACACACTGCTATGGATTGCCTATTACTAAAATAGACTTATAACCTAAGCCTAATGAACCAGCCACAGGTGATGCCAGATGGAATAGAAGCCCAATAGGCTGGGGCTGTGTGTCTTCTCCTGGGACTGGAGCCATCCCAGAGGCTCAGTCTGCAGGCAGAGCTAGGGAAGCGGGCTGTCAGGATCTGCCTGTATTAGGTTACACCGGCCCAGGCTAAGTTCCAGGGCACGGTGTGCTTACCACCCTGTCTTACCCTCACTGAATGGGGTCTCGTGTCAAGCTATGCTGCCAAGGCTTGGGCAGTGTTGGAGAAGGCAGGCCCTGGCTACACAAGCTGATGCTGAGCTGGTGGCACCCAAGTCTCATAAGCTCAGGGGTGCACAAAGGCCCACCCTGCAGCTGGCAGGTGTGCAGGCCAAAGTATGAGTCTATTGCACCTGGACACAGGTCTGTGCCTGGTGCCAGGGCAGTTCTAGAGCCCTACCTGTGAGCCCTGGTCTGGCAGTAGCTGTGTTGCCCCCGGTTGGAGGACAGTGGATGGAGACACTCCCTTGGCCGCCAAGGCTGACAGGAGGCTAGGCAGTACTGAGTCTCAGCTGTAGGGGCCTGCATACTCTCAGGAGGAGGGCCGGTGTGCTCTAGACCTACTCCAAGGATGGAAATGGTTGCAAGCTGAAACTCCCATCTGCGCCACCAGTGCACAGGGTTCTACCCAATGCCAAGGCAGCTCTGGACGCTCTGTGTGTGAACTCCAGCCTGCAAAAGGGACCTGCAGTTTCTAACAGGTGCTGGGAGGGGTCTTGCACTGAGTTCCCACACAAAACCCCGTGTGAGACTTTGAGCCTCACTCATACTCTGCCACTGAGGTCTGACACGGTTCCAGCACCTCTGGCCTGGGGTATTAACTCAGATTTGTGCTGAGAAACAACAGAGTGTGGGTGGAATCGCAGCAGACAGAAGAGCATCTGGATCTTTTAAAGGGGCAATGACTAGCTCTCACCAATAACTGTAACACCAGAACAAAGAACACAGGCGGTGAAGACTACAGTTCTTCAGCAAACCCAGGGAGGCACATTTTAAAGCTAAATCTATATATTTTGTAACGCTCATCATTTAGTCTCTTTCTTCCTTTCAGATCTAGACCAACTTGTTAGTCCATGCTTGCAGTAGCTCCTCCTTCTGCCTAGTTTTACTCCCTCCAACCTCTTCCTGCTTCCCAAGTAAACCACCTGCACAATCATTGTGCCAGGTTCTTCTTTCTCAGGAAAGCAGACTAGGACAGTGTATGAATCAGTGATTCTCCATTCTACCATCTGCTCTTCCATTCTTCCACTCTGACCTTTCTTCCAAAGGGGTTTAAGACTCATGGGAGTTCAGTGAGCAGGGGTACAAAAAGGGTGAGAATTGGGGTCCTTGCTCCCCAAGGCTGGGAGCCATTTGTCTCGAGTCAGCGTAATTTCAGCTGCAACAGTTGCACAACTTCCTAGAAAAAGCAGGACTGTAATGAAAACCACTCCAGGTCTCATTATTACTGGGGAACTTTCAACCAAGTGCCAACCTTAACATTCAAATAAAAAAACCAATTTAAACCAAGGTTTATTTTTCAAATGCTCTTGAAAATGCTGTTTCCCTTAAGACATATAAAACTCAAAGAAAGATGAAGACAAATGAGCCAACAACAGCATTATAGATGATTACATGATTCACTGGAAAGGGGTATGATTCATGGCAGCCACAGACATCCAATAAGTACTTGTTTTTTGTTTTCTGTTGGGGTTTTTTGGGTACTGGGGATTGAACTCAGGACCTGACTTGTAAGGCAGGCATGGTGCCATTGAGCTAAATCCCCAGCCCCCAATAAGTACTTTTAATTGAGTTTATATTTCTAAATCTGTATACTAACAAGACACAACAAACTAAGAGCAATTTTTTCAGTTTTGAAATTACTTAAAATTTTAAAAGAAAATAAAGTATCTATTCCATTTCAGGTCTTTAACTTTTAAACTAGAAAATTTACCATAGTTCTTACAGAACAAGGGAAAACGTGCTATTGCTCAATTGTCCAGACACAGTGGCATTATCAATAAAAGCATATTTTCAATTAAAATGTGTTTTAAATGCTTAAGACAATTCATGTAGGAATATTAACTCAAGTGTCCTCAATGAAAAAGATCTTCATTTAAAATTTTTCTGTACAAGGCAATACAAATTCAATATTATACTTTGATTTCAGCTTTTTAAAATCTCTTTCAAAACAAATAATGGAAAATCTTGAAGATTATACTAAGAGAAATAAGCCAGATGAAAAAGGACAAATATCATATGACTCCACCCACATGACACACCTAGGTGATCAAATGGGGAGAGGCAAAAATGGTAGGGTGATGGTTTGATAGGGACTGAGCAGGGGTAACATGGGAAGTTAACGCTTAATGGATGCACAGATTCCATTTGGAAAGAAAAAAACAGTTCTGAAAATGGATGATAGTGATGGTTTTACAACAGTGTAATTATTAAGTTCTACTGAACTGCATACCTGAAGTAACAATTCAGATAGTAACTTTTATATTATGTATGTTTTATCAAAATTCCAAAATACAGTGATTACACTGAAACTCCACTTAAGCTCATTCCCAAAAGTCACAAGTGGGTAATTGAATGGCAACATAATTACTAGACAGTAAATTTTATTACAGGAAAATCTAACTTGTCTAGCATTTTATCGAGTGAAAATGCCTATGAACTGCCTATTCCACAGAATAATGATAACATGGAGTCAAAATAAAGAATAAGGATGCCAAAATCTTTTCAAGCACAGACTTTTAGCACTGGAAAAGCCATATCTCATTTTCAAAGCCAGAAACTGAGGCTTAGAGGAATAAATGATTTCCCAAACGTCACAGAGCCACTAGAGACAAAGCTTTAGCCCCAGCGCTCATTTCCTGACTCCAACACTCACATTCCTCCTCCCAGTCCACCTTGGCACGTCTTCCCTTCATGGTACTCAAGTACTCTGTACAGATGTCTTCACCACTTTCAAGTCGCTGAAACACAATACCCAGCACCACAACTTACAAGAGAGGAGGTTTATTTTGGCTCATGTCTTCAGTCTACAGTTGGCCGGCTCCAAGGCAGGAAGGCAGGGGGAAGGGCCTGGTGCAGGAGAGCTGCTCACATCATGGTGGGCAGGAAGCAGAGAGCGCAGGGAAGAGCTGGAGAGGGAGATGACCCCTTCCGGGTCACAGGCCCAGTGTGTGGCCTCTTCCAACTGGGCCCCACCCCCAACAACACATTTAACTATACGATGTCCACAACTCAGTCACCCTTACCAAGCCCTGCCTATGAGTGCATGAGACTTTAGGGAGGGGGTCATCCAGATATAAATCCTGACAACAAGCTGCGAAATTATAGATCAGTGATGGTGAACCTTTTAAACCTTTCAGTAATAACAAACAGGCTGCAAGGGCACACGTGCCACAGGTTTGCCACCACTGATACAGCTATAGTAACTTTATTAAGTTATTTTTCTTAAGAGATGTACCTCATAGAATTTTTTTTTGCAGAAAAAAATCAAATTAGAACACGAAATTCAAAATCAGAAATTCAGTTATTTATTTTCAAGTTTGAAAACTAATAAACATTTTTTAAATAGCAAAAATTTACTGAGAGTGTATAGGTAGTTACCGTAGACAACTGTGGCCGCACTCTTGCTGATGTCTTGGATTTGTCCTTTGTAGCTGATTTATCCTACATGAAAAATATGGGGGGAAAACTTGTTTATTCTCTTAATGCCAAAATTGATTCACTCAACCAAATTTTATCCTGTCTACTTGAAAGTCAAGTATATATTACCCCACTTATCCAAAGTATACTCTACAACTTTTAATATTCTTAATGTTTCTCTTAGAATTCTTTTGTTTAGAACAAGGTAATAAAGAAAAATGGTAACAGGAATACTTGTCAAAAACTTTAAAAAGTGTAAAAGTCTTTCCTTTATTCTACTTTCTGCGGCTTTATCTGAACTTACTGTCCAGAGCTTACTCAGTTTTACTTCCCCTCGGTACTGTTAGAACTTCATGTTCATCCTGATCGAGACTCCAGAACGGTCCACTTCCTAAGGTGGCAATGTGTTCAGAGTAATGCGGCCATCCTCCAATCAGCGTAAATAACCTTTGTATTTCTCAGCTGTTGCTCCTCAGAGAAAAGCGCTGCTACCCTTGGCAGTGAGAAGGACATCAGTGAGCTGAGAGGAAGCTCTGGCGACAGTTGATAATAGAATGTGCTGATCTGTGCAGCACATGGTAGGAGCTGAGCCTCCCTGCTCAAATCTACCCTTTCTGCCCTCCTTTGGGCTCCCTGACAAGAGCCCCAGACACTGCTCCTTTGCCAACCACCACGCCACAGTGAAGGATGCTAAGGAGACACTGTCAGAGCAGCCCTTTCCTCCTGATTCCGTGGCACAGCTGCCAGCAGTCAGCACCCTGCCCTAGGAAGCCTCCCTCCCCAAGCTTCCCTGGCCTTCCCATGGTAGCTTCCCAGCGGTCTCTCCCACACCAGGGAGGCTTCCTTCAAGCTCAGCGTCCCTCGGGTGCCCACCCACCAGCCAGGCCTGCAACTCCAGTCAGGGTCCCTCCCTCCAGCAATCACAGCCGCAGCCTCTGCCAGGGGGTCTGAACCTGAGCTTCTGGGAGGGATGTCCCCTCTGAGTGTGTCCCTGGAGCTCTGTCCCTGAGACCCAGAGAGCAGTTGCTCTTCACATCTGTTGTCTCTGCCTTCTTTAAAGCCAGCTGTGCTATCCAAATGGCATCTGCTGCCCCCTGTAAGTACTGAGCACTTAAACTGTGGCTCCTCTGAAATGTGTTTAAATGCAGAATTTAAATATTAGATAAAAACAAAGGATGGACATTATGTCATTGTACTGGTTTGCAAGGCTGCCATAACAATGTTCCACAGGTTCAGTGACTGAAACAACATGAGATTTATTTTCTCATAATTTGACATCCAAGTGTCAACAAGGTTGGTTTCAAGATCTCTGTTCTTGACTTGCCTATGGTCATCTTCCCTCTGCCATGTCTTAATCCCTTTTTCTTATAAGGACATAAGTCCTATTGGGTTAGACGCCACCATTAAGACTTGTCTAAATTAATCATCTTATTAAAGACTATCTCCCAATATAGTCACACTCAGAATTCAGCATATGATGAGGGTGACACAACTTAATCCAAAACGCTTACTAAAATTTCATTATGGAAGTAGCTGACAATCCAGATGGTGCAGTAGATGTCTCCTTGGATGTGGAATTGAGACACTTGGAAAAAATAATGCTTAGCAAGGTGAAAGTGAAGAAGAGCTCTAGGGATCAAGAAAGAGCCCACAGGAAAGCTAAATATGGAGAAACAGAAGACAACAATGAAAAGACCAAAGCAGCCCGGAACACTAATCTAGCTTAGAGGTGCCAACCCCAGGAAAAGCCCGATTATTTTAAGCTTCAAATGTAGTGTGGAGTTTTACTGTGAAAGTGAGCCCTCTAAATGCCAAGCCTCAGAGGTGTGGCCAGAAGCCACGTTATCATTATTGTTATTGATTAGGAGACTGAGATGCTCCAGTAGCCATAGTCACAGAACAACCCCACTTCAGGGTCTCTGGGGAAAACCTGCCATAGTGACTGGGTAAGAAAAGCCACAAGAAACATCTGTAGAGAGTGGGAGGGCAAGTCACAGAAGGAGAAGTGTAAGCAGCAGGGAATTTGGGCTGAGGAGGACACAGTGGTCCTGCCCTTTGTAGTGAGGAGTCAGGCCTGTCCATCGTGTAGTTTCCTGAAGGTGCTGGGGCTGAACCCAGTGTACTGCTGGCTCCCCTCCCTCTAGCACAGAACTCAGTGGTCTGGGGGGTTTTTGTTTTGTCATACTGGGGATTGAACCCAGGGCTTTTGCACTGACCTACATCCTCAGTCCTTTTATAAAAAAATTTTGAGACAGGGTCTAAGTCACTACATTGCCCAGGCTGGACTCAAACTTGTGATCTTCCTGCCTCTGTTTTCTAGAATTCTGGGGTTACAGGTCAGCACCACCAAGCCCAAAAATTGTTTTTTTCTCTATCCACCAACAATGCCTCTGCTTGGTCATTTGGCACACCCCTGGGAGTATGGACAGAGTGGTTAATGGAGCAAATGGGCCACTCCGAGAGCATACAGGCTGAAAAGCTGGTTGGGGACAGCAATGGCTTGTGTTGCAGAGGACACAAACACACACTTAAAGCCTCTGAAGTGAATACATCCTGTCCCTACCCAGGAGGAAAGATGGGTCAGAACGCTGCATTCACACACCAAAGAGTATTTGCTGGATTCCAATTCTATAGGCCCTGAAAAGAAACTAGGCACACACAGACACCTGAGAGTGGTGAACATTTTTAGACTCTTCTCTTTTTCTTAACTTGATTTGTAGTTTTTGTTTTGTTTGTTTTACTCTTTGTCTATTTTCTTTTTTATTCTTGGCTTGTTTTTCTTCTATTACTTTTACCTAATTCCATTTACATTTTTTTAAATTCTTCAGTTGGCGTTTTTAATCTTTTTTTTCCTCATCTTCCTTATTTTTTTTAAGTTTTATGTTTTCTTCCATTTTTCTTTCTCCACCCCTCAATATTTTATTGTCATAGTCTGTACTCATTTTTAGCTGTTTAGTTTATGATATTATCACTGATTTCTCCTCTACTGTTAATGATGGTATAGCTCTTGCTTTTAATTGGTTTTTACTATATGTCAACATCTGGTTTTTGAAGGACACACTTCCAGTATCTGAATAAAAAATTATAACTTTTGTCTTTTAACCATGTCCCATGTTTTGTTCACAATTTCTTGTCTTGCTTTTACATTAGTGCTTGAGTGTAATAATTCCTGAACTTTATCATAAAGCCCTGAAATTGTATCTTCTGCTTGACAACTGTCTATTGGTAGGCACCCCACTGAGTTTTTAATTTTACTTATTATGCTCTTCATTTCCAAGATTTCTGTTTGGTTCTTCTTTAGCATCTCTATTTCTGTTGAATTGCTCTTTCATACCTTACATTGTCTTCCTTAATTTATTCAGCTATTGATTTGTATCCTCTTTGAAATCATTAATCATTTTAAAAGTTAGTCTATTGAATTCTTTGTCTGGCAGTTAATTCATTTTGATATCATTGCATTCTGATGAATTATGGCCATTTGGAAGAGTCATGTTACCTTGATTCTTTGTATTTCTTGTGTTTCTATATTGCAGTTTGTGTAGTTGAGGGGGATGGATATCTCTTCTACTTTCATATTAGGGTCTTCTTAGTTTCCAGCCTTGTTTTGAGGACTTGATCCCCAGCACCACTCAGACAGAATAAACCACTGTAATGATGATATATAGATGAGCACTTCATTTACCATGTAGTGTCTGTTCCTACAAAGTTCACAATATTAAAACTATATGTTTCCATTACAAAGAAAGAAATAGCTTGGAACAGAGTATACTATGGATCCTCCCTCCAATCTCTCCATTATCACCCTGTCTCTTCTCCAAAATAATGGGTCATTTATTTTCAGTGTTGATGTTTTCTTGTCATAGATAATCTGTTAGTATTTAAAATTTGCTGTTTATCTTAGTTTTGTGTCCCTCATATTTGTTGAAATAGTATTTGCTTTTATCACTTGGAATTTTGTGAGTTCTTCACTCACTAAAAAGCTTTTTTTTTTTTTGCTACTGCATTTTGAAATTCTCAAGCATCATTTTCCATCGTGTATAAATTATTTTTATTATGCAAATATAATAATCTTCACCTGAATAAATGCTATCCTTAATCCTATATTCCCCTGCCTATTGCTCCATTTTTCTGTTTCCAGTTTTTCCAGAATGTTCACCAATGAAGTTTTCATTCTTAGCACACCATTCTCACCGAGTTCTGATTACCTCCGTGGTTCCAAGTCCTGTGAATCCTCAGGCCTCATCTCATTCAATCTCTTAGAAGCATTTCAAACAATTCATCTTATCTTGAACACAGCCTTCACTCAACTTCTAGAATGATTACCTTTTTATGCTTTTCCTGTATCAGTGGACACTCTTTCTAAATACTCATTGCCATTTCCTTGTTTTTAAATAAAATTTTTAGTTTATAAATAAAATTTGTACATAGTTATGGTGTTTTGATATATGCATACATTTGGAGTAGCTCTTTATGATTTGGGTCTGTTCCCCAAAACTCATGTGTTGAAGACATGGTCCTCAGTGCAGCAATGTTCAGGGATAAGGCCTTTTGGAAGTGGATCATTGGACCATGAGAGTTCTGACATCATGACTGGATTAACTCATTTATACATTCATAGCATATTGAGCCTTGGGAGAGGGACTATGCTAGAAAATCAAGTTCTCTTTTTGCTTCCTGGTCCCATATGCGGAGTGGTCTCCTCCAGTACACATTCCTGCCGCCATAATGTTCTGTAACATAGGCTCAAAAGCAACCGGGCCAAACATGGAATAAAATACCTGAAACCATGAACCAAAATTAACCTTTTATTCTTTTAAGTTGTATATCTCAGGTATACTGTCACAGGAACACAAAATCAGCACAAGCTCAATTAAACTTAACATATTCATTGCTTCATATAGTTGCTTGTATGCATAGTGGGAATACTTAAAAATCCACTGATACTACAATGTTCAAGCATATAATATATTGTTATAAACTACAATCACCATGGTGTACAATACATCTCCTAAACTTATTTATTCTTCCTGTTCCTTATCATTTTTTGATCTTCATTTTACAGACATGTCTTTGTCCTCAGATGTTTCTTCCAACCTAACCCTATCCAGTCTAAATATTTCAAATACCATCCATACACTAACATCGTCCAAGTTTATCTCTTGAGCACTAACTTTTATCCTAAATTCCTGACACATATCTGTCTTTCAGCTTGATGATATCCCAACTTGGAAATCTAAAAGACATCTTTGATTTAACATGACCAAAGTATTCCTGATTGATAAACACATATCCTATGAGAATTTCCCCATATTTTCTTGAACTAAAAAATGGTTATCACAATTCACTTTTCGATTTCCAGCTAAAAGCACTAGTGCCATCCTTGACCCCTTCCTGTTTCTCACATCATACATTTAATCCACCAGCAAATCCTTTGAGCTCTTCCCACAACATTTATCCTGAATCTAACCTCTTCTCATAGCCATAACTGTAATCCTGGTCCAAGGAGCTGGAGAGAGAGGAAGAGGGAGATTAATTAAGGTATAGGAGAGAAAGGGAAGGAGGAAGAAAGAGTCCTGGATGTTTTATGCTTTCTACATACTTGAATCTATGATGTCATCTTTGTATTTCCCACTTAAGTAAACAAAAAAAAAGGAACAACTGTTCATTTTGGAGTTTGAGTTCCACTGTGTATTTACTAGCAGAACTACTCCTGCTGTACTCCTGCTCATCCATCTCCAATACTAAATGTGTGTGTGAAAATATATATATATATATATATATATATATGATCTATCCAACAGCCTGTTTCCTTATTTAACTTTCTCATCCATAATCTTTCATTTTCCCATTGCATCTCTACCAGTCATCACCATGGCAACTCTTATCATTAGACAGGTTCTTATCATTAGATAGGACACAACATGTGAAATCTTGATCTTAAACATTTCTTTGCTTCCTGCAAGTGTAAGGGTGTTATATGTCTTTTGTTAGACTTATATTTAGACATAAAAATTCTGAATTGGAACTGCATTATATCATAAGATCTGAACAGCTGATTTACCCTTAATCCAACTGATTAACTAACAGAAAATTGTCCATGAAAGTTATAGACTGAGAGACATATAACACCCTAATAAAGAATTTTAAAATGTTTTTGATAGATAATGCCCCCAGTCTCTGAATGAATAAATAAATGTATTCAGGAAAAAGAAGAGTCAATATCATAATGATGCCAGTTTCCTCCAGTTATTCTAGAAATTAAATGTTTGTATCAAATGGAAAATAATTTCTGTGATGGTTGTGTTTTTTGTCCCCAAAGGAGCCTCATCCTTTTGCTTGTGGCTCTGTGATGGGAGGCTGAGTACTATGCATGAGCATCCTCTCTTCCCTCAACCCCCAGCCAATGAGATGCATCCCAGCAGAATGGAGAGCACAAGAAAAGAATGTAAGGACATTTCCTTTCTAGCACTCCCTGTCCCCTGTGGTTCTGATTGCGGCTGGATGCTCCTGCAGTTCGGCTCCTTTCAGGAAGTGGCTGTTCCAAGCCTCCAGTTCTCACCAATACCTGCACATGGGGTCCAGTTGTACTGACCTGCCAGGTCCATGAATGGCAATGACATCGAGCTGCTAGTAACCCGAGTGCCTCGTCCCTCCCAGGACCTTGTGCACCTCTGCACATGGACTGTGGGTATTTGTACCTTTAAACTTCTCAAAGTTCTTCAATGTAAACTCAAAATGCCTTCAATTTTAACTAATTTTATAAATGAAATAAATTGTAAAAGATTTATCTTCCTTTTAAATAAGTAACAAGATAAAACCCATACTATTTCTGAAAAATGACACCTCACTACCCACCTTTCACTGATAAGGCAAACACGTTACAACCTCCTCAGTAAATAATGACTCTACTACTGATCACTTTTTCAAACTGAATGAATACATAAGCAAATACCACATCAAAATGGCATTTCTAAAAGTTTAATCCATTCTATTCACTTTAGATTAAAATATAAAAACTTTCATCTTTTCAACATGGAAACTACCTTCTAAATTAGCATAAGTGAACATATCAAAGTAGTTTTTAAAATTACAAATCAACCTAAATAGGGAGACAGGGCCCTTTGCTGTTTAAAAATAGTATGTAGAAAGAGGGAAAATGTGTGTGTGTGTGTGTTACTGGTACTGGAGACTGAACCTAGGACCTTCATATTGAGCTACAGCTCCAACCCTTTATTTTACTTTTTGTTTTGAGACAGGTTCACACTAAGTCACCAAGTTGCCCAGGGCCTGCATTTCCAATCCTCCTGCCTCACCCTCCCAAAATGCAAGCATTACAGGTGTGCACCACCACACTGGCTCTACACTGTTCTCTAAGGTCCCACTGCCTCTTCAATTAAACATATCTTCTTTTGGAGTGGCAGGGTAGAGACCTGGGGAGTCATCTCCCAGCATTATTTTATAAAGATGAGGCAAACTTAACTGCCCGTGGGTACTGAGTGGATGCTTTTAATTGTAGATGGGTTAGGGAAATTGGGAAGTAATATTCAGGAACACCACTGTGAATGTCATAAAGCGGCATTTCAAATTTGGACAACATAGGATATTGTTCAAGATCAGGTCAAAGACTGATTGGGGCACCAAACAAAGAAGCTGCTCAATAGAGAAGTACACCCATGCTGCTGATTACAGGGTTTTTAAAAAGAAAGACTCTGGTCACAATAATATTACATAGAAAAAAGTTACCACTGAAGTTTAGCAAGCAATTGCTCAGTTATTTAGTTTCTTGTTTCTAAATTTGTGATTTTTTGCTTGCTCATTTATTCTTTTATATTAATTATACTAATTATTTTATGGTATATGAATCAAAGTGTCTGTTTCACAGTTCCTGGTTTTATTGTATATTTCAAGAGAATGCTGAAAGCAAATTTTCTAGGGCACTCAGGTACTAACTGCTTATTTGGTTAATTAATGAATTAGAGTCTTGACATTTTCTGTTAGCAATCTACAACCCATTAAAGAGACTACACTTTTTAACACCGTTTCCACACTCAACACTAGTATTACAACAAAAAAGCATTATGAAGCAATGAAAAAATATAGTTTAGTACTCAAACAAGAATGCTAAGTAAAATTTGGAGACATAAAAACAACTGTGTTTCTTCCACGTTGCTTTTAGGGTCTTTTTCTCATTTATCTTTGTGGAGGTGGCTGGAGTTGTTTTCTAGTCAGAAGAATGCCCACACTATAGCTTTCCTCGTCTGTGCTGGCATTAAAAAGATTATTGTTCTTCATTTCTTTCAGCTACAGTTGCTCTTAAGTTCAATAAAGATTCCCCCCCCCCTTCATTACAGTGCCTATGTTTATAGCAGCACAAGTTAAATTTCAGTAGTGGCTGATACATCCATCAAATGGATGGATGGTTAAAGAAAATCCAGAGTACTACTGAGCTGTAAAGAAGGAGACATTTGAGTCATTTGTAGGACAATAGGTGGATCTTGAGACCATAACACTAAGTGAAATAAATCAGACACAGATGGTTACATATCACATGGTTTCTCTGAAAGTCACAAAATATAAATTTTTTAGAAAGCAAAATAAAAGATACGGTAAGAAACAAAGAGACAGACTCTACGGAGCCGGGCAGGGTATCTGAGGAAGGAGAGAGGGGCAAAAATGATCAAGATGCAGTATGTATGCATGTATATGTACCAGTTCCCCAAGAATCTTGCGCCACAATGAATGCAATTATTAGTATCGTAAACATATACAAACAAAAAACTGGAATATTCAATGAAAAGATGATTTTTTAAAGTAGCTATTCCATCTGGCACCTTGTATTACACGTCAATTTTTCAATAAATACCATTTGCCACTTCCCAAAGCTTGCCACGTATAAAATAGTATAAAATATTCGGATAGTGTGTTTCAGTACTTTATCTTATTTGAACTTCACAATAAGCCTAGACAGGGAAAGCTGTTCTGATCGTGCTCCCCCGCACAGAGGAGAGAACCCAGGATGGGAAGGACCAAGTGACCCCGTCCGTCCCGCGGGTAAACTGAGCCCGATCCTGACACCCCTTCCACCCTCCACCCCGGGCCTGGGGCTCCAGGCGGCTTCTGCGCAGGCGCACCGTAGGACACCGCCTCTGGTTGTTATGGCGACGCCAGGGCGAACTTCCGGGAAGGAGCCGTGGAGCCGTTGGCGCGGAAGGCGCTCAATATCCCGGTGGCCGAGGGGGCTGGGAGGCTGTGGGAGTCCGCGGGGCAGCCCCCAACACTGCCGACCCGCGGGCGACCCGGCCGGCGCCGCCCTCTCACCTGCTCGCGGCTCATGGTCGCCGGGTCTCGCGGTCGCACCGGGCGCTTCCTGGTCGCTGCCGCCCACCCGGGAGCCCTGGGACCAGAGCCGCGGCGGCCGGTCGGGAGTGGCAGTCCCTCCACTCCCGCGTCTCTGCTCCCTCAGCGCGGGGCTTGAGCGTCCGGAAGCTGCCGTTGCTAAGCAGCAGGCAGGCGCGGATCCCACTTCCGGTCACCTGCAGTGCCGGAACTGGCTGTGTGTTCCCGCCGGAGGGGTTTTCCAGGACCTCAGCGGGGCCTTTGCACCCGTGGGTATGGGACCCCAAGGAGCCCCTGGACCCTTGAAGATGGAAGACCCCTGGATTACCCCTAGGAAATCCTCAGCCTCTGTACTCTGAACTGTTCTTTGTGCCTGGAAGGTGTGCAGGGCTGGTGGCAAGAAAAGATTGCAAATTTCAACGCCAATGTGGGCGAGTGGAATGAGGAGAACAAGGCATGCAAGACTGGGTTTTTGTTCTTTTTTAATTCGTGTGTTTCCAGGTAAGTTTTTCTGCTGCCTCTTCCCACACACTAGAAGACTATCCCTAGGAAGAACACCAGTAAAAGAACTCTCAGAAATTCACTCAAATGCACATCCACATATGGTGTACTCCCTGAAGAGTGCTGTGCGGAGCACCAGGCATACAGAAGTGACTGAGACATCACTCCAGCACCGGCCAGGAAGGTTCAAGCAAGCATTTGCAGTGCTGTGGAGACTGTACTGGGAGGAGTCGTCTGGGAGGACACATTTGCTTGTTTTCTCATGGAAGATGTGGAAGCTAAGGTCTGAAGGAAGAAGACATGGGCAGGCAAAGAATGTTCTGGGCACACAGTAGGGCTAAACAGAAGCCTGAGTCAGAAAAATGGCTGTTTGAAGACTAGACATGGTTCTGAAGGCTTGAAGAGTAGATATGGGTAAAAGGAATTAGAGGCTAGAAAAACAGCGAAAGTGATAAGCAGGTGCTATACATGTTTAAAGGCCTTATAAAATATAATGAGAGGTTTAGGTCTCAAGACTTCTATTTAAAAGTTTTATATTGAGAAATGGCAGGCTTGTATCCAAATATTCATGTAAAATCAGAAGGGATCCCTAATAGCCAAAACAATCTTAAGAAAGAACATGGAGGACTAACACTGCCTGTTTTCCAAACTTACTACAAAGCTACAGAGATCAAAACAATGCCTTTTCAACAAATAGTGCTGAGAAAACTAGATCATGTTAAAGAAAAGATGAAGGTGGATCCTTCCTAAAACCAAATAAAAATGTACTCAAAATGGATCGTCATTATATTGTATACCTAAAGTGTACCAATTATTAGAATGAATAATTGATAATGCAAAATAGGAAGAAAAGGTCCAAAGGGGTAGGGGTAGTGGGAGGGGCAGGGGAAAGGAAAGAAGGGAAAGGAAAAAATGATGAGAAATGGAAAAAATGGAAATAAAGTCTTTGTAAATAGGCAAGGGTAGAGGGCATGAAGGGAGGGCTAGGAATGGGGAAAAAATAAGAACCAAGATGCATTATATAAAGGTACAATTCCCAATGAGAAATCTAATTGTATTGTATACTTACAATGTACCAATAAAAGAATTTAATACAAGAAAAAAAAAATTCTTAGATTTTAGGCTGGGGATGTAGCTCAGTTGTGGAGTAAATGTTCCTCACATGCATGAGGCCCTGGTTCAATCCCTTCCACTGCCTACCCCTCCAAGCCTCTTAGTTTGAAATAAATTTCCATAACTTTATAAAATTTACAGTTATTCCTCAAAGTTAATTGGATATTAATGTTTGCAACCCAGCATGATATTTTCCACTGAAATAACATTTTAGATGATGGTCAAATTCCCACTTAGTAAATAAAAATCTGTTTTTTCTATAATGAGCAATTTTGCTGTATTTGTGCAAAAAATCACCATAGTAAACAAAACAGTTATAATATTGGTAAATGCCAAATAAAAAATCATTTCTTCCATTTCATTCTTATTATTAAGCTACCAGGGGAAGCAAGAGAACAATTAATTATAATTTAACAGAATTTGTATGAAAGTAAATAGTAGGGGCTATTGTATTCAATGCCATATCCTCAAAATAGTAGTAAGCACATAGTACACCCTCAATAAATATTTTTCAAACAACAACAACAAAAAATGGATCAAACACCTAAAGGTAGGATATAAAACTAGATGAAAGCTAGGAGGAAGTTCATGACCCTGGATCTGGCAGCTATCTTCCACATGGCCTCCAAAACAAAAGAAAAAATAGACAACTTTGACTTCATCAAAATTGAACATTATTATGCATCAAAAGATAGCATCAACAGAATAAAATGACAGTCTACAGAATGAGAGAAAATGTTTGCAAACCATGTATCTGATACAGGTCAAGAATGTTAACAGATCTTACCATGGATGTAGAGAATTTGGAACCCTGTGCACTACTTGTGAGAATGTAAACTGGTATACCTACTATGGCAAACAATATGGCAGTGCCTCAAAAAAAAAAATGAAAATAACAACATGATGTAAAAAAAAAAAAAATCTAATTCTGGGTATGTACCCAAAAGAATTAAAAACTGAAACACAGATATGTGTATACTCATAGCAGCAGTATCTATAATAGCCAAAACAGTGGGAGCAACCCAAATATCCCTTTTTGAATGAATGGAAAAACAAAAGGTAGTATATACATGCAATGAAATTATTTTTAAGCCTTAAAGAGGAAGGAAATTCTGACATGCTGTAACATGGATGAACCTCGAAGACATGCTAACAAATTAAAGTCACAGCAGGACAAATGATTCCACTCATCTGAGGTACATAGTCAAATTAATATAAATAGAAAGCAGGATGGAGTTTGCCAGGGGCTGGAGGGAAGGAGAGGCCAATGAGGAATAAAGAAGGATTGTTTAATGTGTATAAAGCTTCATTTTTGCAAGATTTTTCACAAAAGGCTTTGCTGGTTGCATAGCAATGCAAATGGACTTGTTGCCACTCAGCTAAAAACAGTTAAAATAATTCACTACAATTTAAAATTTATGTTTTAAATATCATTGCAATAAAAGGAGAAAAACCAAAGTAAGGAGAAGGAGAAGAAATGACAAGATCACATTTGCACTTGAGAAAGATCATCCTAGTTTGGGAGTGGGAGAGGAATAGGAGAAATGTAGAACTGTTAGAAGGCTATTTCAAGAATTCAATTCCAATGGCTGAAACTGGACTAAGGACAGTGGAGAACGGAGTGAAGTGGACAGACTCAAGACATGTAGGAGACGGTTTCATTAAAACGAGTGGATGTTAAAACAGGAAAAGTCAGTTGAGGGTCATTTACTGCACTGGACACTCGACTGAATGGTACTGTTATTCACTGAAGTAGAAAAAAGAAAATAAGTAGGCTTTAAAGTGATTAGTCCAGAGTGTGCCATGTGGGTTATGAAATACCTGTAGGACATACAAGTGCATTAATGGCCAGTAGGTATCACATACACTGTTCAGAGCTCAGAACATAATTTCTGAACTGGGGACGTGAATTTGAAGTTAACACATAAATGACATAAAAATGCATAGCTTTGATAAAATGGCCCAGGGAGTTTGTAAAGCAAGAACAGAATGGAACCTTGAGGGGGACCATAAAACTAAACACTACCAATATTTAGGAGTTGAACAAAAGGGGAACCCTGTAAAGAGCACTGAGAAAGAGTGGCTAGAGGCAAAAAGGAATACAGCATATAGAATCATGAAAACAATCTTTAAAAAGGAGAATACCGTCAAGAGCTTCTGAAAGTAATGTAAAGATTTATAAGTAGCCATTGGGTGGAGCACCAAGGAAGTCATTGGCGAACATGACAAAAAAGTTTCAGTATAATATGATGAGAAGATTTGGCCCCACATACCACAGTTTGAAGTGTGGAAGGGAATCTGTGAAACATTTGGGTTACGAACAAGAGAGACAGACTTGGTATCACCAGAACACCAGGGTTGTGTCTCAGTGACAAAGAATGAAACTGTGGATGGAGGGGCAGAGTGTAAACAAATTTATCTAAAAGATATAAAGGCAAGAAAGTAAAAGATATAAAGGCAAGGGAGGAAAGCTCCCGTTAGCCAGGAGGAAGTTCCCAGTAGGATACCTATGAGGGCTCGTTGGTAGTTTTAAAGGGATTTAGAAGGGATCTTGGGTTATTGTGTAAGCAATATAATCTCTGTCCTTAAGGAAGATATATATATATTTTAAGGTCTAGTCTATGGAGTGTTCTTACACCAAGTCAGTGGCCTGTTTGATCATGCTCTGGGAAGGTCCCAGCTGAAAGACACCTAGCTGATGTTTGCATAAGATCCCTGGCGGATCATGGCTCAGCAGACTCCATTTTGGGCTTCCTGGGTCCATTTTGGAGCTGCTGTCCTTCCTGCTTAATAGAATCCTAACTCCTGCTCACTAATTCCTATTACATTAAGATTGCTGATATTTCTTGAGACAGAGATTATATTTTTGCAAACAGGAGCGTTTGGATTGTATTTAAATGCAAAGAAAGAGGGAAAAGATGAAGATAAAGGACAGAGGAAAGTAGGTTAGATTAATTCCAGGCAAAGACATACCTTGAAAGGACAGCTTATAAAAGGAAGAAGGAAGGGTGAGTGGAGAAGTATTTGCCTAAGTTTGTCAGAGTGTAGTTGGGGACATTCCCCCAAAATGAATTTCATTTTTTGTGTGTGTGATATGGAAAGCAAAATCATCTGGTAAAAACAAGAAGGAAAGTAGGAGGCAGACTGATCAAAAATTCAGAAAAAGTAACCAATTTTGAAATAAGCTGGCAGAAAACAAGAGCAGTGAGAAGTGATGGGAGAATAGAGGAAGGAAAGGCCTCGCTGAGGTTGAGCCTGAGACTTGGCGGTGGCCACAATGCACAGAGCTCTTCGATGCTCTCCAGAGGTGGAGACAAGGCGCAGGTTAGAGAGGACGAACAATCCTCGGCCTGTTCAGTCCTCAGGCTGGCATGACAGAGGACGTTGGAGCAAAAGAATGGAGAATCAGACAAGAAGGAAGTTGATTTATGAAGAGTCACAGACCCTAAAATCAGTAGAGGAAGAAAGGCCATCAAATGGGGAGGAGAATGTAAAAGAGAGAGGCTGGGCATTTCAGCAAGGGTGACAGTGTGTGAAACAAATTCTCAAGAAAGAATCCCAGTCGGGGACTGACACTGATTTCAGAACTGGAGCGATTCCGGTTGTTAAAAATGTCCCTGTGTGGCCACAGCAGTAATAGACTTTACTCATGGAAGATCAAGGATCTAAATTGCTGAGGGTGTAACTATTTCCAGGATGCGGATGTAGCAACAGACAAAGGAAAACTATGAGCCCCGTGTCGGGAGCAATGCTACATAATTTTAGGGAAAAATCATTTGATTAGGCCTAGTGTTCCTGCCTACAGGCTAGCTATGGCATTTCAAGACATAATTCCATTTTGGCTTCTGGTCACAACTGAGATCTCAATGATCCGGTGATGCTGTGATTCTCCAGGACAAGATTACACCAGTTGAAGACATCCTGGGAGGAACAAAAATCTTCATCTACTCAGTTCCTCAGTTCATTGTTCTTGGATTGTTACACTTTATTTATCCAGATGTATCTCTGCAAATCGTTTGTTACACCTTGTTTACAGGGATGTACTGAACTCTCTGCAAGTCATTTGTTACATTTGTTTCTCCCGATGCACTGAGTACTAAATAAAAGGTGCAGTTAAACTGGGGGGTTTCTTCTCTGCTGCCCAGAGCAGCACTGATCAGGCCCAAAGTTCAGCTTCTTCTCAGTCTCATTTTTCTACCTTTTCTGTATAATAAGTTAATTCACCTTGTGCTGCCGTGGCTGGCAGGAGACTAGGACTCACTGCAGAGGTCCTAGTAATGTCCCCTTTCCCTGTTCCCTACAGCCCAGGTCTTCCATGAATAAAACAGGAAACAAAGAGAGCTCTTGTGAGCCTAAGCTTGGTAAGAGTTTGTTACTGGAAAACTAAGGATAGATATCACATCTCCCAAATCTGGAAAGTGAAAACATCCACAGATTTCAGTAAAGACCTGGAGGGAGGAATTGGGTGCTGAGAATGGGTTGAAAATGAAGTTGTTTTTATTGTTTCTTAGCACAAGACACGGTGAAAGGATTTGAAAGCTGGTAGAGAACCAGAAGTTTGAATCATCCGAGTAGAAACAAACAAGCAAGTCACTTAGCAGTTAATAGTATCAGGCCAAGGATTTAGCTCAATGGTTCCACTTCCTGCCTTGCAAGCGAAAGGACCCAAGTTCGATCCCTGGTACCAAAAAAAAAGAAGTTAATAGTATCAGAAGGGGGAACAATACCTCAAGGGCTGATGCCACATTTGCTGCCAAAAACTACACCCCGCAGCCCCCAGGTGTTTGGAAGAAACCAAAGCTTCCTGCCGCAAGTTCAAGCTGGCCGGCAAGCAACTGAGTCACAGCAGCAGCACTAGACAGAGCCACGCCTGGGAAGGTTAGCCACGCGCCTTCCACGCCTTTCCGTCCTCCGCTTTCTTCTTGGATCCGGTGTTGTCACCCCACCCTCAGGAGCCACGGAAATGGGACTGACTCTCTGCCACCTCTGCTGGCCCACTTAGAGCTCCTCCTCCAGGACCATCTTCTCATCTGCCCAGTGCGGTTTCTAAATTTGTCTTTGGTAAGGCATCTGGCCAGAATGATGAAAGGAAAACAGTTTTATAAAAATTGGCAATGACAGTTCCTTTGTGTTTCCAGCTATCATGATCTCTATCAAGCAGAAGGAATGTGGCTCTGGGGCTGGGACCCCACAGTGATGCTCATAGTAATTAGTGAGGCCACTAATGACCAAGTGCGGAGATGGAAAACCCAAGTGGAGTATGTGTCCTCGTTGTTCAGGTTAAGACCCGTTCAAAATGCTGGTGAGCACCAACATATTTCTCAAAGTGATGTAGATTAGATATACTGGACCAGTCCATCCCTCAAATGACCGAAAGGTACTTTATCACCCCTGCTACTGTCTCCTTGAAAGGCTCCCTTACGCAGTTAGTAATTTGGACAGTGCTATCTGTGTGCTTTTGATTTAGCGATCTACAAATATGGAAGTCCACCTGAAGAGAAAGTATCTGGGAACATAAAGCAGTTGCCCCAGTTAAAAAAGTACAGAGGACCTATGGACAACAGAAACTGACTGGCTGATATTTTGGTTCCCTAAGCATCGAGTTCAGTTGCATTTATCATCTTGTGTTTTACTCTCACGGTTTAGGTGTTTTCTTGTTGCTTTTTGTTGTTTGCTGAAATATTGTATTAGTCATGAACCAAATGCTTACTGAAGGTTTTTATGCCCAAATTTGTGCTGATTATAAGGAAATCTTTTATGAGAAGATATTAAAATTTTTCCTTTAAAATTTATTGTGTCAGCAGAAGCAGCTGCTGAATTCTACCTTTTTACGTTGTTGTGTGTTACTTTTTTTTACTCCTGTTTCTGAAACCATGTCGTGATGGGGGTATTTGTTATCCACCCTCTTCGAGAGGCAGGTGGCAGCTTTCTGTTACCATAGGGCATGGGACGAAGTTGGGAAAACCAAGTCCGGAATGCTGTGTCCTCCTCTCTGGCCATGCTTTTCTCTCTGTAAGCTGTGCTCCTGCTGGTTTCACTCACTGTGCTTGGTGAACACGCATTCCCTGAACACCTTCGAGGCCCTCTTCTGAGCACGGGACATAAGGGCCAGCCAGGCTCCCAACTCTTGCTCCGGGGAAGAGAACCCGTGGACCAAGGCCTCCTGATGCAGAGGGGCAGCCAGACACAGGCATCTGAGAAGTTTCCTGGAAACGGGAGGGCTGCAGCAGAGGCCTCAGAATGGGAACGAGCTTAACACGTTCAGGGTCTGAAGAGGGCCAGGAGCACATGAGGAAGGGTCTTGCTTCAGTGACACAAATCATGGGCAGAAATGAGGCAAGGGTGGATGCAGGAAGACCAGTTAGGAGCCCACTGGAGAAGACCAGGGAGTAACACAGCGGCTTGGGGCTGGGGCAGTGGAGAGGAGACAACTCCCAGAGGTGTTCTGGAGGAGCACCTGATGGGTCTCATCAGGGATGATAATAGGGTAAAATGCCACTTGGTAGCTGGTCCCATCTTCAAAGTGAAAATGGCTGGGAAGGAAGAAGACATGGTGGAAGGTGAAAGAAGTAAACATTTGATTTTAAATGTGTTGAGTTCAAGATGCTTATTAGATGCCCAAGCAAGAAGCTGAAGGAAGAGGAAGATATGCAATGCTGGGTGTATCTCTGGTCAGGGTATAGATTAGAAGTTCATCCATAGAGAGATGGAAATCAAAGAGAGATGAGATTATCAAGTGAGAGGGAGTAAATAGGAGGGAGAGAGGGAAGGAAGGAAGTTAGGTAGCTAATTCAAGGACCAGGCCTTGGAGCTCCCATTTTTTCTCTGTCCAAGCTTGAAACTTAAAAATTACAGTGTTTTCAAATTCTTCACAGTTATTCAAGTGCATAGTTAGAGTTACAACAGACAACTTAGATACAAAAGAACCCTAAAAAATGTGGTTGACAGTTCATGCATGTGGTATTTATCTGTAAAAATATTGAACTATATACGAGCAATTCCCATAAAAACAAATAACGATAATGCTTTATTACCACACGTTGACCTTCTACTAATCACAACCAGGCCTGGAAAAACACAGAGAATTGCATTGGATTCTTTGAACACTAGAGGGAGACATTTTCACCTGCAACTCAGGAAGCGAGCAAAATCTTCAGGGTTTTTTTCCTGTGGAGCTACTCTTTTAGCCCAGAACCACGGACCATTTTATTTTATTATTTTATTTTATTTTATTTTTTTGGTACCAGGGCTCGAACTCGGGTCCTTGCTCTTGCGAGGCAGGCGGCAGAACCACTGAGCTAAATCCCCGGCCCTCACGGACCATTTTAAATGTTGATATTTTTGCAGTCGTTGAGAAATAGAGAAGGGCACATGTTTTGGGGACGTAACCTGGCTTCTGTGTGAAGCCAGGGTTTACTAGCAGACTGCTTTATCACTGGTAATGAGATGCTGTTCTTTCAGGGGATATCTTAGTCATCATGAAACAACAGTATGTAAACCAGCTAAATTTTGTTTGGAGAGCCATGAGTTCTTCCTCCCCAGGAATTCTGATAATATTGTGCTTGTCGGCAGTCAGAGTGTCAAAGGCTTTGAGAAACCTTGTGTCTGTGAACGTGGAGAATGTGCCGTACCTCATCACATTCCTTCTCTCAGGTGGCTTAAAGGTCACTGGCACAGGGTTTGTCCTGGGCTTTTTATTTGCCCAATGAAATACTTTTCAACTTTGCTAGGTAATCACATAGATATGTAGTGTTTTCATGATCGCTTGGGGCAACCAGAAAACTTTCTCCGTTTACTTTGGTAATCTTTTCAAAGAACATACTCCTGATCAAAGGTTGAGTGTGAGTCCTATCCAACAATCTTAGCCTACTCAGTGCTTTATTTGACCTTGTAGCTAATTTAGTAAGTCTTCTTTTTTGTAACCACACTGAAATACTCTGGCAATTAAAGGAAAGAATGTCTTTTCTATCTCTAGGGCAGGAGTAGGAAAAGAGGTTATTTTCTGAGACCAGAGCCCATCTGAATTCTGTCTTCACTGCTTGGTGAAGGCAAACACATTACTTTGCATCTCTAAACTACACTTCTCATCTCGCAAAGTTGGGATCCTGTGCTTTATTGCTGTGGGGGTTGATTAGCATTATATACGAAAAACAACCAATTTGCTTCCGAGTGTGAAGCAGACATTCCAAGTCCCTGCCCTTTCCTCTGTCAGTCTTGCAGTTATGGGTCATGGATGAGGTGCTCTGAAGTAGAAGTACAGAATGTGAGTTGGGCCACATTTCCAAGGTGATCCTGGGGGAGTGAGAACATAGACAGAGCCGCACTCCCTGTGGTGAACACAATCGGGCCACATCCTCCACTTATCAAGCTCCCCAATGCTCCGGGCTCAGCCACTCCTGAATATGAGCCCAGCAGCAGGGAGAGGGGCAAGACGCACTGCAAGTTAGACAGGGGCTGCTGTTCTTAAGAGAAGTCATTTTCTGTTCCCTCCACAAATATAAATTCTGCTTCCCCACCTCCATTAAAGTCCTTTCCCCAAGAGATGTGCACACCCTGACGGAAGTTACCTCTTCAAACCCCTAGCCAGGTTCACATTCTGGGCTAGCTCTACCTTCACTTACCTGCTCCCCAGCCAGGTGTGTCCTGGGAGGCAGACCCATGCCCTGTTTTGCAGCTTCACTCCAGCACATTTTACTGTGCTCTGCGTGGAGTGCTGAATGCGTACTTGGATGTTTCCATGTCAGTGTTTCTTGTGTTTACTTTGTTGCATGAAGTTTGATAACAGAGATCACCAGGGCTAAGTGGGCAGACCAGATATAGCTTGAGTCATTTTTCAGGTAATTTTCCCGGCAATTTTTCCCTCAAATTGCAGATTGTAGAAGGAATAACAGGTCGGGGGACAGTTTACCCGGGTATCCACACCGTGGTTCTTTCTGAACTCACTTTCGGCTGAAACAAACGACAGTGACCTTGACAGAATGGTCCTATCTACAGAAAAGACAGTATGTGGTAATCATTTTCATTACTGGTTGGCCGTTTTTCTTTTAAAACTCCTTGGGCAAATCTCATTATCAGTCATAAAATAAATGAATGATTTTTTTCTGGTCCAGGAGGTGGAATCCAGGAGTGCTCTACCACTAAGCTACATCCCCAGTCAGAATCCTCATCGACATCATCGTCATTAGTTTAATTTTGAGACAGGGTCTCACTAAGTTCCCCAGGCTGGCCTCGAATTTGTGATCCTCTTGCCTCAGCCTCTCGAGTGTTTGGGATGACAGGTGTGCACCACTGTGCTCAGCACAAATAATTTGACAGCTGTAAACGTAACTGCATTTTCACAACACAAAGAAGTGAAAGAGGAAATGAACTTTTATTATTCAGACTGCAGAATAAAAAGGTGTTGAAGCTAAAATTAGAATGCTCTTCCCAGTAGAGGGGGTACAGAGTCACGCATGAACCGGGTCACCTGTTCTCAGTGCCAAGCCACAACACACATGACTTGTACTCCACAGTCTTTACTGCTTGTTGACATCTCTGTGACCGCCCTGAAGTGTGACCCTGTGTTATGGTGACCACACCCCTCCTGCAAGAAGCACGTAAGCAAAGGCCCAGGTTCTCCAAGAGGGCAACATGGGCACGCACTGGCTGAGAATAGTGATTATAATTGAAGCCACATTATTTTCAAAACAATTGCATGGTAATGTGTTTCCAAAGAATACTCAGATAATAGCTATAGGTTAAAAAAGAAAAGTAGGTGCAGAGAAAAGTATGGAAGGGACCTCCTTTCCTTCTGCTTTTAATGACTGACAGGTTTCTTAGCTGCTAAATAATTGCATGTTAGCATTTTCTTTTAAAACCTGCACCATTTTCTCATTCTTTCCACACCCTAAGGCCTCAGATGGTGCTTGTTACCGCCTGATCCGTCTCCTCGGCACCTGCCCTCCTTGGACGTCCTCTATCACCTGGCCTGCATTTCCACAGTGCACTGAAATAACCTCAAGATCAGTAATGACCTTGAACCCTCTTCGACTCTCTCTAACCCACTACTCAAAATTGTTCGCTGTGGTCCCCTCCTACTTACAATTTTCTTCTTGGTTTGGGGGCCGCCAGCCTCATGTTCCTAGCTCTTTTGCTTCATGTTCTGGCTCCTCTTCCATTCCAGCCCCCCACTGGTCTCCCCAAAGCCCTGCTGGAGCCCCACCCTCCGTCCTCACCCCAAAGGCTCATCAACTCTCCATGCATCTCTTTCACCGTGACGTGTTTGGCTCCCGATGCTGTGTCACCTGCTAAGTCCCCTCGTGTGGGTGCTTATCTCTGTCCAACTTCGACTCAACTTTTCCCTTTAATTGCCGTACTGTTCAAAACTGTAAGTTCAGATTTTTTCTTGATTGCTTTCATTTTACTTTCAGCCTTACATGTCCTCTAAAGTCAGTATCTCGACCATCTTTTTCCTGTCCCTCAAATCCAAATCCACTCATTTCCTGTTACTCCTTTCTTATCAAAGTATCTTACAGATCAAGCCTTCCTTCTAGCCCTTTTGCTGCCCCCTTTTAAATCCATTTTATACCCACATAACTGTAGAAGTCTGTGAACTAATTGTCTTTTCTTTGCCCCCAGCCTACTCATTCATGTTTTAAGGCAAAAAACACTAATAATACAAATGACCCATGTTGAGTTTGGCATTATTAAACTCTCTCAGAAGAGTATTCCTCAATTTCTTCCTCCTCACCAATTTTACATGTTTTTTCTGTTTTTACTTATTTTCTAAATCCCAGGTCAAAGATCACCTCCTCTGCAGAGAATTTTTCCTGCCATTCCAGACACTCAAATCCTCCAGTCGAACCAGGCAAAGTCTTAAACATTAATTGAACAGATGTGAAAATTTTCCAGTTGTTCCATATTTTAAAGATTGACCTCAATGAAATTAATTGCCTTGTGAGACCCAAAATCTACAAACATAAATTAACAGGGAAAGATGCTTTTTTTCTAGATTGAGCCATTAGTATTATTAATAGAAGCAATAAATAGAAGTGAATTCTCGAGCTATTCTATTCTCAGTGGAATTAAGCAATAACGTACTGCTATAGTTTATGAACCACCTGTCACCACAGCCTATAGAATAATCGTTCTTTTTATACTTTTTCTCTAATTGTAAAAATGAATTCATTCCATAGTGGAGGATCTATATCAGTGTCCATCTATCAAAATCATAGAAGACAGAACACAGTGAACTTTAATGTAAACTGATGATGAAATGACAATATTTTCTCATCATAACAGACTCCACACTAACACTAGTGTCATTAATAATTTTAACTGGGGTGGGAGAGATTGAGGGGACTCGTGAGAACTCTCTGTCCCCAAACCATAATAAGGTGAATTATAGTAATGTGTCTTTTAATTTAATTTTTTTTTTTTTTTGGTACCGGGGATCAAACTTGGGTCCTTCCTTGTGCTTGCGCAGCAGGTGGTGAAACCACTAAATGAAATCCCCGGCCCAGTAATGTATCTTTTAAACTTTAGACAATTCTCCCCCCCTAAATAAACTACTCATATTTTATATACTATTTTGTTTGGTCTGCTAATACTTTACTTTGAGTTTTCACATAGTCAGAATTTTCTTTGTTCATGGTGTCACTGTCCAATTTTATTAGCGAGCTTCAAGTAGCCTTTAGTTTGGAATCTTTCTCTTAGTCTTAAAAAGAGTTTTCTTAATGTTAGAATTATATATTCCTTGAATGTTTCATTGAATTCATATACAGAGTGGATTTTTGAGCTGATGCTTTCCTTTGAGAAGTCTTGATCACTGATTTAATTATAAGTTTGGTTATAATGCCAGGCATGGTGTAAGAGAATGGATGAGTCTGTAATCCCAGTACTCGAGAGGCTGAAGCAGGAGGATCAGCTTGAGTTCAAGGTCAACCTGGGCTACATAGTGAATTGAAGGCCAGCCTGCACTATGCAGCAAGACCCTGCCTCCCTCCAAATAATATGGATTATAAGACCATTTAGATTTTCTATTTCTTCTTCAGTCTATTTTGGTAGGATATATATCTAGATTTAATTTTAATTGATGTGTAGTAATTTTACATATTTATGGGGTGCAGTCTGATACTTTGATGCATGTTTACAATGTCCAATAAGTAAATTAGGATAATTAGCATATTCATCACCTGAAACATTAACATTTGTTAGGGGCCCTAGAGAGCTTTAAGATGGGAGCCAATCACCAGAAAGACCAAGCATGGGCCTAAACTTACAGTCTCATCCACTGCCTTCAAGGAAGGAGGAAGGCTGGTGATCGTTGACCCACCAGTGGGCAGTGACTTAGTCCACCATGACGGAGTGATGAAACCTTGGTAACACACCCTTGAACAGCAGGGCTTGGGAGGCTTCCAGGTGGGTGACTACACGCACAGGCTGGGACAGTGACACACACAGGAGGGTAAGCACATCCACACGCAGGGATGGTGATACATACAGGGTGTGGAGCTCTGTGCCCAGCCCCACCCCACGCAGTGCCTTGTCCTATGTACACATATTCTCCATTTGCCTATTCCTGGGATATATTCTTTATGATAAAGCTGTGAGCATGATGGCAGAGCTTTCCTGAGCTCTGTGAGCCATGCTTTTGAGTTATCAGACTGCCAGGGAAGTCATGGGAGAGCTGGAGTTTACAGCTGGTCAGAAGTGTCTTACAACAGGCGGCTGTGCTGTGGGACTGAGCCCTTACCTGTGAGTCTCTGCTCGCTCTGAGCAGTTAGTGTCTGAACTGAATGGGGTTATGGGACATTGTTGGTGTCAGAGAATCAGATAACTGTAGGAAAGACAACATACTGAGTAGCATATGTTACGCAGAAAACCCATGATTGTCTTTAAGACGCATTAAGAAAACAGGTGGTAGATTTTCCAGGGTGGAGCTTTCCAGCCAGTTGGCCCAGCCTATAGACCAGTGCATGTGGTGTCCTCCAAGTGGGTGACAGGTGCACCAAGCCTAGGAAAGACTTGTGAAGACCAGAGCCTCCAACTAGCTCCTTCTACAAATCCAAGCAGACTCATCCATTCTCTTAGAGCTGTGTGAGAATATAACCACCTTCTACATGACCCACCCTGTGAAAAATTATAATTTTTTTGTGATAGGTTTCACTCAAGTGGTAACTCTTTTATCTTGTGTTCCACCCTTACAATTGGTGGATAAAATCCACCAGTTGCATTTGAGTAGATATTGTCTATGGAAAAAAATTTAAAATCTGTGACTACTAGGAATTTACTCTTTTCTCTCCTCCATGCCCTGAACTAATGTGACACAAAACTCTTGGGTAAGCATGTCCCCAACTTCCTTCAGTTAGGGTGAATCAAGGCCAGGATGAAGAGGGTGAGTGTTAGGTAGTGTAATTGACCACTTGCATAAGGCATGCCTTCCGATCTAATTGCAATCAAGCTGGTATTTTTATTTGCATTGGACTGACTGGTTCAGAAGCCAAGAGGGAAAGTGCTATTTCACTTACTGACCTCTTAATATACCACTGCATCAGGTTTCTCAAGTGAGGGGTAATTCTGCTCAAAATGGATAGCTGACCCAATATGGAACCCAGAAGGGTTAGTCTATTTTCTGTTGCTATAAGAAAATACCCAAGACTAGGTGACAAGTAAAGGAAAGACGTTCATCTCTCATCATTCTGGAGGCTGAGTCCAGGAGCTTGGTGCCATCATCTGCCCGTTATCTGAGAGCCCTCCTTCTGCACATCACTAGGTGAAGGGCCTCAGATAGCGAGGCAGGGCAGGCATGCTCGCTCAGTCTCTCCCATCTTCTCTAAAGCCACCAATGCCACCATGGTGAGCCCCCCGCCATGACCTCATCTAGCCCTAACTGCTCCAAGGCTGTATCTTCAAATGGCATTGCAGAGGGATTTGGGGATTAAGCTTCCAGCTCATGGACTTCTGAAAGATGCATTCAAACTGCAACACCACATTCCCCGTGTGAACTTCTCATCCACACGGAAGTGGTCCTCAGGGCACTTTCTGCTGTGCTTGCTCTCGCCTCGAAAGCTCTTTCCCTGTGCAGCTCCAGTCTAAGCCACCTAACTGCCTATGTTCTGCCATTACTGACACCATGACCAGTGAGTGTCCCATGGGCCTCTGAAAGCAAAGCTTTCTGCTCTTCCTGCACCCTCCGCTTCAGATTCGCACTGTCCATGGAGAATCCTCTTTTCTTACGGGATCCAGGTCATCACTCTGCACATATGAATTGAGGTTGTGGCTGGTGAGACCCTGGTCTCCATTTCTTTTTCTATTTTTCAGTCCTCATTGGCCAGGAGCCCCTTCCACAAACCAACACATCATGGCACTGTTCTGGGATGGGTGCCTTGGCCGAGGTAACCCCCACTTGGAACACATTTTAGAGACTTCAAAGCTCAATCCAACAGCATGGCATTGTGCATGTTCCACTCTGTGACAGAATCTTCAAACCATATTCTGAAGGGGAAAATTTCCATGGGCACATTTCCACTGAGGTTTGCCCCCCACCCCGCCACACACACACACATACACACACACGCTGTAGGTCTCCTAGCACTGTTCCCACACTCACAAATACAAAGTATGTTAAGAGATGATTAACATTTTCTTCTGTCACCAAACTTCTATAGATCGCCTTTTGGTGGTTAGTGATAACCTTGCATAGAAACACTTCTTGTTGGGTCAACCTTTATTAAATCCTCCACCAGAGCTGATATTCTGGGAACAAAATATTACTGGTAAAGAAAGGCATGTGAAGTTTCTAAAAGCAAAGGCGTATGTAACCAATGAAAGGATAAAATTTCAAGGCTTGTACAGTAAAGCAGCTGTTAGATGATTTACTGGAAAATTCCTCCAAAATATAACGGACAGAGGCTGCCTGCTACAAAGGAAATATTTTTCCTTCAAGTTCACAGTATTAAAGTTCAATACGTTATGTACTCAAAATACCTCTCTATTAAAACCTGAGATTTTCAGGATAACCTCCACCTTAGGGATTTGGCCATCCTTCCAACCCTCTGAAAAACCCAGCACCTCTGGTGTGAGACTCACGGAGCGGGTCCTAACCCCAAGGACGCATTCCTCCCCTGCAGCTTCCAGCATCAACAACAGGATAGGACTTCATTTCTCAGGCACGCAAGTGACTCGAGGCACCCTGGGCATATCGTCACATTCCACTTGCCATTAGAGAAGTTATCTTAGCCCTGCAGCGGGGATGCTGTGTGCGGGACATGGCAGTGGGGACCGGAGGGGAGGAAGAACGGTTCACCTCCAGCGTGGCGACCAGCACACAGGGACCTGCGGATGCCGCAGAGCCCGAGTGCTGGTGGGGAAGACTCAGAGCACTGAGCGGACACGGGTGCTCCTGAGTGCCTGGAAGTCACCGCGCACATCTAGGGTGCATGGGGAACCCAGTGGGCCACAGTGTTCCCAGCTGTCCCCAACCAACCCGGGCCATTCACTGGGTCCTGGGCGTGGCTGAGGCTGGGCGTTGATCGGGAGCGATGCCGTCTCCTGGAGCCCGCAGTGTTGTCCCGACACGGAACGCAGCAGGCTCAGATCCCAGGAGGCCTGCACCCGGGCCGAGAGCCCGCTGTGGTGCCCCTGAGTGGTGATTCTGCCGAGGACACTGGTCTATGCAGGTTCCTTCGAAATGGCACGAAGACGGTCACACGGGGCACGCAGACATCAGAGCGGTGCTGCTGCCTCCCACCGGCCTCTGAGTATTCTCAAGGCTCCAACTACTGGCGGCCCTGTCCATGCCCAGTGTGCCCAGGCTGAGGGCTAGGCCACCGAGGGGGACAGTCCTCCCCAGCAGACAGTGCTGCCTGGTTGTGGTCCAAGAAGGAAACTGCTGCTGGGCTCTGTCCGTGTCCAGATAATGACAGGGACGTTGAGTTCATTGAGCATGGACTCCAAGCCTCCTCCAGCTAAACAGCCCCACCATCCCCAAGAAATAAGCGCGGAAGTGGCCCAATGGCGACGGGAAGCTCAGCAGAGGGAGCAGTTTGCTCACTAACTGTGATCTGTGAGGTGACCTCCGGGTTTGATTCTGATATTTAGAACGGGCTCTGCCTCAGCCCCCAGCTGTCTGGCAGCAAAGGCCTGCGTCCCCGTGCCAGTGACTCAGCTCTGCTCTGCCCGGGAAAGATAAACACGGCGTCACGTGCTTCACCCTTGGTGAAACGTGTTATTTTGGAAAGAAATACAGAAAGCAGCTTTTTAAAGAAATTCCAGTGAATAAAAAAGGCCCTATCTGAACAGGTACACATCATCGGGGCTTTAATGAGGGTTTTTGTTCCTTCCCTATGAGAAAAGATTATCTTTGAAATCATCTGAAACGGCTTGCGACATGGACCCTCCGAGTGGTGCTTGCAAAGGGGAAGCAGGCACCTGGACCCTAGGGCTCCGCGAAGGCCCAGCCTTGCCTGCTGCCTCCGCGGCTGTCCTGGGTCACAGCTCAGAGTAATCAGGACCTGCTAGTTAGGAGTAGCCAGGACACGGCCCTTACTGTGAGTCATCTCATGTCCTGCACTTTGTAGTGCTGCGTGTCCCAAGAGGGCAGGCTCCGTGGGTCCCATCTTCTCTGCTATCGGATTTCCGGCCCTGGTCAGGGACCAGGGGGCAGTGAGGACCTGGCAGACAGGCTCATCCTGGAGAGGAGTCGGGCCTGGCCAGCCTCCTTTGCTGGCAAATGATGCTGGATCTAGCCAAAACAGAAACGCTGCTTAAGGGCTTTGGAAAAAACACTTTTCTTCCCTAATCAAAGGAAACCCGAGATGATGACTGAGCCGCTGGATTAATCCAACCCACCCACTCCTACCGCTGGACTTCGTGTTTGGAGGGATGATAAACTCTTTATTGTCGAAACCCCATCAGATATCAGGAAAATTGCAGCTAGCGGAATATTCACTGGTCCCCAGTGGGAGGAACCTGAATTTACTGTTTTCCGGAAGAGTGCTGCAAGCCCTAGGCCGTCAGTGCCTATATGAGCAGAAAAGAGAAGCACTCATGGTAAGCCGGGTAAATTGAGGAAACTGAAATTGAACTTGTGCGTCCGTACAATGGATGCTGCTTAACTAAGTACAGGTAAAGCGTTAAAAATAGTCCCTGGAACATACAGACTCATCTAGAAATGGAAAAGCAAGAACAATTGATCATTCTGAGCCAAAATATAAAGTTCTTCCAAAAGAGGCCTGCGGGCATTTGACTACCTCTTCTGCCACTCAGAGGCACAGCAGGAGGGGACCAGCTGTGAGGAACTGGCCCTCCCTCCCAGTGAACCTGCTGAGGCCTTGATCATGGACACCCAGCCCCAGGACTGTGAGCGAGGACCTGCTGCTCATAAGACACACGAAGTTGTCCTGGGAGAGGAGCCCCAGCAGTGAGGAGAAACCTCAAGCCGAGGAAGGTGGGCAGTCCCTAGAATCTGGTGAGGCCAGAGACAGACACTTCCCTCAGCCTCCAGGAAGAAACAGATTGTCCCAGTGTTGTACTTCCGATCTTCAGAACTATTAGAGAAGAAATCTGCGTCTTTTTAAACTACCGAGTGTATGGTCATTTGCTACACCACCAACAGGAACCACTAGGGAAGGAGGTAGGACAGCCCCTTGCTCTTCTGGATGTTTCTTTGGCCACAACTCCACATGGCTGCAGTTACAGAACTGTTATCTCACACACTAACTGCAGAGTAACAGTTGGGTGCTTCGGGTTGTTCATCCAGTGCCCAGTGACAGTATCAGACAGCCAGACATTTTCCAGATTGTTGTTCTGCCCTTCTCAGCTTGAAGGTCTTCAGATTGGTCCACTCATGGGCAGAATTGGTGGCTGTGGCTCCAAGCGCTTTATCCTTACATAGTAACGTCCGGGGGTTGGAGGGAAAACCACCTCCATCCAGTATCCCTTTTTAAGCACCAGGAAAATGTCCCCAAAAGTCCCCCAGTTGACCTTACCCCTTGTGTTACCAAAAATTGAGTCATTTGGCCATTTCTGAGCCAGTCACTAGGGCCTGGGAAGGAGCTGAAGTTGAGCCCCTGGGAGGACAGAAGGGCCCTGGGGCCTAATTCCTGGTTTGTGTTAGTTAAACAGAGGGGAGTGGAGCATGGTGTGGCAGACACGGGGACAGCATGTCTGAGCCCTTCCTGAGACCCCCTTGAGCTGTCAGCCTCGTCAGAGGGGCAGGGGAGGGCAAGTGTCTAAAACCTACATCTTCTGACCAAGGAAGCACATTCATTATTACATATTGTGCTTCACTTAGAGTAAGCCTTCAATAAATGTGTACTGAACTGAGGGTCCATATTTATTATTCTGTGCCTGTAGTGGAATTATTTTCTCATTATGTGATCCTCAATCGTTTGGGCAAAGCTTTTAGAATCTATTTGAGATATTAAGAGGCATGGATATTTGTATTACAACGAATCAAAACAAAAACACTACATCTCATCTCACATCTCTGGGCCTGTCACTTCAACAAGGGCTTCACAAATCCATGTATCCGTAGCTGCATGAAGGGGTGCTATCCTTAGCTCCCATTTTACAGATGAAAAAGTGCAGGGACAGACAGGAAGATCATGGATGATCCATCCGTACACTCATCTATAGGGTACGCATATCTGTAGGGAAGGCATAAACAATGGCAAGGGTGGCTCCTAACTGTATTTTAAAAGGAAATAAAAACAATTTAGGAAATATCTGCTTGATACGGGCTATGAACTGCAGGAGGATTTTACATTAGACTTGAGCCTCTTTTTCTTGTAAAATTAGACACAAGTAACATTTAGAGCAAACCTGAGGAGAGGGCAAGGACACAGGACAAAGGGAAGGTGGGGGTGTGGATGAGAAACCAACCAAAAGGGACCCTCCAGACAAATTATCTCCTACACCCTCAACTAGAGAAGAAGGTGAAGCTTCCGGGCATTACTATGGAATCAAGATCATTCAGCTTTTCCAAGCTGGAGACCAGCATTTTTAATGTTTTTTTATATTTATAGAACTATACTGATTTTTTTCTGAATTAACATCTTCTTTCAAAAATGTGTATAGAGTACTGCACTACAGCTATTCTAGGTACAAAGGCCCATGTTATGCTGTGGCTGTTTGGTTTTACTGCTAGTGGGTTTAGATGTAACACAATGCAATGATTTTTATCAGTTCTTACAGAGAGAGATAGCAATAAATGTCATGTTCAATTCATTAAGATTCCCTCCAAAAGACTGAAAATGCTGGCATTGTTATGCTTATGTTGGTTGGCAATAAAGAGAGAAAGGATTGGAATTTCTATAACAAGTGAATAAAGATTAATGAATTATATTAGGGCTAAGAAGAGTCTCAGTGAAGTTATTTGAGGATGGAACATTGTAGGTTATGTGTATAGAGTACACCAAGGGGGGACCAGGGATTTAGCTCAATGGTTCCTGCCTCACAAGCGCAAGGTCCCGAGTGTTTGATCCCCGGTACCAAAAAAATAAATAAATAAAATAAAAATAAAGTAAACCAACGAATACAACCAAGAACACAAAATTCCAAAACTCAAAAAAGGAAACAAGAGGCTAATTTATGATAAAATAAAAAACATGAAGCACAAACGAAAACTATTTCCGTTGTGGCAGTACTTTATTTTAATTCTGACTTTGTTTAAACAGATCAAATGTCTAAAAAGAGAAAAAATTTTAAACTGGTCGTTTATCTAGATGATTCCAAATTTGGCAAGAATTTTCTCTCCGTTCATGTTCGGTTATTTAGTTAGAAAATGATGGTCTTCCTACTCTCTCATGCGTATCACCTTTGACATTTTCCATAAGTACAAACTTTGATCGTTGGCTGACATCCAGTTTAATACTATCCAGGCAAAGGTGGGATTTGGTAGACCAGTCTCCTCGGAGAAAAGAATGTGGGTCTCTAATTCAGTTACAGATGGGACTGAATTTGATACCCCAGACTATCTGCCAATAAATAACATTTTTGTAGCCATGAATAATCTAGCAACTCAGCATGTTAGTTTTGAGTCAGGTCAGAAAAAGGTCTAGTCTGGGTCACAGTAGTCATTCTGAGCTCATTTCTTCGAATTTTCATTTTGAGGCTGCTATGCTGCGTCCTCCCGAGCAGAAGAATCCTACACTGTCCCAGCCTGGGCTGAGGGGCCTCAAACCTTAAGGTGCCTTCCAGACTTGAAGGCTAGGGCTTTAGCAGCCAGGTAGGTGAGGAAGACTCAAGGAAAAACATCCAGAGCTTTCTTTCAATGTCTCATCAGTATATTTGGTATTGAGCCAATTTTGTAAAATCTTGCTTCTCAAAATGCAATAAAAAGACAAAGAGCCTAAATAAATAGATAAATAAATAAAAAGATGCCCGCCACATAATAATACAAGAAATGAAAACTAAAACAAAATACTATTTTCTCCTATTAAATTAATAACGATTTCAAAATTCTGTAGTACCCAATGTTAGCAAAGGTGAGAAAATGGGAACCCTCACTTAGCTGACAGGCCTTACTATAATTTTTTTTAAGCCCCTATTTTCTGTCTTTGAACTTGTCATTTGACTTATAAGAAATTGCCTTAAGGAAATAATTTTGAATGTACACGATGACCTGCTTAAAGTGCTGCATTGTTTTCCACAACAAATAGTTTAAAAACTGAAATGTCCAACAATAGGAGATTGGGTAAATAAAAGATGTTATGCCCACAGAATTAGACTATTGGTATAAACAAAGTTATGTTAGAATAGTTCCTGGTAAGAATACTTGTGATAGCGGGGCATGGTGGTGCACACCTATAATCCCAGCACTCGGGAGACTGAGACAGGAAGATCACTGCAAGTTTGAGGTCAGCCTAGGCTGCACAGTGAGTTCAAGGCCAGCCTAAACTACACAGTGAGACCCTGTCTCAAAAAATATATACTTGTGATAGATTGAATCAAAGAGATAACCCAACATAGAATACCATAGAGATCTAAGTTGATTTCCTTAAATTTTTAATTTTTTGCTTTTTGCAGTTTCTAAGGTAAATCCATTATTCCCTTTAGTAAAAATGTATAAAATAATGTGTAATACTTTTAATAAGTACTATAAAATGTAATGCTTCTTAAATATCTGTAAACTTCTAAATGTTATTAAAGCAAACAGATATTGGCATTTACTTTAGAATCTCTGTTAGAGTAACTTGTAAAAATTTGCATTCTACAGTTTTGAATCCATTTAATACCAAATAGTATAGGAAGTAGTATTTGTTGAAGGCACTGTAAAAGCGTAGGATTGTAGTGCTCCTCCTCAGATATTCTGTGCACTGCACAAGATGGTCACGCACTAGTACGGTGGACAACAGACATTTGTCCCAGCCCTGGGAGCCCACGGAAGTAGTAACTACAGACAGGCACAGAGGCTTTTGTAGTTGAGTCCACGATGGTAGAAGTAGAAAGCAAACACTCTGGCAGCTTGCTTTATATTCCTGCTTCTAGACTTCATTGGATCTTGCTATGCACTGACGATTTGTGTCTCTTCCAAAATTCACGTCCGAAAGCCCCAAAGTGATGATATTCGGTGGTGGGGCTTTTGCAGTGAAGGTCAGGATGGTATTAGTGCCTTTAGAAGATGACAGCAGAGCAAGGTGACCTCTGCCATGTGAGGGTACTGCAGGAAGGCATGTGTCTAAAAAGCAGGCACAGAATCAATCCACATTGGTTCTTGGACCTTCACGCTCCAGAACAGAGAGTAATAAATTTCTGGGGTTTAACCCAGCTCACAAAATAGCGGCTCACAGTGTTTTATTATAGCAGTTTGTGGTGACTGAGGGAACTATGAAACTTTGGTTGTTTTACTTGACTCCAGTAAACAGGGACAATGATAATATTTGTTCCTGCTAGTGGTTAGGAGATTTAAGTGAGAACAGGAGTGATGTGGGCAGGATTTACGTTGTAGTTGGCAGATAAGTGCTCAGGAAACTTCACCATCATACCAATAGGTTCATCACACCTTTGGTGCCTGGAAACCTGCTCAGTTAGTCCGCAATCTGCTTTGTAATGCAATGTTCCCCAAGGGGCAGAAAGCAGCCTGTGAAGAGGAACTGAGCTTGGAAAAGTCCTTCCATTCCTCTGTGTGTAGGCACGCATGTGTGTTTGCTTCAGAGGAATCTTTGTTGGAAAAAAAGAAATGGGGAAGAAAGGCCCTGTCCACCACAGTGAGTATTGCAAAGCCGTGGGAAATGATAAAGTTGTTGTTTTGTGGCCCAGAATCTGGCCCAGGCTGGGCATCAGTATGAATTACATAACTATTTTTTGTTCTTAAAAGTTCTTTAGGGGCCGAGGATTTAGCTCAGTTGTTCCGCTGCTTGCCTTGCAAGCACAAGGACCAGAGTTCGATCCCCAGTACAAAAAAAAAAAAAAGTTCTTGAAGTGTTACCAGACTTTAAGGGATGAGTGAAAGTCTCCCAGAAAACGTGTTAATGTCGCAGTAGCCAGCAATGGGCTATGTCAGTGCAAGGAGCAACGCACAGGGAGCAGTCACCGCTGTGTATGGCCAGATGATTCACCTGCTCAAACAATGACCACTCACAGGAAAAATGGAGGGAAAATTCACTTACACGGGGGAAATGTTCCTAAGTTCACTGCCACCTTCAAGCAGAGTCAGCCGCTGAAAACTTGAGCTCTGCGTCCCCTAAGCAAATCCTCTCAGCCCAGTGCAGAGCAGGAAAAAACATGTTTGCTTCCTAAAAGATACAAAAGCTTGTTTTTCAGATCTTAAAAAGAGATATAATTTAGAAAAGGGATAACTACAAACAACACTCTCTGCTGAGAACAAAAAACCAAAGCAACAAAATATTTCTGGACATTCCAAAGAAACCACTATGACAAATCTCACTGGAACTGTAATTCTTGTGGAGGCTTTGAAACACCAGCACTCAGCAGGAAATGAAAGGGCACTGGGACAACGAGGGACAAAGCCGGTGTCTCCTCCAGCCATACCTCCGTAAATTACAAAGAAAGTCCTTATTTTTAGTAAAATTGCTATCACATTTACAAAGAGAAGTCCTGAACATGTGTCCACGGCACTGTGCCAACAGTGCTGTATCATGGAGGATCCAAACCCACTGGAACATTTTGTGTTTCACAAATAGTTTTGCCTTAAAATATTTTCCTGTGGAGAGGAGGGATGGGAATGGCAGCGGGTAAGGAGACTTGGGCCTGAGAAAAGGGGAAATCTGTGAGAGGTTTCAGGGAGAACACTGTAAAGAAAAGTTCTTTTTTAGGTTTCGGTGAATTCCTCAGCAATTAGTGGTTTGTCTTGAAATGTTGGCAGTTGCGAGGGCTGTGGCCAGTCATCTATGTCTGCCTACATCACGGGAATATCCTCAGTCTTTGAGAAAAACAAGCTGTATACACCGTGGGACAAAAGATGTTTTTCAAAGCTTTATGGTCCTCTCTTTCAGAAATAGAGGAAGAAAGCAAACAAACAAAAAGGAAGCTGGGAGAAATTGCCTTTGATCGGGATCTATAGAAGTTGCAAAGCAGAGGGGTACACTAATACTTTAAAATATTGTTTCTGACCAGGGAAATGTAGTATAATGCGCCAGGTTTACCCTTCAAGAAAACAAGTCCGAGATAAGAGGAGGTGGGGCCTTGGGTTGACGTGACTCTAACTTTCTGGCATCACTCATAAAGTTGCAGTGCAGGCCCATGAAACATCACCACAGCTTCCACAAGTATCACAACTCCTTGAAGAAAACCCATTATTTTAGTCTTGCAATTTTGGTGTTACTAAGACAATTTTGCCCCCTCCCGAGAGATGCCTGATTATAAAGCAGATACATGTTCATCGCAGATGACTGGAATGTTGAAGAAATATCACTTGTCATTTCACCACCCGGTGTTGACTTCCTTAACATATTGTCTTAGCTCCTGTTACTGTGACAAATTCCCGAGATAATTTAAAAATCGGAAGGCTTTGTTTTGGCTTAGGTTTCTGAGGCCTCAACCCATAGTTGTTTGGTCCTGTGGCTTTGGGGCTATGGAAACTGGCAGAGCAACCCTGTTCACCTCATGCAGCCAGGAAGGGAAAGAGCAGTGTGAGAGGGTTGGAATCCCAGTATCCCCTGCAAGGACACACACCCCAGTGATGTCACTTCCTCCAAAGGCACATACCCAGTGACCTCATTTCCTCCCACTAGGCCCCGGCTGTTAAAGTCCCATCACCTCCTGGGAGTACCATAGGCTGGGAAGCAAGCCTCCGGCACACCGGCATTTGGCAGACACACACCACAGCGCTGGTATATTTTTTTCTTGATATTTTCCTGCATATGTTTTTTTAGTCTAGCTGAGATTGTGCTTAGGTGTGGATTTTTCCCACTTAATTTATCATAGAAATTTTCTAAGGACACTGCAAAGTTAATATTTTAAAGGCAAGTAATGTTTTTTCATGAGAATTTCCATAATTTGCTTCATAGTTTCTTGCCTTTTGTTTTTGTATACACTTTGAATGTTATATTATTTTAATTAATGAGGAGCTTTCCTTGTTAAAATACGGAAGGACTGTACCTGGTAATTTATTAGCATATGCATCTGTACACCTCAATTTGGGGTGCCAAGACCAGATATTCTGATTATCTAATATTTCTTTACTTTGATGAAATTCTTCAAAAATTAAGGAGACTTCTTGCTGGGCGTGGTGGTGCACACCTGTAATCTCATCATTTGGGAGGCTGAGGCAGGAGGATCACCATGAGTTGGAGACCAGCCTGGGCTACACAGTGAGACCCTGTCTCAAAAACAAACAATACAATACAAAACAAAAAATCAAGGAGACTCATCTGTAGCTAGAATATAAAAAGAACAACTACAACTCAATAAAAATGCAAAGCAATTAATTTTAAAGATAAAATCCTTAAAGCTGATAAAATATTTGAACAGACATCTCTCTAAAGAATACATACAAAGGCCAATAAACATGAAAAAAAATTCAACATCATTTGTTATCAGGGAAATGTAAATGAAAACCACAAAGAAGTACCAGTTCACACATATAATGTAGGACACGGATAATCAGAAAGACATACGATAACACAGGGAGGGAAGAATGTTGAGAAATTGGAACCTCCAACGCTGCTAGTGGGAATGAAAAATGGTCCAGCCAGTTGGGAATACAATGTACCAGTTTCTCAAAAACTTAAACATATCTCATATGACCCAGCAATTCCATTCCTAGTATATACCCAAGAGAAATGAAAAACACATTCACACAAAAACTTGTACATGGATGTTCATAGCAGCCTTATTCTTAATGAAAAATTATAAACAGCACAAATGTCCATCACTTAATGAACAGATAAAAATATGGTTTATCCATTCAGTGGAATATTACTCAGCAGGAAAAAGAGGGAAATACAGATAGATGCAAAAACACCATGCTAAGTAAAAGAAGCCAGTCACAAAAGACCACTTGTTTTATGATTCCACTTATAAGAAATGTCCATAATACATAATTCCACAGACACAGAAAGTAGATTACCATTTGCCTTGGGCTGAGAAGGTTAAGAGGAAATGGAAGGTAATTATAAACATGGATGGGGTTTCTTGTGGAGTGGTGAGAATGTTCTGGAATTAGTGATGATGGTTGCAAATGGCTGTGAATATACTAAAAAATATTGACTTACAACTTTAAGTCTTTAGATGGATGAATTATACAGTATGTGAATTATATCTCAATAAAACCATTGCTGACAAAGTTGAGAGATTTCTTGAAAAATGTTCAGACCTTGGCTTATTTTCCATACCACATTCTGACAATATAGTTTTTCTGGCTGCAAATCACCCTTGGTGACAAATTTCTTTATTCATGCTTGAGATGACCTTGTAGTTCTAAGAGATAACTACCAAATTTTCCAGTTAGGTTTTCAGCTTGACATAAATTCCTGCCATGTTTTTTAGAAAAATTAATCTAATTCACAGGTTTTTACTAAAGTTCAAAGCAAATGTGAATATTCCCCACCCAGGGAGAATGGAATAAGATTTATTTGCATCTTTGGTTAGACATGTCGTGACATTTTTTATAACAATTCTATAAGTCTCACATACTGTGAGGTTGTTTCCATTTTTAACTTTCCGAAAACAAATGCAGTCCACCAATTTGGTATAGTGAGCCTTTCTTTTTCCACATGCACTGTGCCAACTCACAAACATCACCTTTCCGTGCACTCACACAAATGGAAGGGGTGACTGACGGTGGAAGACCGTGAGGGGTCCTAAGTATTTCGGGGAAATACTTTTCCTTTTGGAAAAGACATCTGCCAAGGGAGGTAACTTGTTAAACCTACAGTAGTCATTTCCACCTTCCCATGACTGTATCCCTGATCCTCTGTGAATAGAGTTTCAGAGTAGGCAGAGAACTAAACACCAAGTCTTCCAGGAGCTGGGAAGCATGTGTGGATAAAAGAATCAAGGTGCTTGCCGAAGCAGACATTTTCACTCAGCAGCACTGCAGCTGCCTGCACCAGGGGAGCGCTCACCTCGCACCCAGAGCTAATGCTTCCTGTGGAGAAGAGACACTGAGTCCCTTCCGTCATTCATCTAGCCCTTTCCCCCATCCTCCTTTTCGTCCCAAACAAGAGCCTATTGAAGGCTTGGCCTCAAAGCAAGTCCATAAAACTAACACGCAGACCTCAGCTGTGGAAGATATCTTAACACAATGCTGTATTTCACTGTCCTCCCCTGAGCTAGAGAATCACCTCACTTACTCAGCTGTGAGGTGTTGACACCTAAATTTCTGTCTTCATGGCTAGCCACACCTTGAGTTCCCAAACCACAGATCCGAAAGCCAGTATCACAATCAACCCAAACTGAACCCATCTTCCCTACACACCTGTTTCTCCTTCAGTGTTCTCTGGATTACTAAATAGACAACCATAGAAATGTTTGCTTAAAAGGAAAACCTAGCTCAGTGTTGCAGCACTAGCCCAGTGAGTGGGGAGCCCTGGGTCGGGTCCCCAGCACTGTAAAACCAAAACCAACCCTGGAAGCCATCTTTTATATGTCCCCTCATTTTGTACAACCAAGTCACACCATCAGCTTTACCTCTCCAATCTTGCTGGGGCCTCCGTTTCTCTCAGACCCACCAGCCTCCTGCCAGGACACTGGGTACAGTCCTACTGAGTGGTGTCTGCATTCATTTGGACAGACTCACTGTCAACTGGCCCTTCAGACAGCACCCAAAGATGATCTTTCTGAAACGCAAGACAGAGTTACAGCAAAGTGCGCTTTACTCCTCAGTAGGGAGCTCCACGTCCCTTGGGCACAGCCAAGCCTGTTAGTACCACCCTGGCCACCGCTCCGGCCTCTTGTGCACCTCCCTCCTGAGAGGCGCAGTCCCTGGAATCAGCCCGGCGTTTCCTGCCCCAGAGTCAGGGCCTCTCCTCCCGCCTGGAGCAGGTCTCGGAGGTCCACTTCTACAAGACATTTCCCAGATGATATAGGAAAAGAACTATGGAGACTTTTACACCAATTTCTGCTCCACATAAGCCGACTGTGTGTGAATATACATAATGTGCACAATACCTATTTGTAAGTACAAATGGCTCACTGGGAAACTGCGTTGAATACTCATGTGCCTCCCTTTTAGCCAGCAGATGCTTACTGCACCCTGTATGCAGCAAATACTGAAATCCAGAGCCTTTGGCCCTAAATTTAATTGGCTTTATGACATATTTTAGGTTCTTAATTAAACATACATAAATTAAAATTTTTAATCCAAATTTAAGAGGATACAGAGTCCAATCACTTTCTCTTAGTTTCTTATTTAATCCTGGAAATTTACCTTAAATATGGTATGATAGAAAGGGCAAAGACATTTGAAGTCAGGTGAAATTGAACTTATGTTAATTAGGCAACTTTAAAAACTTGTCTAACCTCTATGACTCAGTTCCCTAATCTACAAAATGAGGGTAATATTTGATAGGCAGGATCATTCTGCAGATTAAGTAAAACTGCATGAATGAATGAGACAAGTATAATTCCTGACTCACAGCGGGCCCTTAGGAAACTATTCCTTCTCCTTTATTTGTAAGTTATATTTCTCAGAATACAGACATATACATAGGCAATGCATTTGATATAGACCCACAACGCTTAGTAAAGACACATACTGTGAAGAGATTCTGAAATTAAATTAGAGACAGTTCTGTGGACTTGTTTGTCATATTTGTTCAGGGTCACAGGAGCAAAGCCAAAGTAATTAAATCTCTTAACAATTTAGTAATATAAAGGTCCTGGCCATCAGCGTGATTATTCTGTTCCAGGGAAGAAAGAAGACAGGTCTATTTGTAGTGTCCCATGCTCAATGGTGAATATTAAATGAATTAGGACCAGAACTGATCAAAGGAGCAAACAGCTGATGACTGCTGTTGTATGAAAAGAGTGGATGTTCACGCAGGTTAAAGTGGCCAGGAAGGCCCCTCAGTGAAGGCCCGGGTCTTTTTCTCCCTTTAAACTTGTTTTCAATGGTCTTTAGTCTGTGATTATTTAAATATTCATTTATTTCAGAGGCCTTTTTGTGCAAATTTGTTTAAAACCCAATCACGTTCTTATTAAATTGGGCTAAAAACTGCTTTCACAAGAAGAAACAAACTACAATATTTCATCTATAAAGTTTGACTTTGAATGACTATGTAGGCAATTCATTCAATTATAATTATAAAATATAGTCAGAAAATGATCCAGGCTGGAACCATGGAAGGTCATGAAGCCTCATAGATTTATGTATGATTATTGATTTCTAGGGTAGAGAAGGGCTGTGATATGCAGTGGAAGACATAGAGAATCTGCTGTTTTACTTATTCAATAATTCTGTCTTGCAGTTTTCCCCACATACATTTTGCATTGATTTGTTTGTTATCCAATATAACTAGAGTGATTGTACTTTTGCAATTGTATCTCTAATTGGTGACCCAGTTGCATTTTATAATCTGGCTAGAAATATAGGGATAATTAGCATATATCTTTCCTTTGGCCTTTCAAAGGGGTATTATAATCACTAAATTTAAATTCCAGTGGTGAACCACAAAGGGTGGAATCCTCCCGACTAATTATAAAATAAACCCTTTTTTGCTTATTCTGAGAGTTGAGCACAGCATGGGGCTGGCATAGACCTAAAAGTGAGAGATTATTCAATTCCGACCACACTGGCACCCACCCCACACACCGGAGATGTTCCTGAAGTTTCCTTTGTAATATATCTTAAGAGAAAGGACTTCATACAGTTCGACAAACTAGAAGACTGGTTTGTTTCCTACAAAGAAAATCTAAGAAGACAGAAAAGGTTGTGGCTCTGTGAAAACCATATGGGAAAATGTTGGAAATTCTATATTCCCACAGGATAGCTTTGGTAGATAAACGTGTCAGAAGACATCGGAAAGGGCTCTGGTCCCAGGCATGGCAAATATCACCAAAGTGGTAAACTGCTAGAGACGAAGAGTCAGGGAGAGTGTTTTGGAAGCCACAGCGGCTGGGCTGGGTGTCCCCAGCACAAGGCTGAAGCACTGACTTTCTATTAAAGAAGAAGAGAGGTACTAATGGGACCTTACTTGCACAAGACTTTAGGAAGCCCGAGTACCTGTCCCGTCCCTTCTCCCAGTTAAAAGGTGACTGGTTCTCACAAAACAACTTGGATTCCATTACCGCACAAGTCCTACCTTGGGAGATCACTGAATCACATTACTCCAAGTCAGTGTCCATGGGTGATATCCAAAGAGATGTTAGTGCAGTCAAAGCAATCATGAAACACAGCATAGATGCAATGTCCTTCCCTTGGAGGGAACGCTGGGAAGCAAAGCCTTCAAGGGAGACTGCAGTAAACTGTGCGTTGAACACTACCGGGCCCAGTGTTTCCAAAATATAATTGGGTGCAGAATGCATTGTTTGCCACATCTCTTTGCCACTTTAAGAGGGAAATGAATTTGGGAAACACAGATGTGTCAGTTAGGATGCTTTCAGCAACTAATAATAGGAAACCCAAAGAAAATGGCTTCACCACATAGGGTTTTATTTGAATCAATGCTGAAAAGTCAGGAAGGAGGTGATGCTGTCACTGCTTCAGGGACGTCAGTGGGTCCCTGGTGTCAGGGCCAGTGACTCCAGGATTTGGGGGCAGTCAGCATTTCTGGTTTTCATCAAGAATTCAGAAACTACCCAGCAGACTTCCAGTCATCCCTGACTCCGAGGGAGCTGGAAGAGCTGCTGAGGTGCAGCCGGTGAAGAGGAAGGGGCTTGGCTGGGGATGCTGGCTTCGCCACCCGACAGTGTCCTCCTGGACAGAATTACCTGAGGGACTCTGCATTGTGATTTCATGCTTTTGGCTTCCACTCAGAGATACGGCAGGGACCAGTTGTATGGGGGAGCACTGTGCTCACGAAGGGTTGAAGGTGAAGAATGTGCTAAGACCCACATGAGAGCCCTCCTCAGGCCCAGCGCTGTCTGCCTCCTCCTCTCACCACACTCGCCCCACAGCAGTGTTCACCCACATCCCAAGGTGTGGTTCTACTTTGGCCCACACACTGCACTCGTGGTGCTGCAGTTGTCTGCAAAGCTATGTGACATTGTCTACCTGCGCCACAGGACTGGGTCAGGCTCCCACTCTAAGATCCGGTGACCTCTCTGTTTCCTTCTGAGCCTTTTTCACTCATTTCAAACGTTTCCCCAGCAGACCTAAGTTTTGCAAATGAAACCTCAATGGAAGGTTTTGGGGTTCTACCTGTTTTAAGTGCTATACGTATACGTACTTCCTCTGAGAGATGCATAATCTTTTGCTATGAAAGGGGAAGATAGAGGCAGAAATTATAAATTAGTATCACAAAGACTACCTCGCTGCAATGCAACTTTACACAATAAACTGCTAAATCACAAATCAAGAGGTTCAATCCTGAGTGTCTCCTGATAGGTTGCAAGTTGTACCCAGCTGACAAACACGGTTCAAGGACCCCTCTGTCCCTCGCCCTTTGCCGCATTTTTGCTCCGCAAGCCACACCCATCTCCGACTCCTGCACCGTAACTGCTCCTCTCAGCTGCTGCACTGCTGCTGTACAGGACCACTCTTCAGTGTAAATACCGAATAGTTTCTCTGGTGTGAGAAACTGAAAGTGTAAATAAGGACTAAATGTATAATAGGTCATGTGAAATAGGAAGAAAAGGGGCAAAGGGGAAGGAAGTGGGAGGGCTAAGGGAAAGGATAGAAGGGAATGGGATTAATATGAGAAAATGGAAAAACAGGAACAAAATCTTTGTAAATAGGGAGGAATGGAGGGGTTGAAGGGAGGGCTGGGCAAGGGTGAAAAACAAGAACCAAGAGAGACTATGTAAAGGTGCAAATTTCCAATGATGAATGTCATTATATTGTATACCTAAAATGCACCAATTATTAGAATGAATAATCGATAATGCAAACTAGGAAGAAAAGAAAAGGTCCAAAGGGGTAGGGGTAGTGGGAGGGGCAGGGAAAGGAAAGAAGGGAAAGGAAAAAATGATGAGAAATGGAAAAAATGGAAATAAAGTCTTTGTAAATAGGGAAGGGTGGAGGGCATGAAGGGAGGGCTAGGAATGGGGAAAAAATAAGAACCAAGATGCATTACATAAAGGTACAATTCCCAATGAGAAATGTAATTGTGTTGTATACCTACAATGTACCAATAAAAGAATTTAATACAAAAAAAAAAAGAAGCAGAGCTCCTGCTCTGTCCTCATTGGGGCCCTGCCTGCGGTCGCTGTCTGCATTTAGCCAAGAACTTCAGAGGCGTCATACAATCTTCAGTGGAATTAGCTCTCGCCAGCCCTTCCAGTTTCCGTATTCTTTTCCAAGTGGTCCCTCGCTGCTTGATCTTTTGGACAGGCTCTGCTCTCACTGCAGTGAGTCCCAGCAGCCAACAGTGAAGCTCACCAGTGTCTGATTTCTGCCCACCGAGTTCCCGGAGACTGCTTGGCTGACAGACACAGCCTGTGCCGATGGCAGGGCCTTGGAGGCCTCCGCAGGCAGCTCCAGGGGCCACGCCTTCACGGTGAGGCTGTGCCCAGGGCAGAGAACCGCACCTGCAGCCCCACACTCCCACCTTCTGGCCTTAACAGGATTACTTAATGAAGGTTAGGGTGGTGGGGCACCTGGACTATGGGTGAGATTTACATTTACTGCTCTTTAAAATACTTTTATAAAATTAACAGTTCGTAATAATCCCCAAATTGGAGTCAGATAATTTTAATACAACCTGAAATTAAAGTACAATTGTTTAGACAACAATAAGGATGAGTTTCCAAGTCAGGCACCAGACTGAAACTTCAAAAATAAAGAGAACTGTAAACAGTTATAAAATATGAACACTTATGAACGCTTCTTAGCACAAAGCCATTCAAAGTTTGGCCATGAACTATTTGTGATCCATCCAAAGTTGGGCGCGGGGTGGCAGGATAAAAATCAATTACATCTCTCACCACACCGGGTCCGCTGTTTTTCAGAATAAGAAAAATACTGACTTTTATTCTGGCCCGATCACCTTGTCTCGTTCCAGTCTGGAGAACAGCACCACTTCCTCTAAAGTGTTCTTCCAACCTCACTGCTCAGAGTCAGGTTAACTGACAGTAGGGACAATCCTCAAAACAACAGTTGTGATGGCCATCATCCATCTATCCGCGTCCCACAGGCCCCGACTCTACCAAAGAGCAATTACGTTCTGGCAGAGCACCCCGCGCAGCGGCTCTCCTCAGAGGAGCTTCCGTGTTCCAACAGCTGCTCCCTCAGAGGGCCCTCCGGAGTCCTCTGTAGTCAGGTGGGTCACGTTTTTCATAGCCATTTTGTTTTCAAACTTGGGAGGAAACGGGTAAGAATAGAGTCATTTGCTAATAAATTCTCTTGAAGGGTTGGTTTATTGTCACATTTCAGTCAGTGAAAATATTTAAATTCATCTTTCTCAAAAGATGGTTTTTATATCCTTTGTGCTTTCTTATTCTGCTAGTTGCTTTCTTTATAATAAAACAATATTACTTCTGTGGAAATTTATACAATTCTGTATTCCATTAACTAAGGGGAAACATGTAAACTGTTTTAAGATTCCTCAGAGGAAAAAAAAAGAGACTATAAAATGATTTTTAAGAAGTAGCTTATATTTCCAAATTCAATCATTCTTCATTTTTATTGTTTCTTATGACATAATTCCTGTAAAAATTTAAAAATATAACAATGGTCTTTTAGAAAAGTAATCATTTCCTCATTCTCTACTGACTTGCTAAGGTTTACTTGCATTACTTAATACTGAAGGCAAATAATAAAAAATTGAGAAAGAACTCATCAGTTGTAGACATACAAGAGCTCACTTTAGCTGCAGTGTCTACTGAACCAACAAACCACTTCTTAAAGAACCTATTTATACATTTCTTATTCACGAAGAGAGCTCCTTTGTCACCTGAGTTGAGCACAATATTGTAGAGCAAAGATTGCCTAAAAAATCATTTAAAGACTGTATCTGTCTATCTATACATATATACCTACACATATACATATACACAAATGTGCACACAGTAGAAACAACTTTTCCTTTGTGCTGAAGGTGTCACAAGAATTTGCCACTTAGTCAAAATAAGCCATGATTATTAAATAATAAAGTTATCTGACGAATTTGAAGTCATCAAAATTTCTAGAATGTACAGGTCTATAGAGTAATATCTAACTCCTAGGGAAATCTGAGGCTGCTTTTGCTTTGTTAATGTATAACATGCAGTTTGACGTAATCATGTGGTCATGAGATCACTGTTACCTTTACACCACATTGTAATGAACTTTTCCATGATTGCCAGGTAGAAATCCATCAAAGACAACCCATTCGGGACTGAACTAGTTACTGGCCACAGCCTAGGCCTCCCGCTCTCTCTGACCCGACTTGTGCTGCTCCCAGCAAAGACCCCTTTACTAAAGGCTCTGTGCTCACCAGGAATTTCACGAAAGAACTTCTCCAGTCAGGTCGGCCTTGCTTCTGTGGATAGTGGCGTTGTGGGTTTTTTATGCACTTTAGAGCTCTGTATTCTAAGCCTTAGGAAACATCTAAAACTGAATAAGCTGCCTGAGTCTATCAACATTTTCTTTTATGCTCAATTAATACATCTGGCTAAAAATCGATCATGTTTAGTTTCACCTGAGTGTCTTGTACTCTAGAAATCCCAGAGGCTGAAGAACCTCCAGAGGTTCTTGCATACCTTGAGTTCTCCACCTTCCAGACCTCTTTAGATCTGAAGCATGTTAAGAACAGCCCAAAGACAGCAGAGTTAAAAATGAAGACATGCCACAGTGTTCAGAGAAATCTCTGTCCGTCTTCCAGCTCCCTCTGGGTTAAAGAATCTCTTTCACATAGCAAATCACATACAATAGAAATCTAAAGGCAGCTTTAAAATATTTGTAATGGAAAAACATTTTCAGTTGTAAAGTGTCCCTGGGGCATCGGTATTTTGGCTTAAAACTGATACTGTTTTCCTAAATAAATTAAGTCAGCAGAGTCGGCGTATAGGGCTCACCTTAGGGACAGAATTTACTCAGTCCAAATGTCTTCATTTTGCTCAGTTTACAACAATATAACTCAAACCACTTTTTTTCTGATATGTAAAAAAAATTTTAAAGTTCATCTGAACTTGAATTTATTCATTAACATGTGAACTCACATGTATAATTTTAATTCTTTTGTCATACATTTAAATATTTTTCTCTATGGAGATATCTCAAGACAGGAAATAATATTATGCTAGCACTAAAAATTTTGCATTAAAACACTTTCTTAAATTTTTCTATGCAAAAGTGCATTTACAATATAAACATATCGTATATGAAGCTACAACCCACAATCTCACTGGAGTGGATTTCAAATTTCAAAGTAAGTCCAAATGAGTCAGAGAGAAAAGTGCTAACACAGCAAATCGGAAACAAGTTCATGCGGACTGGGCAAAGAGTCATCGAAGCGAAATCTTTTGGAAACCATGCTGCCTTCCTCAGGGATGTTCTCTTTGTCTTCCCGGTCACCACAGGTTCCATTACAAGAGGATTTCGAAGTCTTATCTTCCGAGGACCTCACTGGATGATCCTGAACGGGAGAGGGACTGGAAGTTTCTTCAGGGTGAAACAAGCTTCCAAAATCCCACTGCTGCAGCCAAGAGTGAGCAAGGCAGGTTTCCGCACTGGGTCTTTTCCTTTGAAAGAAAGCACCAAGAGAAAACTGAACATTAAAGTCAAGGTGAAAATGTCTTCAGTTTGACAGAGTATAGACATCTTTTTAATTATTATGAAAATAATTCATACTCATAATATAACATCCAAATAGTGTAGGAGAGACTAGCACCTAAGAGCGATAATAGCAGCTAACATTTATTGAATGCTTAGCTTTATGCCAGGTATTCTATGTATATGTTTCCAATATATTATAATCATGAGAAACCTATGCAGTAGGTATTATTATTCTCGTTTATGACAAAAAGGAAGGATACCAAGAGATCTGAGTGTTCCCCAATTCTCCCACTAGTAAATGGCACATGCTATAGTTGGGATCTTGTAGTTCCCCAAGGCCCCTGTGTTACATGCTGGCCACCAGCCCATGGCACTATTGGAAGTGGGTGGAGTCTGTAGGAGGTGGGGCCTAGTGGAAGGAAGTTAGATCATTGCCAATGTGCCCCACATGTTCCTTTCTCTCTGGCTTCCCTGCAGCCATGAGGTGAGCAGCTTTGCTCCAACACCACGTTCTGCTTCCCACAAGCCAAAATAAGGGAGCAAGTAACCATGGATCAAAACTGTCAGCCACAGAGAGCTTTCCTCCTTTTAAGTTGATTTTCCAGGTATTCTGTCATAATCTAACACTAACATAGAAAATGGGTACCAAGAAGGGGATTATTGCTGTGATATGATCACACCTGACGATATGGTTCAGAAATTTTGGAATTTGTTTGCAGGAGGAAATTGGCAATGTGTGGAGAAATAAGCTAGGAAAAGCACAGAATGTTCTGAGCAGGGCCACTGGGTAGCCTTGGATGGGGTTGAGACAATCCAAATGCTGATATGAATGTGGACGGTAAAGGCTTTGCTGATGAGGTTTTAGGTGGAAAGGACTTCATTAGACCACTATGTCACATTCTGGCAAAGAGCCCATCAGTATTTTGTCTATGCACGAGACTCTGTGGCTGGCTGAATTTAGAGGTGACAGACTAATCTGGAAGCACAGCATTCAGGCCATGGCATGGTTATCACTGGCTGCTTTAAGCCAGATTTAGTGAGAAAGAAAGGAGTAAAGAGAAGCAACAAGGAAAATTTTGGAAAACTTATGCAATGACCAGAAAGCACGGGTAAAGTTCTGGCTAAAGAAGGTGCAGTTGGCTAAGATTAGCACCCTTAAAAAGAAGCCAGGTACTCTCCAGTGGGGCAATAGGAAAGATGCAGGCTCAAAGATAAACAAGTGTGAACTCATTCAAAGACTTGGTTCCAAAGGCTGGGGCACCCTGCTCACACAAGGACGCCTTTGGAACTGTTTTCCCAAGAACCATCCCACCTCCTCCACTGCAGCCAGCCAGGCACCCAGAGGCTGCTGCAACCACAGTTCAAGTGGGCCCCAGACTTTCTTTCTGGAGCTGTCCACATAATGCTGATCCTGCAGAGATCAGGAGTGCAAGAGTCTGGGAGTCATGGAGCCTTCCAATATGATTTCAAAAGAAAGCCTGGGAGCTGGGGATGTAGCTCAGTGGTGCTGCGTCTGCCTCACAAGCACAAGGTTCTGAGTTCGGTCCCAGGTACCAAAAACCAAGCCACCAACCAACCAACCGAACAAACAAAAAAGAACCCCTGGGAGGCCAGGCAGTGTGGTCCCTGCAAGCAGCCTGATGGGACAAGGTACAGTGAAGCTGTGGGAGAGGCTGGTGTGGTAGTGGAGGCCCCGGATGTTAGGAACATGACTGCTGCAGGCAGAGCTCAGCCAGCCTGAGGGGGCATGCTGCCCAGGTGCTCTGGGGCTCACACCATCCCCATGTGCCCCGATGCCAGACACACGGCTGCGGGATTTGGTTTTGTCCTCTTGGGGGCTGGTCTTGTCTTGGTCTGATTCTTCCTTTTTATTTTCCTATTCTTGCCTTTTGGAGTGGGAATGTTTACATTGTGCCATTATGTCACTGAAGAATTAACTTTGTTTTTAATTTTTACAGGGTCTCGTAGCTAACAGTAAGACCTTGAGTCTCAGGGAACTTTGGACCTGAGCTTTTGAGCAATGCTGGAACTGTTAAGACTGCAGGGACTCTTGGAGATAGAGTGAATGCATTTTGCACCATGAGATGCACACGAGCCTTGGGAGCCAAGGGTGAAATGTTATTGTTTGGATCCTGAATGTCCCCCTAAGCCATGTGTTCAAGGCTTGGCCACCTGTCTGGCAGTACTGGGGGATGGGGAACTTGTTAGGAGGCGGGCCTCATAGGAGGAAGTGAGATCACCAGGCATGCCCTTGAAGAGGTATCCAACACTTGGAATTTTTAAAGTTTGCTTTCTATTATGGAAGTAGTATGGTCAAATATCAAAATTTTTCAAATCAAAGGAAAAACACTCATCTAGAAGCATAACTCTGAACACAACCACCATTTGGTATATATGTTTTCTTAGTCTTTTGTTTTTATGTGTAGTTTTCTTCTCTAATCACAAAAATTAATGTGATCATTACTAAAATTCTAGAATCTAGGTAAAAATATTAAGAAAATTAAAATTGCTTATAACTAGAAACTATGGAATCATTATTATTTCTACTAAATAATCACTCATATCCAAATATAGTCAGTAAGAGTTTGGACTTGAATTAATCCAATAAAATAATTAAGAAACCTAAGATTTTTAATAGATAAAGAAACTGAGTCCTCCAGGAGGTTAAGTAATTTTCAGAGATAAAAGTATGCCATAGCATATTTGCAAGACCAGAAAGCAAAGACAAGTCATGGAAGAAAGTGCTGCTGCTGAGACTCAAAACCAGTATTTCAGAACTTGGGAGCTAGAGAAGCAGCGTACGTCCAGGGCACCCCAACAATCCTCAGGCTTCACCGGGAGCTACAGCCATCTAACACTGCCTTTTTTTCAAGACCACCTATTATTTTCCCTTGATATCATATGATATTTCTGAATTGAGGTCTTAAATTCTTCACCTAGAACTGGAGTAGGCAATATCTAGTTCTATTTCTCAAACTGGAGTATCTATCATTCTTCAAGCTTTACCTGTGTTTTGAGTAATCCTTCTGTATCTATTATATATTTTTTCTTGGTGTTTAAAGATATGTGCAGCAAATACATGCTTTTTCTACCATACAGCATGTGACAGGGCGTGCAGCTGTGGTGAGGCCTTCAGAAGTTTAAAGCCTCACTTATACCTGTGAAAAACAGCTTCTGAGAAATAACATTCCTGGTGAGAAAGTACAATTCATATTCAAAAAGTTCACTAAAGCTCAGATCCATGCTTAGTAGTACTCAGAAACTAGTCACTTTCCTATTATGCACAGTGAGCTGAAAATAAAAAGCATTTTGAAACACATGGAATGTTCCATTGTTACTGTGAATTTTTTCTTTCTAGTCCAGTGGAGGCTGGAAGTGTTTTTCACTAGATAAAGTGAAATAGTCTTGTTCAGTCTTTTCTCCTGATTGTTTCGGTGGTTTGGACAGATGAGTGTGCTTAATCCTGAGGCAGCGTAGTGAGACGTTTCTCATGTTATATAGGAAAGAACTGACTGTTGAGAGCTTTTGATTCTGCTCTTGTATGCTGGACTGCATTCGTCCACAGAATGAGATGAGCTAAGTCCCTTCTTTACAAATGCTGTTTTGATGGATCCTGGATTGTGTCTGTCATATTTGTGCCCCTTCTTTTAAGAACAATGTTGCATTATGTTCCTTGGGATAAAGTGTGATTTAATAACTGATTTAAATAAAATACCTGCTTTCACTTAAAAAAAAAAGACTTAAGAAGTAAGAAGAACAGGATCCCAGCCCCAGGCACCATGCCCCAGCTTCCACATCTTAAAGTGAACGGGGGCTGACCCTGGGGGAAGGAAAGATCCACTACCCCTTTTCTGGCCTTGAAGTTGCCTATGAGGAAGAGTCTTGAGCCACAATTCCAAGGCCCCTGTACAGAAAGCTGTTAGAGCATCTTTTTCTTCAAGACTTATTTAACTATGATAAACTATAAATCACTCATAGCCACAGGTACTCTAAACTTTCTATTTATATTTGTTTTCAAGGATTAGTAGATGAGTAAGACAGAAATAACCTAAATCTTTTCATTCCAAGCTTCCTATTATATATCTTCTATCTGGAGTTACGTATTTGTTATTTATCTTTTATACCATCTTCCTCTCCATTTTACCTGCAACTTGAGCATATGTCTAAGAATTTTATACCACTTTAGAATGTACCTTTCTTAACAGACATATATTATTTTGTAATGGTATTTAAACAAATTAATATTTTTACTTACTCTGGATTTTTAACTAGAAGGCTCTGGATGAAGTCTGTGGCCAGCTGTGAAACTGATGAAAAAGTTTCTTCTGAATAATCTACATTAACTTGAGAAATATTAAGATATGTTTCTTGATTATCTTCTCCCAGAAATGGTGATGTATGAGTTAGCAACATATAAGCAATTATACCAATATTCCTTAAAAGAACAAGGGAAAAGAACTTAAAATTAATTCAATCTTTAAAATATTCATATAATGTACAATCAGTATTCTACATATTCCTGTTCTCAAAACTGGTGCATTTAAACTATAGACTTAAACTGTTTTTGATAGAGGTGTCCCTCGATAAAACTACACACTGATGTGTATCTGACCTCCCTTTTCTGCTTAGCAGACAGCTTTGCCTAATTTTTCTAGACTTAGATCAAGTATTCCCATTGCTGAGCATTTTACCTTTACTACAGAACCCAGCACCGCACTGGGCCTATTCTGTTCTTTTATTCAACTGAGTCTTCATCACCAAAAGGGATTTCCTTATATATTTCTGAACCTTTGGCTCAGAGCCTCAGTGCTATTTAAAAAAGATGGGCAGGTAAATATCCTCCTGTGGCATAATAATGATACTTGAAAAAAATCTTTTAAATAAAGCCTTACGATTTACACTTGGAATCGAAGAACCCCAGAACATACCCCACCCAACTTTCCCTGCTAGGTAACTAACAGAATCTTATCTTACCACATATCTGTTGCTGTCGTGATGGGATCATAGTTCAGGATTTCTGGAGCTGAAAAGGAAAAAATTTAAATGCAATTCTGACAGAATTTATACTAAATTAGAATTGGATTTAATTTTGAAAAGCCGAGTGATATAAGATAAACAGAAATTTAGTATACTTGTAATTACCCTCTGATCAGACACACATGTGTAATATTGAACAAGTTATGACCAGATGGTTCAAAAACACTGAAAATATTCACAGAGTACCTGGTAGTTATGCAGTTTAATAGAACCAGGATATTAATATTAACCTCAGAAAAAAATTATGAATAAATAAAATGTTAGGAGCTACAATATTTTAAAATTTTTAGCTCTATTACTTTGTTAGGAATTAATTTGCTTTATTTTATTAGATTGAGTTTAAGTTTTTCTTTTCAGGATAAATCAGATCATACACATTTATAATGACATTGTGAATAAATTATGCTTCTAGGCTTTCAGGCAGACTAAATATCCCTTTTAAACAATCTCTTTTGAAATCAAAAACCTAATTTGCTAAGCAATTAATTTCCAGTTATCTCTTCACCTGCCCCAAAAAACTGCAAAATAAATTCTCTATACTTTCTCAACATTACCATGTATTTCAAATTGTGACATCCACAAGAGGACTTATGACTGAAAAATAATTTTCTTCCTTTACAACGGTTACATGATTTCTCCAAAATGCATTTGTTTTGCCCGACTATTTTGTAGTCTGATAAACCACCTACAACTGTTTCACATACTTTTGTGAGCAATATTTTCAAAAATTACAACCATTTATTCTAGGATACTATCGTCCATGTTAGCATTCAAAAGTTAGTCATTTGCATTGTTGTTCACTTCTGGAAATAACTGCCTAGCTGAATGGTACCTGTTGTGTTTAGCTGTATCTTTTCAGTGTCTACATAGGGATAGCCATATAAACAATGAAAAAAGGTAAATGTATTTCTACCATAAATCAAAATACTCTATATGCTGCTTCATGCAACTTAAGAATCTTTCATATGCATGAGCTACTTTTTTGATTTAGTACAGTATTTCTAGATCACCTAATCCTAGGTTCCTTTTTGGCATCTTTCTTCAAAACCCTCCCTTCACGGTCCTACACAAAACCTCACATTTATAAGCAGTAGCAACAAATAGTAACCTCTCCTCCCAACAATTCCTGTAAAACCAACGATATCTGTACTGCAAACAGCTTTGGCACTGGGACCACAGAAGAAAAAGTGAAATCTATCCAACAACCAGGCTTTAAAGGCAATCAAAGGCAACTGATTACCTCAGTTTTTCGCTTTGTCCATTTTTCTTCTGTTCCCAAACTAATTTCCTTGTTACTTATTTTTCTCCTCATATATGTACAATATCTTTATACACAATATTAAACTTCACATGTATGGCACTTAACTCATGTGAAATGTGAACGTGTCGATATCCCTACATTCACTATGATTCATTTAAATGTGTCATAACCAGGTTTCAATGCATTAAAGTACTTCAACTAAATAAATCCTGAAATTACTTGCTGGAAAAACATAACAGGGTAGAGTTTCTTGTTTTTGTTTGATTTGTGATGTTACAGATGGAACGCAGGGTCTCATATATGCTACCCAAGCACTACTGAACCATACCCACAGCCCCCAATACAGTTTTTTAAAAGGTATCATCATCTAATTAATAAATTTCAAAATGATATAGAAAATAGAAGCAAATTCTTACCTAGGTATTCTGGAGTTCCCATGATCTCCCGAAGTTCACACGCATTCCCAATTTTTCGAGACATTCCAAAATCTACAATTTTTATGTCTCCAAGAGGATATATGCTGCTTAATAATATATTCTGTGGCTAAATAAAGCACAGCAAAAAATTGTAAGTACTCTAATATGCAATTAAAGAATATAAGTCTCAGTTTGGAGAGAAATTAATTGGAATTTATCGGGTCACCTGTCAAACACCTACTGAGCTACTGTTTAGGAGGAGCTATACTCAAAAAGTATTTTCAGTTTGAAGGGGAAGGAGTTAGACTACTCAGGAGTTAGGAGTTAGAGTACTCAGACAAGGCTGCCCACTTCTGCCCACATAGAGTCCGGCAAGGCTCTCGGGAGAGATGATGCTGGAGCCGAGCCCTCAAGGACAAGCAGGAGCTCGTGCGTCCACAGGAAGGCGCCCAGGAACGTGGGAGGTAGAAGGGACTGACACGCACATGTTTCTAGAGGAGAGGTGCTTCGGCACAGCGCCGTGGTTCTGGACAAGCGGGGTCTGACCGTTGCCAGGCTTGTTGTAGAGAAAGCGGAGGCACGGCCACACCACCCACTGCCTCTTGGAAGGATGTGGCTGTGTAGGCCAATGGTCTATGACAAAGTCCTCTGCTGCTACACAAACCCACGTGCATGAGGAGGTGCTGCTCCCAAAGTCTGTGCAGAGGATCTGAACAGTCTCTTAACTTTGGGATAGTCTCTTGTTTGGGATTATTAACTCAGAGAGAGTATTCCAGGATAAAAGGTTAGGGCAAAGAGCTCCGCTGTCATGAAGGTCAGGCTTTAAAGTCCATAATGTTAGGTTTATAGAGGTTTGAATGCCATCCCTACTTCAAGAGCTGCACAATGCCATGTAATGCACTTGATTTCTCTTTAGCAGGAGCAAGACCCAACAGGAACCTGACAGGAGTGTGATTACGTGGTGCTCACCAGGTTGCTTCTTTCCCAAGATATTCTCACTACTAGAAATGGTAGGGACACTGGGCAGTAAAAACTCTCCCCTCCTATCCCCTGCCCAATATAAGAAAACAGCCTGGTTAATTTTTCTCCTCTGAAAAAGGAGTAAGAAAAAGAGGGAAAGATAGTAAGTCTAAGAGACATGTATATTTTAAAGTTTCTACAGGACACTCACATAATATCCAATCTACAACTGAAAAATGACTTGGAAATTAGGAGATGAGGTTGGACCATAGGGTAGAGATCTGGGATTATGGTGATGAAAATGGTAGCGAAGCCAAAGGATCATGCAGGAAGGCATAAAGAAGACTCCAGTGCTCCAGGCTAAAGAGACAGATGAACAGACTTTAAGGTCACTGGGTGTTTGTGGAAGAAGACAGGGAGAAAGACAGCAACATGAAAGGCCAAAGCGTCAGGGCTTGGGTGAGGAGCCTGAATGATCTGGAAAGAGCCAAAGGACCGAAAGCCTCAATAGCAAGATGGCTGAGCAACATGTGAGAGAGGAATGTGGTTAGTAAGAGCACATCTGCAGAGGTGGAGATGAAAATTGAGGGCTTCAGAGGTAGCCACCTGGATAAAAGGAGGCCCAATATGTGGCTCTCAGCAAGGGATGGAGTGGGATGATGATGGGAGGAGAACGCATAAGAATGATGCCTTAAAGAAGTCAGTAATTAGTCTGAGCTGTGTAAACACACAGTCACTTCCTGTCTGCCAGCACAAAGCCAAGTCCCTGTAGCACAGTGGGTAGGTAAAGAGGGCACCAGCACTGCCTAGAAATCAGACAAGGCTGTTTCTTCTCAATGCCAGCTTAGAACCCTGCATACCAAGGGCACAGAAGGAGTACAATTGCTGTGTCACTTCACATAACACTTTACCTCACCTTCAAATCAAGGTGTACAATGTTATTCTGATGTAGATAACAAACTCCTTCAAGTATTTGTTTAATGAGTCTGATAATGTCATTTTCAGAGACCATTTCAGCCAACTCAGGTAAACATAGGTTGAAAATTTCTCCTCCTGCAGCACTGAAATAAAACCCAAATAACAGAAACTTAAAATCAGTAACCTAAAAAATAACCTTTAAACACTGTATACCTGCTAAGACACACAACTATGTGAACTTCAATGTGTGCATGATACACATACACATAACACACACACATAAACACATTTCAGAACAAGGTAGGGGGGATCTTCAAGGAATAAAATAAATGCAAGAAGAAATTTAAACCTGATATTAATACTTGAATATTTAACAAAACCGAATCACCTTATAATCTATATAATAATAACGTTGTAATCTGCCTTAACTGTTCAGTAAAAATAACTACAACGGTGGCTAACACTTTGGACCTGCTCTGTGCACAGATCCATCTGCATGGGTCTTATGGCTATCATCTACTTTGACCTCATGACAACCACACGAGGCATGCGGTTATTCCCATTTTACGGATGGAATGAGTACAAGAGGTTAGGCAACTTGTAAAGTCACACAGTAAACAGCAGACCAACATGGGAATATGGTTAAGAACCCACATTCTTAGCCAATACCCTGTATTGCAGCTTCATGTAGAATACTTGGGACCAGTATTTTTCAAAGAACTGAAATCTAAAGAATGCTCAAACAGGCACAGTGAGGGCCAGGGATTTAGCTCAGTGGTTCTGCTGCCTGCCTCGCAAGCCCAAGGTCCCGAGTTCGATCCCTGGTACCAAAAGAAAAAAAAAAAGGCATAGTGAAAATCCCTAAGTTTAGAATCAAATAATCTGAACTGAAATCCTAAATCTGCTACTTACTGGCAATATAATTTAGGGTCTGTCATTTATAGTATCTGAGTTTCCCCATCTGTAAAATGGATCTCACTAAACTCAACAGATTTTGGGGAACTAAATGTAAGATAAAAGTCATCAGTGAGAATATCATGCAAAATAAAATCTAGATAGTTACTCATCAAATTTGGGAATATTTAAGTAAAGTATATTTTATGTTATTAAACAGCAACTCACTCTAGAAAACACTATTCTTTTTGTTTCTTTGGCTCACTGGTTTCTTTGATCCAGAGCATAAAGAATAGCATCTGGCATATACAAGGTGTTCAGCACATACTTGTTGAATGAATGAATGAATTAAAGAATGCAGTCATTCTTCAGAGAGGCAGAAATTGGGATTGACAAGGAGAAAGAAGTCATAGGTAGTTATGGGAAGCCGGAGGAAAAAAATGATGTTGGTCTCAGATTTGAGTCCCAAGTCAAAGGCTTGCTGTAGCTGTAACTTGCCACTGAGCCGTCAGCACAGCTTGCCATAGAGGCCACAGAATTTGTTACATCATGCTTTACAACACTGCAGAAGCAGCACTGAAGGACAGTTCCTGGGGAGGAAGTGTGAATGCTGCGTCTCACAGGCTTCACCCCCACCTGCCCACCAGGACTGCCAGACAATTCCTAAGAAATTCACTTCCGCATCTACCTCAAGGCATCATGGATGACACAATCTGTTACTGAAGGGTAGTGTGCTACTACTGAATTCATAGTGGTAAACTCCAAAATAAGGTACAGGAAGATAATTATGCCATTTCTCTCTTTTTTGCCTAAAATCAATTCACGTCCACAAACAGTGAGTGTTTAAACTCCTCCGGTGGCCCTGCAGCCTTCTCAAGGTCCCTGAAGGGAAGAGTGACAATGGTGACACCTTCACTCCTCCCTTGCTGGTTACATGGCCTGGTTGTAACTAAACAGAGAGCGATTTAAATATATTCCTGGAAAAACATTCACAAAGTATTACCAATAATATTGCATTACATAATATCACTCATGCAATTATAAGCAATAAGAAAATGAAAAGATGAACTTCAGATTCTCCGAAAATAAGTTCTTTGCTAGGCACTTGACAAGATCCAAACCCAAGGAGACAGGCTGAGGAGGTAGTGGGAAGCCCTGCCCAGGGCCCGGGGAGGGAGCACAGACAATGGGTGCCTGCAGGGTCACAGGGCTGTCACTAACCAGCCATGCAAATGGGGACAAGACATCTGCTTCTTCTAATGTGACATATGAGCCAGATCTCCAGCTTCATTCATGTAAGATTTCCACTGGATACTGTACATGAAGCATCAAGAACCAGAGTTGTTAGAAGGATTGAAGTGGACCTCCCTGTCAGTGTGCATCCCAGGCCCCAACATGGACTAAATATTCAACACCTATCAGTTATTAATATCATGGAGCAACACACATTTATTCTGCTCTAGCCACATCCAGCCTTTTAGTATTGGGGGCTTCTTGTTGAATTTGATTTTGAAGATAAAAATCTTTGCTAAATTAAAATTCAGTTTTAGAAATATATATATGCCCACACTGCATTCTTAAGTGAAAAAGAATTTCAATAGAATATATCCAGTAGATTGCAATTGGTTCTGAAGCTACACATGTATAGACAAAGAAATAAGGATAATTCTAAAATCCAAGAATGTGCCACGAAGTAATCACATTTACATGATTTCTGCATCTTTTCAATCTACACTTGATCTTAGCCAAAAGGCCGAGAAGTGATGCATCTTTTCAATCTAACGTAATGGATAAGTATTACTTTTATAACCAAGAAAAGTGTGCTAGGGATTTTTTGCTTGCTTCAAGAGCACCACACTGCGACTGTCAGCCAGCCCTATGTCTTCCCCTCAGGCTGACATAGTGACAGTGTCCTGCAGGACTCTGCGAGGTCCACAAGAGAGGGACAGACAGGAAGAGTTCAGAGGAGGGAAGGAACGGACAACACAGGCAGCAGACTGCAGAAGTTCGCAGGAATTGGGAACAGAAACGAAAACCATGATTAGCAGCAAGCAGATGCTGTGGTATAACAAGCCACCTGGAGCAGGTACACTCCACAGACACACACATACATCAATCTATCAGAACTCATAGCTCTGGTAATTCCAAAAGAAAAAAGTTCCAGACAGATTCATAAAACAGTAAATGTAATAATTCATCTTAAGTGATTGTGAGCTGATCATATGTGTGTATGTGGGTTTTTACATCTACTACAACTGTGTATGCATTCACCCATGGAGCCAGAAATGCCACCTCTTGGACCCTCCCCTAAGCCACACCTCACAAACAATGCCCACCCAGGGAAGGCCGGAGGAAGGAGAAAGCATGCTCCAACCATATGCAGCCATACCACGAGGCTGGGCCGTAGCTCAGGGGGTACATGCTTAGCGCGCATGAGACCTTGGCTTCAATCCCCAGTAATGCAAAACAAACAAACAAACAAAACAGCCATAATAGTAAGAAAAATGCCCATGAACTCATATAGATTGACTTCTAAGTTATACTGTTAAGAAAAAAAGCAAGGTGCAAAGGAGCATATGTGGTACACTACTTTTGCTGTAACTAAAAGAAATACAAAGATATAAATTCACTTACACTTGCAAGAAAAAGCATATAAAAAATAAGGCCGGGGCTGGGAGTGTAGCTAGCTCATGGTACAGCACTTGTTTAGCATGCTCAAGACCCTGACCATAAAGGAAAAAAGAAAAAGAAAGAAAGAAAAGAATGAGCCAAAAATGAATAAATATAATTACCTACAAAGACTGGGTGAGAAGAGAATAGGAAGATCAGGAATGGGAGCAAGATTTTGTAGTATACATTTTTATCTATCTTTAAGTTTTGAATCATGCAAATCATTTTTATAATTTCAAAATTATTTTTTTAAAGGATTTTAAAAAACCAAACCCTAAATTGAACAGAAACAGAACAAACAGACCTAACTATCTAACTCCAGCTATCTGTCCTCAGGCAGGGCCCAGGCCAGGCTGGTTAGGAGCCAGGCTGGGCTGCAGGGGCAGGACATGAGGGGCAGGCAGGGAGGAGGTGTCACCTGTGTTCTCGGCTCCTCCCCTCACTGGCACCGCAGCCCGAGCTCCACATCCTGTCAGATCCGGGGTAGCATGGCATCCTCACAGGAGTGCACCCTACTGTGAACTGCTACATGCTCCTTAGGAAAATCTAGTGCCCACCTATCCAATCCGATCGGATCCGATCCCATCTGATCTGAGGGGAGCTGAGGCGGTGAAGTGGCTGTAGACAGATTCACATTAGCGGAGAGGTGTGACAGCACAGGAACCAGCGTTAACCGTTAACGGACTGCTTGCAGACTCCTATCAGAGCCCTATCAGCAAGTGACAGGGGACGTTTATGCTACACACCTCATGGAAGGTCCTCGAATCACCTCGAAACCACACACCTCCCAATCCATAGAAAAACTGTCTTCCACAAAACTGGGCCCTGGTACACGGGGCCCACTGCCTTAGTGAGTTATATTGTAAATTCAAAAAGAATGGCAACAAAAAGTTCAACGTCCACTAAGTAGCTTGCTAGTGCTCTTAGTGGTTTGGTAGTGGTATCAGAATACAGCTGTGCTCAAACTTTTGCTGGAAAAGGCAAATGAGTAAGTGTTGTTGAGACCAGGGAGATGATAATAATAATAATAATATAGAAGGTGAGAAGTGATAAAGAACCTTGCGGTGGCAGGTGTGAACTGGAGCTGTGAGAATAAATTCATGATTTTAAAAAATATGCCTTCCTAACAGTAGTCTCAGAAAAGGCCTAGGACAGTGACCACCCACTGACAATGACCGTGCCCAGCATCCCTCTCTTGGTTTCTAAGTGCTGTTCTGCACTAAACACCAGAGCTTCCTGGAGAACTGGCTGACTAGAGGTATGGGCCAAAGTGACCCTCAAAATCCTGGTGTGCACAGAACTTCAAGGAAGTCCTCAAACATGAACACATCATATCAAAGAACACAGGCAGTAGCTTAAAAGGCTAACTGACAAATTTAACCACTGATACATTTTGAACAATTTCAGCATGAAAAAAAAACATAGTGGCTGCAACTGACTAGACTCCATAAATTAAAATACAGTAAATTATTATCCCAATAAGTTGGACCTCTATTAAAATAGCTTATTCAAGTATATTAATGGTTAACTAAATCACTGGGTGAAAAGCTGTTAAAAGAAGAAGATATTCACAAGGTCTCTAAATATCACTACAGATGACTTACTAATTACAAAGGGCAATGAATGGAAGAGCTACCACACTCCACCTTAACCATGCTCAAATTCAACAAGACCAATGACAAAACTATTTGATGGTAATGCCACCAGATACACATCACCACCCACATTGTCTTCCCCATAGAAGTATTAAAATCTAATCATAGGAAAAGAAGACAAATCCAGGACACATGACATTACATGTGCTAAATGATTCAGATTTCCCCCCCACAAAGTCAAGTCAACGTCATGAAAAATGAAATGACTAAAGAGATTTAACAAATATTATGCATGAATCTTGAATGGGTTTTGGACTGGAAAAAACAGTTCTATAGGATATTTTGGAGACAATCAATGAAATTTTTAAAACATGGCCTGTTATATGATACTATTGACTGAGTGTTAACTTTCCTAGATTTGATGCTGGGGTTAATTATGCAAAAAGTCCCCTTATTCTTTGGAATTAATACTTTCAGCATGCAAAGGAAAAATATCCTGATAGAAATATTGTAAAATAAAAAGCAAAACAAGTATGTAAGATAGTTGGAGGAGAGAATTGAATTGGTAATAGTTGTAAGAGTGGAAGATTCCACCGTTACATTTTTACCATACAAACATTATGCCACCTTATTGAAACAAACCCCTCTTAACTGATTTTTACCAGCAACTATCTGATGTGATCATATTGCCCCTAAAGTGAAAGGAATAGTAATTAAGCCAAAATTTCACCAATAAACTTTAGTAAGTCTTAGTCATACTGGTAATAAATATACTAATCCACTCAAACATGTGCCGGGTGCTTCTACCTTTCAACCAGATGTGCACAGATCAGTAATAGTTCTAGTTTACTGGGTAGGGTTCCTGAATCAATTTTCACAGTAGTATGACTGTGGTCTATCCATAAAATGTGTCAAAAATTTTTTAATTTATTTTGTAGTTGCTGTTGAGATGAACCCCTAAAAGGAGATTTTATGAAAGTAGCCAATGCACCTATGTATATTCATCCTCCAAACTTAGTATTTCATTACAATTTTTGAAAAATATTTACTTTTTACATACTTCAAACATGCAGAGGTCATGCAAGTGGACACCTGACAGTCAGCTAATGAATCTGACAAAATAATCACAAATGTAGGAAAAATGAAATCATACTGGAGATCCTGACCTTCCCTGCAATTCCAAGCAATACTGAAGGTGCTACAACATGCCTTTAGATGGAATCTTGGTGCTCTGGGAAATGCTCACAGTATTCATACTTAATGAACTACTTGTTAGTTTAACAATGTTGATAATCAGCATTTTCATTTGCAAGTTCATTCCAGGAAAATCTATTTCTTAGCACAAAAACACTGATTTTAAAAAATATATATATATTAAAATTCTCCATTCTTAAAATAAATACTAAAATAAGGCTAATATACTTTTAAATTTAAAAAGGTAATGATGCAGGATAGCTACAAAAATAGTTACTATAGTTCTTAATAGATCTTTTTTTCTAAAAAGTAACTTTTTTTGTTTACTATAAAATAGATTTACTTTATTAAAAATTGTCAGAACCTAAAAGGTACTAAATATAAATGTAACTGATCTTTTCCAGTTGTTCCAGATGTCCAAACATATTTTTTACATTTTCTGTTCTCATTGGATCATTTCCTTGGAGGTATTTTGCAAACAGATGGACAAAATACATCAGTGACTTCAATTCTATTTGCCCATCAGAATGTTTTTCAGAAAAATTCCAATTTCTGTGCCATTAGCAAAATAAAAGTATACTTATTTCACCCCAGTCCCCAAATGTTGAGTGGTAATTTATGTTTTTTTGTTTTTGTTTTTGTTTTTTGGTACTGGAGATCGAACTCGGGTCCTTGTTCTTGCAAAGCAGGTGGCAGAACCAAATCCCCGGCCCTGTAATTTATGTTTTTTGTGAAATACTTGAATATAAACTGTCTCTGTAATATGTTAGTAACAGATATAAGTTCTTACCACACTTTTTATCATTCTTATGTTTGACAATTTCAAAGCACCATGTCCTATCAATTAAAACAGGCGCCTTAAATTTATCAAAATTTGTAATACTTACTATTCCAATATCAAAATGATCTCACTTGTATTTTCATAGACCTCATGAAGATTAATCACATGGGGACAAGACTTTGCCAGTTCAAGCACAGCAATCTCATGCAGAATTTCTGCTCGACAATCTTGTCCTCGTCTTCTCTTTTTGAGAAATTTTGCAGCATATTCTTGGCCAGTAGATTTTGATATACACTGTCTAACCACAGCAAATTTTCCTCTGGGAGAGAAAAGGACAAGCAATTTTAAATTTTCCATAGAGAACAACATTAATATATTACAGATATTGTTATAACTCCAACATAAAGTCTAATCTTTCAAATATGCATGCCATTAAGAATCTGTCTTTGAGCTGGGGATTTCGCTCAGTGGTTCCACTGCCTGCCTCGCAAGCACAAGGTCCCAAGTTCAATCCCTGGTACCAAAAAACAAAAAACAAAAAACAAAGAATCTGTCTTTATTTTCTAAACTAAATCAAATATAAATACTTTTATAACATGTATAGTGTTATGTAAAAAATGTAAATGACAAACTATAATAGCAGGGTAAGACAAAATTATAATTATTCTTCACTATTAATAGAATACATTATAATTGCAAGCAGATTCATCCCATTTGCATTCCGACTCCAAGCCATACACTTGATATAAATTATTGTGTTTAAGTACCACAACAATCCTATATAGCAAATGCCATTCTGTTTGGCAGACCACAGAGAAGATGTGTAACTTGGTTAAGGTAAAGATTTAAAGACTATACCCTTAGCAGGGCATCTCACTGACTTGCTAATCAGAATACCTTTTCTTCAAATATCAAAAAATCAAATGATAATGGGTATATGACTTGTTTAATTTTATTAATGCAATAATGCTGCCTTTAAACATGAATTTTAACAAGCTTAGGCACTTTCTATCATAATTTGTGAATTGTTTTACCAGTAAATCTTTTGTTCAGACAGAAAGAGCATGTATTCTATAGAGAGTATTCTAAAACATTTCATGATCAATGGAGAATGTTAACGATTATCAACTGCTAAGTACAACACACCTGTTAAGGTTTATCATTTTAGAAATAAGTGTGTTTTCAGCTCTTTCCAATAACAGTTCTTAGCTCTGCAGCCAAAATTTTAAAACACACAAAAATTAGTTTCCATTGGTATGTGTGTTTGTTAGCAGTCTATAGCCACCCAATATTTAGCTTCACAAAGGGATAAACCTATTCGGAGGCAAAGACTGTCAACTAATGAAAGCTACTGGCTAGCCTACCCATAGAAATGCACACACACCCTAAACAGGGAGTTCACACTCAGTTGCAGATTTTGAAGTCCCATCCACAAGCCTTCTAAGCTTGAAATCTAGAGGATCCAAAATTAAGAATTTCCATTCTAAGACTCAAGCTATTCTCTAGCTTATGATAGTAACAAATCAGGTATAAATCATAAATCTTGATTTTTGTTCCACAACTCCTCTAGCCCAGTTCCCTCTTCTAGCACAGCAGATCAGCCCTTAGCAAGGAAAACCTCTTTTTTTTTTTTTTTAACACAAGTGATATTTAGGCAGGGATGAGGAAACAAACTGCTTGATTGTTTTTACTTGCTATTTCCAAGGACCAGAGTAACAAACATTCTGATTCTTCCCAATTCCTTAAAATTGGTGACAGTGAAAACCATTGCAAACTAAACCGAAAAGGTTTAGCTAGTAAGTAGAGCGAACCCTCGAGTTATGACCAGGCTGCCATATGAACAACTTGGGTTACAACCAGAATTTTAGTTCTAACTTATGAACAAAATCTTGAGTTATGACCCGAATACTGGGCAGTTTTGCTTCCAGATGGTCTCAGATACAGATTTAACCCTTAAAGAGTTCCGGAAGGAACATGACAGCGTCCTTTCCTGTGTGAGGTTCACTGAGAAATTCCGGGCCAGTGTCTCTCTAAGGACACTGAGATCCGCCTGTGCACAGGAGAGAGACTTTGAAGGCGGTGTAGAGGAGCCTGAGCCTTCAATTGACCAATCTGAGTTACAACCAGCCCTCAGGAACAAACTGAGTTCGTAAATCAAGAGTCCACTGTAATGCACAAAAAAGTAATTGAGCTATAATCTGACTCCTACATTGATTGACATATACCTCAACTAAATAAATATGCATGTACAAACTTGATGCTTTGAAAGCAGTTTTAAGATTTGAGAATATTTAATTTTTTTATTTTTTTTGGTACTGGGGATCAAACTCGGGTCCTTGCGCTTGCAAGACAGGCGGCGGAACCACTGAGCTAAATCCCTGGCCTGAGAACATTTAATTTTAACTATAACATTTCTTACTCTATGAAAAAGAAATACAAATCAATAGGTTTCAATAAGCATATACAAAAAGTGCATCAATCCCTTAATTCTTCATTCAAAGTCACTAGAGTTTTATAAATTACACACTGAGGAAAATGAGTCAGGTAAGACTAAAGGACGCATGAAAGGTCACATATAGAATTACAGTGTCAAGAATTAAACTGGACTGTGAATTTCTAACTTTCAGTTGAAACCAGTACAGCATAATTCATCCCTTTAAAATAGTTTTCTTTTTCCTCCATGAGGTTTCCTCTATGAGGTTTAATGTGCTTCTGCCAATTCTTACTTAGATTCAGAAGTAAAAACTTGTCCAAAACAGAAAAGAAACTTTGGGTTTTATGAAGAAATTAACCCTGTAAATTTCAGGAAACAGAAACTAGTTAGTCAAGAAAATCAGACTTCCAAAAAAAATTGTTTTGCAGTACCAGTTGTGGCAATTTAGTTCTGCTATAACTTTATATCTTCAAGCTAGAATTCCCTCAGAAAAAAGAGAAAATTCAGCATCACTTTTTGTCCCAGGTGCTCTGAGAGGCTTTCTAAAGCAAGGACAGCGAGCACTGAGGGATCCAAGCCAGAGGCACCCAGAGGACAGGGAGAGCGACTCATCTGCTCTGTGGCCACTGAGCTGAAGCTCCATGAGGGAGTGCGCACATCTGACCTGTGGGAGAATGGGCATAAATCTGCACTGGGCCACCTCACTCAGCAGGAACCGAAGCATCTGTCGGACAACTAACTGCCAGTTACATCCGTCCCTGCTGTAACAGCACTTACTGGGCTGGTCTGTGTCCTGTACTGGAAACATTTTTTCTTTTTCTTTTTCTTTTTCTTTTTTTGGTACTGGGGATCGAACCAGGACCTTGTGCTTGCAAGGCAGGTGTGGTGCCACTGAGCTAAATCCCTGGCTTGCATTTGTATTTTTTAAAGTTTATCTGTAATTGCAATAAAATTGTATATATGTGTGTATATATTCACTTACATACTGTGAAACAAGATAAATATTCTTACCATAATTATCAACTGTCTCAGGAAAAAACCAAGTATTTATTTTCCATTCTAAAGTACTACTTGGAGTTTAGAAGTATCAAAAATACTCTTCAGTATGTAATGTTCCTGTACCAAGTTTAACAAGCATTCAAGACCCTCAGGAATGATACACAACTGACCCCCTAAAAAGGCAGGCTGAGCGGTCTCCCCAGCACAGGTCCAGCAGTTGCCTCCTGCACTGCAGTGCACACAGTGGCTGTGGAGGGTGGGAGGGCTGCAGGAGGAAGCTGACGTTTATTTCTGAATCTGCCTCTCCCTCTGACCACAAGCCCTAAGAAACCTCCCTCCCTTGGGGGAGGGGCAGAAAAATCTACCTAAGGACGTGGTAAAAAACAGGAACAATGCAAGGGGCTTGAGACCAGTAAAAAAGGGAACTTAACTTTTATGTACTTTTCTTTGGCCTGATAAAGAAAAGTACATTCCTAAACACTGACATCTTAAAATCAAGTTTTAAGACATCAGTTGACTTAGATAACTTTGCAATTCACCACATGCTAGAATGATACATTACGTACTACAAAATATGTAAGCCTCCGGCAAAACAAGATTACGATCCCAATTTCCACTGTACAAAAATATAGTATTTTGAAGATTGGTTAAAACATTGAAAGTACTTTAAGCAAGCTTTTGGTAGATGAAAAGCAATGATTTTTTATTTATCAAGGGCTTCTAATGAAATAAATTTGCATTTACCCTGTGACTCACAACAATTCAGACACTACTCAGGTCTCTTTCACAAAAATGCAAGATAGGATATTAGCAATTGAATTTGTTTTAATCAGATTCTTCTATAAGTTTTGCTCTAAAGTGTTAAAAAGCATGTGGATTCAAGTTTATAATTGGTATTTATGATGGCACCTCATTTATAAAACATTTTATATTACTGACATTCTCATCAAAGTTTAAGCTCTATTTTTCTTAAAGAAAATATACAGACTTTCTAGCTGCCACAGTATCTCATATTTTGCAAAGTTAATTTAATAAATTTAGTAAATTTATCCATTAAAGTAGTAACTTGGAAAAATGGAAAAAATATTTTGCATCTTGTGTACTGTTGAAGGCCTTGCATACCTAATTACCTATCCATCGCAACTGCCATACATTTTTGTAATAAAAGGAAACTTGTATCTATCTAGACCACCTTCTCACTGAGCAAAAGGGAATCACACAGCTAAGTCCTTCACAACTTCAGATCTACAGCGAAGACAGAGTGAATGACTTCCAATTCAGTCTTCTTCTACTCTATTCTGTGATACTGCACGACACAGGTATGGCATTACTAGGGGGGAAAAGCAGAAAGGGAAGGAAAGAAAGAAGGGAGGGAGAAAGGGAGGTTGCAAGGGGGGAGGAGGGGCAGGCCAACTCCTAACGGGTTCTTAGGCATCCTTAATAAAGTATCCTAGGATACTAACAGTGAGGTATCCAATCCAGGTCTCCCTTTCTAAGAGACAATGAAAACACCAAAGGCTCCAGAAGAAGTAACTGCATCAAGGAAGGCTATCTAGAAATTAGATCGCTTAATAAGCACTGAAGGAAACTGTCAGTGCTTAGCTATTTCAGGTATTTGAAGAACTGCCACACGGATGCACATTACGTGCAGCTACAAAAGGAGAACCATGTCTACTGGGTAGATATTGGCAGAGTAGAAAACAGGACATTATTCTACGCTTACAAGGTACCACAAAATGGAGCAGACAACTTCCGAGGTAGAGAGCTCCCCATCAAGAAAGCATTCAAATTGATGTCGGATACCACCTTATTGGGAGAAATTAGAGGAGCAATTGCTGCACTGCATAAAAATTATATCAGTGGGCCAGGGATTTAGCTCAGTGACACCACGCCTGCCTTGCACACTCAAGGTCCTGAGTTCGATCCCTAGTACCAGAAAAAAAAAACAACCAGAAATTGTATCAGAGGACCGCCAAAGTCCTTCCAATGCAAAAATTCTATGACAACTAAAATCAAGCTGAAGATATAAATTGACTAACTGCCTTTAATATAAAGCTCAGGAAACACTGAAGAGATGACTTTAAAAGTTTGATATGGCTTTTATGGATTTCAGTAGTAAACGGTCACTCCTTGGCCTTAAGAAAATTACATCTCAGGTAAGCCACAGCAGAAGTTTTACAGGCTTTTCTTTCTAGAACACCCATTCTTTGTAATACAGAATGATACTACCAGACATGAGTTACCTATTTTCCTTTAAGAAAGAAATGGGAAAGGATCTCTATTTCTTTTTTAAAGCATGGAAAACATCCTGGGAATTTAAAAAATGTTAAACAAAAACTTATATAGCACTGTATTAAGCACTTCACAAATATTAAGTAATTTGACCCTCACAATAGATAAAGTTACCTTCATTCCTTAAGATGGGGCAACTATGGCACTAAGAGGTTCAGTAATTTAACTGAGGTCCCACAGCTAGTCAATGACAGAGTCCAGATTTGGGCTCGGCAATCCACTCTGCTGAGCTGCTTCATACCATCTCAGCCACAGAGGAGAACTGGGACCTCCCAGGACTCGAGGTTAGCTGGAGCGTTCCTTACAAACTCACTAAACCTTCTACAGATTCACTTTCCCAGTCTCTCGGGGTTAGGGACAGACCTAATGACTTTACATTCTCATCATTGGTTTTTTTTTTGTTTTTTGTTTTGTACCGGGGGTTGAACTCGGGGCCTTGTGCTTGTGAGGCAGGTGGTGAAACCACTGAGCTAAACTCCTGGGGGCCATTCTCATCATTGTTTAATGGATCACAGTGAGTTTCAGAGTAGTACCAACAGAAACAAAAACCCACAATGCGACTTTAAACACAGCATAACATCATAAGCTTCCTTACCTTCCAAGCTCTTTAGATGTAA